>NC_138372.1:37981324-38029259 GCF_054177405.1 Leptonychotes weddellii
ACTATTTTCACAAATGCAAAATATGACTAACAAAATGATCTATCCCATAGGGTTATTGGGAACATGCACAGTGTGGAAGGTAAATACTTCATATGTGTCAGTGCCAAATTTTTATTCCAGAGACTTGACAAAGTCATCCATCTCTGTTTCAGGCTGGAGAGCACATGAACCGTCCCCATTAACAGCTTTCTCATTTCTCCTGTGAAGTCTTCAAAGGAGTTTCTGCACTCAGAGGCAGGAATGGTGTTCTGGTTAAAAGCATAGCCTCTAGGATTTGTATACCAGAGAGTCCATTTACTAGCTGTGTGACTCCCTTGCCCCATTTTAGGTTCTTCTTCTGTAAAATGAGGATGATGAGAAAAGGTATTACCCTTACTCTTAGAGGGTTATATGAGGATTAAACCAGTCAGTACATGATAAATGCACAGTACGGTGCCTGGAATATAGTGAATGTACAGAAAATGTTACTCATTACAATTCTCCCCATAGGTGATATATTCCAAATTTTTAGGACACAGAGAACAACAAAATTGTAGTTGACCCTTGAACAGCATGGGTTTGAACCACATGAATCTACTTATACATGGATTTTTTTTTTTTTACAGTACACTACTATAAATATATTTTCTCTTCCTTACGATTTTAATTTTCTTTTCTCTAGCTTACTTTATTTATTTTTTTTTAAAGATTTTATTTATTTACTTGAGAGAGAGAATGAGAGAGAGAGAGCACATGAGAGGGGGGAGGGTCAGAGGGAGAAGCAGACTCCCTGCTGAGCAGGGAGCCCGATGCGGGACTCGATCCCGGGACTCCAGGATCATGACCTGAGCCGAAGGCAGTCGCTTAACCAACTGAGCCACCCAGGCGCCCACTAGCTTACTTTATTATATAAAAACATTATATAATACATATAACATAAAAATATGTGTTAATCGACTGTTTATGTTATTGGTAAGGCTTCTGGTCAACAGAAAGCTATCAGTAATGTTTTGGAGGAGTTATATGCTGATTGGCTATGGGGTGTGGGGGGATCAGCACCCCTAACCCCTGTGTTTCTCAAGAGTCAACTGTATTGAGGCGCCTGGGTGGCTCAGTTGGTTAAGCGACTGCCTTCGGCTCAGGTCATGATCCTGGAGTCCCGGGATCGAGTCCCGCATCGGGCTCCCTGCTCGGCAGGGAGTCTGCTTCTCCCTCTGACCCTCCTCCCTCTCATGCTGTCTCTCATTCTCGCTCTCAAATATATAAAATCTTTAAAAAAAAAAAAAAAAAAGAGTCAACTGTATTTGAGAACACTATAATGTTAGAGCTGGAAGGACTCTTAGGAATTATTTCTAGTTCAACATTCTCATTCAATAAAGAGTCCCCAGGGAAGACCACAGCTGGCTACCTGGTCTGACCAGCATTAAAATGCAGGCCTCCTGATTCCCATCCAGTGCTCACTGCACACCACCGTACTTCCTGTTCTTTTAGTCTCTCCTCTCTGCAAACCAACAGGCTATCTTCTGGAAACATTTGGGAAGAAATCTTAACTCATGAAGATTTTCAGGAACCCTGCTTCAGGTAGCACATTTTGCGGAGCTGGGGTAGGTGGGCTATAATTTATTTCCCAAGAATCTGTACCCAAGAGACACAAAAAACAAAAGTTTGAAAAATTATTAATTCCTTTCAGGAACAATTAAATATTCTTCCTTGGGAGGGCATAATGATAAATATTAACTAAATACTCTCTAAGTTTGTAACAGGATATGAAGTGTCTATTTTTTCACTTAATCCTCACAACACAGTCCTCCTGCCTCCAGTTGCCCTCCTACACTAGATACACAGTGTATGCAATTGCTTGCTTACTTGCCTTGACAGTCTTCAGACTATAAGCTGAAAAAAGACAGGGATCTCAGTGATCAGGTGTACCATTCATTTCTTCTTCCAACACTATTCCTGAGCATGAATGAGACCGAAATGGTCCTGGCTTACTGCAGCAGACCATACTTTCAATAATCTCTCTCACTCCACATGCTTTTCTTACAAAGTGACCTCAACATTCCTTCCATGGGGGTCCTTCCCCTTGAACATGCCCTTACAGTGGAAGTGATGCTATGTGACTTTGTAAGGCTAGATGACATAAATGCAACACATTTCCACCTTTTTCTCTTGGGGTGGCACTCTTAGAATCCAGCTGTCATACTGTGAGGAAGCCCACATGGAGACCATGAAGAAAGACCACATGGAGAAGTAACCTGCTCAGCTGAGGCCCCAGACATGGAACCAAGGGACATACCTTTCCCACTGTGCCTTGTTTGAATTCCTGACCCACAGAATCATGAGCATAATAAAATGATTTCTTTACACCACTAAATTTTGGGGTCGTTTATTATGCAGCAATGGCAACTGGAACAACCACACATGACTTAACATCTAACAAGGAATAAAGATACTAAATAGGTGACTCCAAGGTATTACCTAACAGTAACTGGAACAGAATAAATTATTTGTTGAGGGTCCAAGGTAGTTATTATTATGCCCATTTTGCAGATAAGGAACTGAGCTTTGAGAGGTTAAGCAACTTGCCCGAAGCCTCTCAGATGGTCAGTAGCAGAGTAAAATAAAACTCAGATCTACACTCACACTCCTAACACCATATTCTGCCTCCCTTGGTACTTATAATTTTGTGCTAAATATACAGTAATCTGTTTTAAAACGGGATTGTCAGTACTGAAAACATTCTGGCCCAGTAGAATTCACCGTGCAGTTTCATCACTGAGATGGAAACCTACATATCACCTTCTCAGAGAAGCCTTCTTTGGCTTCTAGCTCATGTAATGCTGGCTCCCTTATCCTCCCCAGCCATCCTACTCCATCACAGTTTCGCTTTCTTTATGGCACTTGTCCCTAGCTGAAATTATCTTGCTTCTTAATTTGTTCTTGTTCATGTGTCCACTCTCTGTATCTCTGACTTGAATATAAACTCTGTGAGAACAGGCACCTTATCTGTCCTGTCCACTGCTATATCCCTAGTGCCTAGGGCAGTGCCTGGAATACGGTAGGTGATCAAAAATTATCTGCTGGAGTGACCACATTCAGGCACACTGAATGTCCACCCAACTCATCACCTACCAATAAATACGCAAATAGGGAGGATATAGAAAAAGAATTTAAAACAGCAGGACTGCATCAGAATCATTCCATCCAGTAAGGTCAGTACAAAAAATGGAAGAAAGGAATCCATGCTACCACTCTTCCACTTAGAAAAAGCACAAACCCTGAGTCCAAATGATGTAGAGAAGGGGATGGAGTAGGGGGTCACACCTCCCATCCCCCATTCATAACCATATCCCCTCACTCCTCAAAAAAATTCAGTTTCTTCAGACACACTGACTGAAGCACACCAAGGACAATTGTTAGTTACCCTCTAACATCAGACCTTCTACCCTTCACCTGCCCTTTCTTTATATACCAGTCACACCTTCCTGGTAGGCAGGTCCTATTCTCCTCAAGACCTGTACAGAGGAGGCAATAACCCAGCTCTTCAGGGAAGAGGTAAGAAGGGGGATCTCAGAGCCAGGGAAAGGATCTCTGCATATGCAGCTGTCCAGAGACCCTATTTCTCCCAGAAGAGAAGGTAATTGAATGTTCCTGAAGACTTACCAAGTGCTAGGCACCTATGCTGGACTCTTAACCATGCTATCCCTAATTTAAGGGTGATTCCTCACTCCCAACCCAAGAATTTAGGGAGGCCTCCAGCACAACTTCCTCATCTCAACATTCCCCAAACCCGCTACTCCCTACCCCCAAGAAATCCTCAAAATCCAGGAGCGGTTAGGGAGGATAAAAAGAAATCTGGCGTGGCCTAGGAGATAGAACGGGAGGGGAATCGTGTTAGCACAAGAAGAGGGCTAAACTGGGCTGGGCCCGGTATGAGTAAAGATTAAGATAAGAAGTTGGTCTGACCCTTTCCAAGCCCAATATGTCCAGCAGAAGAGGTGACGAGAAGCAGGAAACTGAAGCCCAGCAAACAGGTGGCCCCGAGATGAGACCGCAGCTCCATGGTGGTAGATGCAGGGGGCCACTGGGCTGAGCAGGCGGAGGACGGCCAGAGCCCTAGCACAAGGTCCGCGCCGTTCCCCAAGTGCGGCTCAGCCCAACCCCTCGCATTCCCAGATTTTTTTTCCCCCCGTAACACTGGAGGAAGTGATGTTAGACGGATGTGGGTGGTGCCTCCGGGGTCCGGTTTGAGATGGAGTAAGTTTAAAGGTGCAGATCACGTAGAAGGGTGAGGGGGAATTGCTCTCCAGCGCGAGCTGCTTCCCTTCGATTCTGGGTGTTCAATCGGAAGACCGAGATGGAAAAGGTGGATGAGATAGCGGGGGTAGGGGGTGGGGAGAGGCCTCCGGAGAACCGTTGCTGGTTGCTTCGGCCTGCAAGCGAGCCCCTCCCCCCAAGAACCGCTGCACTTAATATTCACAACGCCAATTATTGATTGGTGAAGTAAGCGGCTCCCAACAGTGGGCGCGTTGCCATTGGCCTCCCCTTTCTTGCTCCGCAAATAAAAAAAGACTAGACAACCAGATTTCATTCTTAAATTCCTGCCGGGGCCACGAGGAGACCTGGCAAAACTGTTCTGCAGTGCATGGTTTCGAGCCATACAAGAATGCCCTCTTCCTGCTGGAGAAGCAACGCTGGACCTTATTTTTCCTTGCAGCAGCAGTTCTTCCACTCAGGGATGATGCAACCAATTGATGCAAGCTCCGAGAAAACCAAACTTCGGATCTCTTACTGCAAAACTGACCCAGCTCTTCAGGGAACTAGGACAAAAGTCACTGCAGGCATTTAAAGCGTAAAGCTTCTTCTGGTTAAATCTACTTGCCTTGTTGTTTTTAAACTTTGTGGGTTGAATATTTCTTTCTCAATTTTTTTTCCTTAAACAACATAACAGGTCAAAATTTCCCGTCTCCCCTCTGAGTGGAGACTAGTTGAGTCTCCATACTAATGAGTCCGCACTAGTTGAGTCCGACAGTGCGGAGTTAATGCTTAGTGAAAGACACGCGACAAAAGTACACAACCAAACAAAAATACACACCTCTTTTTTATTAGGATCCCTACAAATTTGTAGGCACAGACACAATGGAATTCTCGGGAGACTGCAAGCTCCAGAATGCAATGCGGCCACCTGCGCCTGTCGCATTTCTATTGGGAGGCGCAGAGCAGGCTGGGTTTTGTAGTTCGTATATGCCTTCCCCGGGATAGGCTGCTCTGGTGAGAGAGAGAGAGAGGCGGAGCCGGTTGTGTCACGTGGACCCCGCTCCCGCCGCCGCTGCTGCCGTCGTCTTTCTCTGTCTCGACTGAGGCAGCCATCTTGCTCTTGCCGCGTGCTGTTGTTGGAGGACCCTCCCTGCTTCAGGTGAGACCCCCGGCGGTCCCGCCACTCCACGGCCATAGGCCGCTGCGCACGGTCTCCCCCCGCCCTCTTCTTCCGACACCCGCCAACCACTCGGGCTGCCACTTCCGCTGTGGCGCGCCGAGTGGGGGCGGAGGCGGCTGGTTTGGCTTGTCGGTTACCGGCGGCGCAGCTGGGGGTCGGCACCTGAGGGAAGGTCCCCAGCACCACAGCTCCCTGTGGGGGCCAGCGGAGGCCCGCGCTATTGCCGCCCAGATTCAGTGCCAGGAGGCGGGTGGTCTCCCGCCTCTCTCCTGTTACCCTACTTTATTCACAACAACAATGCTCTGACAACAGCCTATCTGTTGTCATCTCATTTGATCTTCCCACTCTACAGATAGGGAAACTGAGGTTAGCAGCCCCCGGCCCGAAGCGCTTGGGACTGAATTCTGTTGTAGCTCTCTTCACCTCGTAATGGCAGTATTTGTTTACAATTCTGCTTCCCTCCCTGAGAAATTGCCTTGACCATCTCGATAGCCCCATCACACTGCCTGATGCATAGTAGGCTGTCAGGAAATTGACCGACGGGCACCCTGTTACACAGCTAGTGAATGGCGGTTTCAACTTCCGTTCCCACGTTCTTTCACTTACACCATAGCTGTTCCCTCGGGAGTGGTAACAATAGTTACCAGTTTTTGAGTATCTACTGTGAGCCATACCCTGTACTTGGTAACTTAACCTTTAACCCTTAAAAACAACCGTATGAGTTGTGTAGTGATAAACCTTTTCTAATACAGAAGGAACACAAGTTCAGAAAGTAAAATACCTTTCTGAAGTCCTAAGCGGTAGAACCTTGATCCTTCTGATTCCAAAACTTGTGCCTCTCTTAGAGAAATGCCACATAATAAAAAGTTGGGACTAAAGGTTGAAATTATTTTATCTATGTGTAAACATGATATGTAAACATGGTGAAAGTGCCTACCGTAATGCTTGGAACTTAGGCACTCAATAAATACTGATTATGACCTCATTATTTACATCTTTCTTGAGTCCTTGAATAAAGGACTAAGCGATCCTAGGATCCCCAAGGAAGAATTCAGTAATTTATGTTCTTAGGAAGTTACTTCTCACTTTTGGACCCTCATTTCCAAATTTATTAAATTAGGAGGGAGGTGAACTATTTTATTTGTTTATAATTTATTTATACCCTGCTGTTGCTTGCAGGTATTTGAGATGGCCTCACATACAAAACAGAAATAATGGGTACAATGAAGTAAAGGTTATTGAGGAATAGGGAATTAAATCAGGTGATCTTTGAGGTCTAGTCCAGATTCGAGCTTGGCAGCTCATCTCTCATAGACTGAGTCCAGTCCTCTTTACTACTTCAATTCCACACACCCCAACCTGTTAGTAGCCAAAGGACCACCTTTCTTCCTCTCCTCCCACCCCCCCGAGTTTATAACCTCCCTAAAATGCTTTTTCTCTGAGATAATTCTTGGGAACAAGTTTTCTGTTGTACTGATTACATGGAATGGAATCTGTTCTTTCATCTACACATTGATATAAAGAGTTAATTTTGTTTTTGCTTTTGTTTCGAACAAGTCAAGGCTCTTCATCTTGACTTCAATCTCTTGTCTTCCATCTCTTCTCTTGGGATTGTTACTTCAAAATGTAGAAGAGTTCCCGAAGGTTTACCCTGTGTCTAGTTCTAATATTTTCACTTAGCCCCTTTTTTTGTAAAAAAAAAAAAATGTTAGGTTCTTGTTAGTTCGCTATACTTTCATGGCCATATTCCTTTGGGAAAAGTGAATATTGATCCTTTTCTGTGGATATTGAGTATAGACATTGGGATTTGCATCAGCAAATTTAAGTCTATGGCTGAGTTGAGATTGGTACACACCTAAGCCTTCTGGCTTTGTATTCCTCCTGTAAAGGAATGTTTTTAGCTGCTGAGCATTGTGATACAGTGCTGGGCAAAGATTGAGGAATCATAAATTCTGAATGTTATTTGGGAACTGGACTTTAGCCTTGAAACATATATATATGGGTTAGTGCTAAAGTACAGTGTCAAAATACAGAATAGTTAGTACTTATATAATCTTTGATTCTCTTTCATCTCTCAAAGACATTATCTTTTTCATGTGAATGATAATTATAAAGAGGTTAGAGAATTGGTCATAAAAGTTTAGTTAACAGCTTTTATTCCCTCATATCTTAGTAATGGTCTGTTGGTCCACAGAACAAGTAAAAGAAGACTTGGTTTATTATTATTTTTAAAGAATTTTATATATTTGAGAGAGAGAGAGCATGAGCAAGGAAGAAGCAGACTCCCCGCTGAGCAGGGAGCCCAATGCAGGGCTCAATCCAGGGACTCTGGGGTCACAACCTGAGCTGAAGGCAGATGCTTAACCAGCTGAGTCACCCAGATGCCCCTTAACCTTGGCTTTTATTTGTTTATATAGTGTGGAATGTTACAACCCATTAAAAGCGTAAGAACTTTTTTCTTAGGTAGGAATATCACTGATCGGATTAGGATTTATGACTTTACAGTTTTCTTAAAATTTTCAAAATCAAAATTCACCTTAAAAAGCTTACTTTTAAGAATCTCTTCCCCCCCCCCCCACCAAACACACACAAAAATTTAGAATTAATGTAGCAGAGGTGTTTTTATCAAATTGTGCAGTGAAGCATTTTACCATGTATGCAAGAATATCTTGACAAGTGTGACATACTATAGCAGTGCAAGATATTGAATGAACTCTGTTGGAAAGGGCTGCTACAGTGCTGAATGTCTGAAAATCTGGCTCTCTTTTCCTGTTACTAACATACCATCTGACCTTGAATAGAAGATATGACTACCTCATATCTTGACAGCTAGAGAGCCTATTGTTGAATTTCTTCTTTGTCCAGCTTTTTTTGGGGGGGGGGCGGTTCTATTTATGGTTACAAGGTTATATATGTTCATTTATGATTTGGGAGAAAAAAGTCTACTTAAAGGTTGTGTTAATAACATTTGGTAACTGCTCTGTGCTGTAAAAATCTCGGGGGGAAAAAAACTGGCTTGTCTAGAGATTTTCTAATTGGGTAGCTTTTACTGAATGCCAAAGAACTGAATTTTGATGTGGGTTTTTTGTTTGTTTGTTTTGGTGTCTTTTTTTTTTCTAAGATTTTATTCATTTATTTGAGAGAGAGCATGAGCATGGGAGAGGGGCAAAGGGAGAGGGAGAAGCAGGTTTCCCGCTGAGCAGGAAGCCTGACGTGGGCCTCGATCCCAGGACCCTGGGATCTTGACCTGAGCTGAAGGCAGACGCTTAACTGACTGAGCCACCCAGGCGCCCCGTGAATTTTGTTTTTAAGGAGGGATCTTCAAATAGGTAACTTTGAGTCCCATTCTATTTTCTGTTCGTATATTTGACTCCCTTGTGGTCTTACACTTAATTTTGGTTCTCAATATCTGGTTTATGAAGCTAGAACAAGTTATTAATATTTATTAAGAATATATAGACGGTATTAATATGATCATGGTGGTGATGAATATTGCAAGCCTAGTGAACCAGAAGGTACTGTTGCATAAACAGATATTTTATTTTGGTAAATGGTAACTTTAACAAATCTATTTTTCCCCCCTAGATTTACCAACAGCATGAATCAAGAAAAGTTAGCCAAACTTCAGGCTCAGGTCCGGATAGGGGGCAAGGTGAGTGTGGCATAAGAAAAATTGAGAGGAGAATGTATTATTACCAGACAGTAGTAGTATTTTGGATTTGTGGTCATTGAAAATCTAAAATCTTTTCAATAATCAAGATCAAACCACATTTCAATTTGAAAATAACTTGTCTAGATTTAAAATAGGTAACTAGAAAACTTCTTTGTCTGGTGGTGCAATGGAAATAGCCACCTTTGTTTGAATCCTCTTAACATCTGGTAGTTATGTGACATGAACAAGTTATCTGACCTTGTTAGGCTTCCATCTTCCCATCTGCAAAATAGAAATAATCCTGCATAAGATGCTTCTGAGGATTAGAGTAATACTTATAAAACATCTAACATGGTGTCTGGCACAGAGTAGATACTTAATAAATGATAGCTGTTATGCCCTTATTTGCAGGGCATCCCAGATGTTGAGTTTACCTCATCTTGACTGGATACACCTACTTCTACAGTTAGGTTTATTAGGTTTAACTGGAAATGCTCAAGCTGATTATATGTTTTGTTCATTGCTAGGTTTTCCTCCGAATTCCTGCCTATTCTTCTATGTTGGTCAATATGTGCACATACATTCTTATTCCATGTACTTTGAAGCCTAAGGAAGAGCTCATTCTGAGAATCTTTGATTCCCTGCAGCTCTAGCCCCCAGCTCAAGGAGAATACTCTGCCTTTATCTCTGCCCAGTACAATCTATGTAAAGGGAAAAGTGAGAATAGTACTCAGCTCAGACCTGGGAAGGGAGTAGGTAGGATACTGTGTAGCAGCTCTCCTTTTCATTTACTTTGATGATAACCATAGCTCCTAGGGATGGAGATAGAAGGGGAAGGGAAGAAGTGACTCATACTTTCTCCTTCCATAGCGATACAGTTATAGGACTCTGGAGTCATATTAACACATTCATGTAAGCAAAGTGGTCACATTGTAGCATCAAGTGTAATGTAATATACCGATGCAAAAACTAGGGATATTCAGGAACCATAGAATATACCTGGAAGAGCTTGATTCAGCACATCACTATTATATATTTTAAACCAGGTGGTTGGCACATTCATTCATTTAACTAGTTTACTGTGCACCTACTATGTGCCAAGCACATAGTAGATAACTAGTCAAGATTTTCTTCTCTCTTTTTTTTTTTTAAAGATTTATTTATTTATTTATTTAAGAGAGAGAGAATGAGAGACAGAGAGCATGAGAGGGAGGAGGGTCAGAGGGAGAAGCAGACTCCCCGCTGAGCAGGGAGCCCAATGTGGGACTCGATCCCGGGACTCCAGGATCATGACCTGAGCCGAAGGCAGTCACTTAACCAACTGAGCCACCCAGGCGCCCAAGATTTTCTTCTCTTGACACAGCTTAGCTTGGAAGAGAGACATGCTCACAGTTACACTTCAGAATAGTAAATGTTAAAATGAAGTACAAGGTGCTCTTACCTAGGAGAGCAAGGAAGTCATTACTGAGCTGAGATTTGGAGAACAAACGAATTTATCAATAGGTAGAAAGGTGAGGGTAAGTGGGTAGAATGAAAAGGGGATCGTCATTCTCACACATGCTAAGGCATGCTGTGATAGCATGGTGCTTAACAGAATGGCTTGCTTTAGTTTGGTACAGTTAAGAGTTTAGACTATGTAATGGATAAAGAATGGTAGGAGATGAAACAACCAGGTAATTTGAGGTTGTATATGCCATACTAAGGAGTATAGGATTTTATCCTATAGGCAAGGGGCAACTATTGAAGGATTTTAAGAA
Organism: Leptonychotes weddellii; assembly: GCF_054177405.1. NCBI lineage: Eukaryota > Metazoa > Chordata > Mammalia > Carnivora > Phocidae > Leptonychotes > Leptonychotes weddellii. The sequence continues at coordinate 37,992,150 of NC_138372.1, forward strand.
CAGTCATTTTAGAAAAGTAGGTCCTGGCAACATGGAAAATGGAATGAAATGGAAGTTTGGCATAGAGGAGAACAATTGAGAGGCTGCTGCTGAAGTATATGGAACACAAATTTAGGAGTCGGAATGACATAACTCATACGAAAAGGAAAAAGAAGAGTCTAGGATGACTCCCAGATTTCTGGTTTTAAAGACTAGGTATATGGTGGTACCACCAGCTATAAAAACTTAGGAAATATAGGAAGAATAGTTTGATGGACTGATAAGCTTTTAGACATGTTGAATTTGAGGTACCTGAGGATCATTTCATTTGAGGCATACAGTAAGCAGTTGAGCTATCCCTGAGTCAGGAACACTTCACAGATAAATGACCATCTATGAAAGTAGTCACCCCTAATCCATCCTTCAGCAACTGGATTTTGTCACAACTTCTGCTGCTACTCACAGAAGTCTCTTCCACTCCCACCAGCATTGCTGACACTGAAGCCCATACCTACTCTCTATAAAGCTGATTCCCTGAGTACTGCAGGAATTACCCAGAGATGGAAACCTCTCTTCCTTTCCTCCTGCCAGGTCTCAGAAAGATTTAGCCCTCAAGACTTAGGCTTCTTTTGGTAATGTTTTATTTCTGCTTTAGGTTATATTTTTTTTAATTGACCCAGGAATTTAATCCATTATTTTAAATAGTTTTTCAGTGGAAATATATATTTAGAGTTTCAAAATAACCATTTAGAAATGAGCTGTTTCTATCTCAGTGAATAGTATAATTGTCAAACTATTTGCTCAGGCCAATATTCTAAGCATCATTCTAGATTCCTTTTTTCCTCGTTTCCCACGTCCAGTCCATCAGCATGTTGATTCTTCTGACAGTCTAAGCTCTCACCATCTCCACTGCCAGAACTCTTCCTCTCATCAAGACTACTGCAGTAGCTTCCTGATTGATCTCATTATAGTTCATTTTCCACAGCAATGTCAGTCATCTGTAAAAATCATAAATGAGATCAAATCATTCCCATGCTTAAACCTTTGTATTGCAGCTAGAATAAAATCCAACTCCTGCCCATGGCATTCTAGGCTACGTGATTTGGCCCTTGCCTATCTTTCTGATTGCATTTTCCTCCTCCTTCCGCTTTGTTCACTCTGCCAAAACCATGACTGACCTGCTTTCTTTCTGTAGAAACAATAGGTTCACTCTTGTTTCATTCTGCTTGGATCACTCTTCCCCTAGATCTTCCTATGGGTCTCAGCTCATAATGTCACCTCTTCAGAGGGCCTTCCCTGAACATTCTAATAAAGTAGTGCTCTGCCCCCACCTAATAAATACTCTTAGTACTGTGTTGGGTTTTTTTCCCTTAATACCCTTATCCCATTTGAAAGGATCTAATTTGTTTATATATTTATTGACTTTTCCATCCCGCTATAATGTATGCTCCTTGAACTAAGAACTTGATTTTTTTCATTCCTAGATTCTAGGAATGTAGAACACTCAGCTGTAGGCATTTGATTCTTAATTATGTCAGAATCTTCAATGTTTCAGAATATCTTTAGATTTAACTTTATTGTCAGGGATTGGTAGGTATTGTAAAAAGCATTCCTTGTAATGTTTGGAAGTTGTTATAAAACACAATTGTTTTTTTATTAGAAAAGTTTTAAAATATAATATATTGAAATGATAAATGGATATTGGAAAAAATAAGAACTGACTAGAACTGGCCCTCAGAAATCTGGGTTAGGCTGACAATCACAACTCTGAGCAGTCTTCTTAGTCATTACTATTAAGTCAGCGATTTCTTATGTGGTTTTTAATTAGAGTATTGTGAATAGGAAGACATGTGACTGCAGTTGCCAGATGCTAGGCATCCTAACACTTCTGTTTGGTTATTTTTCAGGGTACAGCTCGCAGAAAGAAGAAGGTGGTACATAGAACAGCTACGGCTGATGACAAAAAACTTCAGAGTTCTCTAAAAAAACTGGCTGTGAATAATATAGCTGGTATTGAAGAGGTATGATCATTTTATAAATTCTTAAATTATGTGGACAAATAGCACATTCACAAATAATTACACTTTTCAAATGTAAAATATCAGCTTAGAAGAATCAGATATTGTCAGTCAGGTGTCTTTGAAGGACTAGTTGTTGAATTTGCTTATTGTATAGAAATGGATGATTGTAAAAAAATGTTTTAGTTGACAGATAAGGAATTCATCATAACTTTTCTGACTCAAAGTATTTGGCATATGTGACAAAATTATGGAAATGCTCTTGAATTTTCATGCAAAATAAGATATTTTTTTCTAATAACATAGAAATAAAGAAACTCCAAGATTTCTTCAAATAAGGTGGATTTTTTTTCCCCTTTCTACTCAGCAGTATCTCTTTATTACCTCAGCCAAGAAGCTCTAGCAATAGCTTTACTTGAATTGGTTTTCTTATTAGACCTTTTCCAGAAATTATTGGTTAAATTTTTTAAATCATCTTATTATATTTTGGTGATACTGCTTTTCTCAAATATGAAGCCAAAGACTGATGTTATTTCAAAAGATACTCAAGAAAAATGATAACATCAGCTATTTATGATCTGTTACCATCTAGATTCACTTCTACCTAATAATTCCATTTCTAATAGTAACCAATGTTTAAATTTTCACTACTATAAATTAAATTGAATGTTTAAGTTAAATTGTATTTAATGATATCATTACTATGTGTGGTACCACCTCACGATTTTTAACAGATCATTAATGCATATGTGCTATAAAACAGATCAGAAATAATGTGAAGGCAAGGATCACTAATAAATAGCAGAGTACCAAAGAAAAGGCAGTGAAATGGCCACATGTTCCTTCTACTGTGCATATATGAATAAATGTTAACATATCATTTTAATCTGCTTTGTACTTTCAAAATTAGTATACTGATAAAATAGAAAATGTAAGACACATGTATCTTTTCTTCCTTTTAGCTTGATGTGCCTGTGCATTCTTACTCTGATAAAGGTTAGAACTTCAGGGCGCCTGGGTGGCTCAGTTGGTTAAGCGACTGCCTTCAGCTCAGGTCATGATCCTAGAGTCCTGGGATCGAGTCCCGCATCGGGCTCCCTGCTCAGCAGGGAGTCTGCTTCTCCCTCTGACCCTCCCCCCCTCATGTGCGCTCTCTCTCTCTCAAATAAAATCTTTAAAAAAAAAAAAAAAAAAAAGATTAGAACTTCATTTGCAAGTCTTGAAATTAAACATTTTATATGCATTTTTTTCTTTTGAGCTATTGAAAGCTTTTATATATTTTTATTGACCTAAAATAATTCTCAGAGAGATCATTCTCTTTATCTGGAGTATATATGAGGGAAAAAAAATCTAAACCTCTCTTAAAAAAATCCAAAGCTTTGGGGCATCTGGGTGGCTCAGATGGTTAAGTGTCTGCCTTCGGCTCAGGTCATGATCCCAGGGTCCTGAGATCGAGTCTGGCATCGGGCTCCATGCTCAGCGGGGAGCCTGCTTCTCCGACTCCCTCTCCCTCTGCCTGCCTCTCCCCCTGCTTGTACTCTCTCTCTGTCAAATAAAAAATAAAAAAACTTAAAAAAAAAAATCCAAAGCTTGGTTTAAAAAAAAAAAGTAGCAATAATGGACAATAGCTCTGATAATGTTAAACCTAAACAACTTATAAGTGTTCTGGCAATCTTTTTTTTTTTTTTTTTAATATATATATTTTTTATTTATTCATTTGAGACACAGAGATACAGAGAGAGAGAGCATGAGCAGGGAGAGAGGCAGAGGGAGAAGGAGAAGCAGGCTCCCCGCTGAGCCAGGAGCCCGATGTGGGGCTTGATCCCAGGACGCTGGGATCATGACTTGAGCCGAAGGCAGACGCTTAACCATCTGAGCCACCCAGGCGCCCCTGTTCTGGCAATCTTCTATCTTTGCATACATTTCTCTCTCTGACTCCGCCCCTCCCCCCACCCCCCCACCGCCCTGCCACCTCAGCACTATTGACATTTTGAACCAGCTAGTTCTTTATTGTGGGAACTGTCCTGTGTATTATAGGATGTTTAAGCAGCTTCCCTGACCTCTACCCACTAGATACCAGTAGCCCCACTTACCCCCCCGCCCAGTTATGACAACCAAAATGTCCTCAGACTTTGTCACATGCCCCCTAGGGGACAAAGTCACCCTTGGTTGAAAAACACCCTTTAGAGAGAGGAAAAGATTCTATTTATACCTCCTTGAAGTATAGATTTAACTATGTAATATCTCCAAGGGCATGTTTTTCTAAATGTTTTTGTTCAGATTTGGAACACTTTATGGTTCTTATAATTAATAAAACTTTTTGTGGTCAGATAGCATTAATTTTATAAATGTTTTATAATAAAATAAAGAAACCAATCAGTTAACAGTCTTTGATCTTTTCAGAATACAGCCAAACGTGTTAACAATGCAGTGCTGAGGTGAAGATATTTTTGTAGTTAAAATTGTTCTAATAAAGTAATGATAGTCAACACTTAGTGGACATCTACTGTGTGCCAAGCATTTTGCCAAGGACTTGCTAGATAGTAGTTTATAAGTTATTATTCACAGTCTCTGTCCTTTGGAGCTTACAGTCTAGTAGGGAAACTAATTAGATAAGAGACAAATATGTATTATCCCATTTCAGGGGGATAACTCTCTTTGAGTCAGTTGTTGTTACTGGTTACAGAGAAGAAAGCTGAGACAGAATTAGGTACCTGCCCAAGATCACTTAGCTAGTAAGTGCTGGATTCTGAGTGTTAAAACCAGAGTTCATTCTGTTCATCAGTTTATCCTGCTTTTGGTCTTTTCAGTTGCACTTTCTTATATCCTCTCTTGACCTTTTCCTCTCCTTCTGCTCCCCCCCTTATCCCTCAACACCCCACCAAAGAAAGAAAGAATCTGCCTTATACCTTGTATTATTGAACACCTACCATGCAGAATGCATTAGTTACACTATTACATATAAAAAAAAATCCCTGTATTTCCGAGGACATTGATGTTTCTCTTTTTTCAGGTCTTAATGCAGGCATTATTTCTCCCAGAAGCCTTCCTGGTAGCACACTTACCACATTTGTGTAAAGAAAGGTCAGATGCCTTTCCTATATGCCTTCATAATGCCCTGTATTTACTTTTATTACAGCATTTATTAAACTGTGATGTGAATTCCTTTTTGTTGCTACTACTGATGGCATTTCTAACTTTTTGAGGAGTCATAGCTCCAAAACATTGCACAGAAAATTAATGCTACAGGGGCGCCTGGATGGCCCAGTCGGTTAAACATCTGACTTCGGCCCCTGGATCGTGATCTCAGAGTCCTGGGATCATGCTCAGTGAGGAGTCTGCTTGCCCCTCCCCCTGCTCCTTCCCCCCGCCATAAATAAATCTTAAAAAAAAAAAAAAAGGAAAGAAATTAGTGCTACATAATAAGCACATACACACTCTCATTGCACCCAACCCTGGGTGATGTCTTCCAGCCCTCACAGACTATACAGAGAAAATATACATAAAGATAATTAACAATGCAAGGTAACAGCTGTAAGATTTCTGAATATTTGAAGCTAAGATGGGAAGTTTTACTTTTTTCCTTCTTTCCCTCTTTCTAAAATTGTTTTTTTGAGAGCTCTAAGATATTTGTACTTTATGTAACACTTTGCAGATTTTGTGTAGGAATATCTAGTATACTATATATAACCTGGCTTGCCTCAAACATTATGTTTGTGTTACTAAGTTTAAAGTAGAGTTTTTTTCAAAAATTTTTTAAAGAAAATGACACACAGTTGGTTTAAAAACAGCTCTTTGGAAGGAGAAAAGAAACTACTGCATTAAATGTAAACATGAAAACATATGTACAGAAGTTTTCAGAACTAAGATGTGAAAAAATATATCTTAGAATAGAAGAAACACATTAATTATAATTTTGTTATTTTTTATTTGGAATGTTTGAAACTTGTTTCAAAGTGCTGAACTCTGGGGCACCTGGCTGGCTCCATCAGTAGAGCAGGGGACTCTTGATCTTGGGTTATGAGTTCGAGCCCCACATTGGGTATGGAGTTTACTTAAAAAAAAAAAAAAAAAGTCCTGACCTTTAAGGAACGTACTATCTTTCTGTTTTTCAGGAATTTAAGAAAAGCAGATAAAAACTTTCAAAAAGAGAAGACACCATTGCCATTGTTGTAAAACAAAAAATAATATTACAATGTTTTCTGTACTTAGACCTTCAAAACATCAAACAAGTAGAAAGTACTCAGTTTGGTGGGTGGGGAACAGGGAGATTAGTGGTGGCTTCCAAAAATTCACGGAATGTACTTCTGCCAAGAAAAGTTCTAATCTTACTTTCTAAGCTGTTGGTATTGGTGATTTTTTTCTCCCTCCCAAAGCTTAATTTATATCCTCTTTAGAAACTTTAAAAACTGAAGGACTGTTTTGATTAAGTCAAGCCTCTCTGTTCTTTTATGTATTCATTAGTTTGTTGATTTGGTGTAATAAATTAATCATAGATTTCTTTCACATGTTACCAAAGACAGAGAAATCCAGCGCTGTCAAAAAGTAGGGATATGGGAGTGTCAGAGACTGTTTCATACAAAAGCCTAGGTTTTAGGAGGTCATTCCTAGGCAGATACCAAGAGATTTATAATCCAGAACTAAGTTTCTAAAAATGTTTTATATTCTGTGACATTTGAAGGTATTTGGGTGAGCTTATTTGGTAATCTAGTTGAATATAGTGACTATGCTGTCACCTGTTTTTACCTGATAACATAAATCTGTCAACAATGGGATCTGTTCCATTTCCCAGAAATGATTGATTTTATCAGATTTATTTGGTAGTAAATGTCATCAAATATCTGAATCTCTGATCCAGATGGCCTAGTTGCTTCATAGAGTTTTATATTGAGGACATCTTCTGTTGTAACTAGGATATAATTCTGCCTCTATTGAAACTTTTCCTTTATTTCCAGGCCTAATTAATTAATCAACCCTTTCTCTGTACTTCCACTGCCCTTAGCTTAAATTGCTCTGCCATAATACATTTATTAATGACAACCTCATATTGTGGGATATAATGGTTACTTATTAACAATTAGTCTTTTTTTCAGATTGTAAGAGTCTTGATAGCAGGGACCGTGTTTATTCATTTATAGTCTGTAGCATGCTGACTCCCATGATGAGTTTGTTTGGGGCCTATTAAGTTCTTAAGGGATACTGATTATTTGAGATGGAATTGTTCTCAAGAAGTTAGTCATTGGGGTGCCTGGCTGGCTCATTCAGTGGAGCATGAAACTCTCGATGTCAGGATTGTGAGTTCAAGCCCCATGTTGGGCATAGAGATTACTTATAAAAAAAAAAAAGTTAGCCATAGGATGCTGGAGCTCAGGAAAACACTTAGGGCTGAGAATGTAAATTGTAATTGTACACATAAATATTACTGTTTATATTTTCTTCTTCCTGGTTCTTACTTTTCCTGTACCACTTATACCAGAAGGAGGACCTTGGTTGACCCTTAACCACAATTCCTTCTTCATCCAGAGCCTCAGGTGCCAATGGGTGGACAGCTCTGAGTACAGGGGAGTAAAAGGGAAACACCAGGTCCCATTCACCTTATTCCATAGCAGCCTTACTTTAAGATCCCCGCTTTTTGGGTTTTTGTTTTATTTTTTACTATTTTTTTTATTGTGGTAAATATATGTAACGTAAAATTTGCCATTTTAACCATTTTTAAGTACAGTTCAATGGTATTATATTCACAATGTTATGTAACCACAACCATTATCTATTTCCAAAATTTTTCTTTTTTTTTAATTCTTTTAAGATTTTATGTATTTATTTGACAGAGAGAGCACAAACAGGGGGACTGGCAGGCAGAGGGGGAGGGAGAAGCAGGCTCCCCGCTGAACAGAGAGCCTGATGATGGGCTCGATCCCAGGACCCTGGGATCATGACCTGAGCCAAAGGCAGACGCTTAACTGACTGAGACACCCAGGTGCCCCTATTTCCAAAATTTTTTATCATCCCAAACCAAAACTCTATATCCATTAGGCAATAACTTTCCATCCCCTCTTCCCCAACCCCTGATAGCCTATAACCTACTTTTTGTCTCTGTGGATTTGCCTGTTGTAGATACATCGTGTAATACAATATTTGTCCTTCTGTGTCTAGCTTACTTCACTTAGCATAATGTTTTCAAGGTTCATCCATGTTTTAGCATGTATCAGAACTTCACTCCTTTTACAGCTGAATAATTTCCCATTGTATGGATAATACCACATTTATCCATTCATCTGTTGATGAACATTTTCTGTTTGTAAAATAGCTTCCCCCCTCCAATATAAAAATATTTTGTCATTGTAGGGGCGCCTGGGTGGCTCAGTTGGTTGAGCATCTGACTCTTGGTTTCAGCTCAGGTCATGATCTCAGGGTGGTGGGATCAAAGCCCGTGTTGGGCTTAACACTCAGTGCAGAGTCTGCTTGAGATTCTTTCTTTCTCCCTTCCTGTCCCCCTCTGCTCCTTCCCCACTCATGTACCTGCAGTCTCTCTCAAATAAACAGATATCTTTAAAATATATAGTTATTGTAGGAAGTTATGGGTATACAGAAGATATGAAGACGATACTAACATTTGATCATAATCCCCATTACCCAGAAATTACTACTTTTAGTTTTGTATTTCTTTCCCATCTTTATATGCATGTATTTTTAACATGTTTGAGATTATAGCTAGTTGCACAATTTGGAATTTTTTTTTCCCCAAATAGCATTATATTATAAAAATTGTTTCATGGGGCGCCTGGGTGCTCAGTCGTTAAGCGTCTGCCTTCGGCTCAGGTCATGATCCCAGGGTCCTGAGGTCGAGCCCCGCATCAGGCTCCCTGCTCCATGGGAAGCCTGCTTCTCCCTCTCCCACTCCCCTTGCTTGTGTTCCCTCTCTGGCTGTCTTTTTCTCTGTCAAATAAATAAAAACCTTAAAAAAAAAAATTGTTTCATATCATTAAAAAACTCTTTTTTTTAAAGATTTTATGTATTTATTTGACAGAGAGAGATACAGTGAGAGAAGGAACACAAGCAGGGGGAATGGGAGAGGGAGAAGCAGGCCTCCCGCGGAGCAGGGAGCCCAACACAGGGCTCGATCCCAGGACCCTGGGATCATGACCTGAGCCAAAGGCAGACACTTAATGACTGAGCCACCCAGGCGCCCTAAAAAACTCTTCTTGGAGCACCTGGGTGGTGTATTCGGTTAAATGTCCAACTCTTGGTTTTGGCTCAGGTCATGATCTTAGTGTCATGAGATCGAGCCCCATGTGGGTCTCCACACTCAGTGTGAAGTCTGGGATTCTCTCTCCCTCTCCCTCTGCCCCTCTTGCTCATGCTCTCTCGCTCTCTCTCTGTGTCTCTAAAATAAATAAATCTTAAAAAAAAAACCCTTCTCGGGGCGCCTGGGTGGCTCAGTTGGTTAAGCGACTGCCTTCGGCTCAGGTTATGATCCTGAAGTCCCTGGATCGAGTCCTGCATTGGGCTCCCTGCTCGGCAGGGAGCCTGCTTCTCCCTCTGACCCTCCCTCCTCTCATGTACTCGCTCTCTCTCATTCTCTCTCTCTCAAATAAATAAAAATCTTGAAAAAAAAAAACAAACCCTTCTTAATCATCAGTGTAGATGTCTACATATATTCCAATAAATGGATATACCATAATTTAACATTTCTTAATTTATAATACTGCTTTTGATAATAAAAGAATCACGTTTGATTTCAATATACATAATACGTATCTTTATCTCTGACTTCCTTCAGAGCGATTCTTGGAAATACAGTTAACTGGCTGAATGAGCATGAACATTTTAGAATTCTTCGTCCATGTTGCCAAATTGCTTTTCAAAAAGGTTGTGCCATTTTATACTATCTACAAGCATAGCTGTGGAGAATCCATCTCATCAGACTCTTACCTCCAGAGCATAAGAGAAAATGATCCTAGCTTTATCACAGTTTAATGACAGCTGTTAGCTTTAGCTCATATCAACAATGATAGGTTATGTTCATACTAGCCTTCAGAAATAAGCAGGTGCTGAGCTTAGAAGGACTGAATGTGAAAGATACCTATGGAAGTATGCGCCAAGGCCAGAATCTTCAAACTTTTACAGTCCGTTAGCCTCACAAAACTGCAGATGCTTGTGTGCCTTATTCTTTTTTTTATAGATTTTATTTATTTTTATTTGCTAGAGAGAGTGCATGCGCGTGGGAGAGAGAGAGAGCACAAGCAGAGGGAGCAGCAGGCAGAGGGAGAAGCAGGCTCCCTGCTGAGCAAGGAGCCCCATGCGGGACTCGAACCCAGGATCCAGGGATCATGACCTGAGCTGAAGGCAGCCACTTAACTGACTGAGCCACCCAGGCATCCCTTGTGTGCCTTATTCTTTTTTTTTTTTTTTTAAAGATTTTATTTATTTATTTGGCAGAGCAAGAGAGCACAAGCAGGGGGAACAGTAGAGGGAGAGGGAGAAGCAGGCTCCCCACCAAGCAGGGAACCCGATGCGGGGCTCAATCCCAGAACCCTGGGATCGTGACCCGAGCCGAAGGCAGACGCTTAACCATCTGAGCCACCCAGACGCCCCTATGTGCCTTATTCTTAAAATGTCTGTTATTTCACCCCATTAAGATATAGGAGTAAGGCAATAAAAGATGAATTTCCTGATAAACATTTGAATGCCATTACAGGGACGGCTGGCTGGCTCGGTTGGTAGAGCATGACTCTTGATCTCGGGGTTGTGAGTTCAAGCCCCACGTTGGGTGTGGAGATTATTTAAAAATACAGTCTTTTAAAAATAAATAGATAAATAAATGCCACTACATGCAGGAAGGAGTAGCAGTAAAACTTGATTTTTAAGACAACTGTCAATTCTCAGATCTGCAGCCACCCTGCCTATGGGGACTTGGATACAAAAAAAATCACATGGATGAATTTAAACTTCCTCTCTGAACTGAGAGGGCAGTTATCAGCAAGAGCTGTAGAATCAGTGGTAACTTGGTGAGCCTCCTAGAGCCATAAAAACTTACTGCTGTGTAGGACTAAAGCAAGCATCAGCTTTACAAATAGAAGGTTCCTGTGATTAATACATGTGCCCTACTCAGAGATCAGCGAAGGCAGGAGTTGAAAGGTTTTGATAACAGCATAATGGGGCCACCTAGCTGTTGCCAAGAATGACTTAAAATGCCCCTGACTGCTGTAGGGCATTCCGGCTGATTCTGAAAAGTCAGAACAGTAGGAAAAGCCAAGCCTAAAATATAGCTCAGGAGGTTCTGGGCATCTTCATTAAGAGCACTACTGGAGCTATTTCTAAAACTTGAGATGACCCTTTAGCATTTGGAGAGTTGAAGTCTGACAGCATCCAAGATTTTAAAATAAATTATATTTGAGGTGTCCATTCATTTGGCAAATTTGAGTGACTATTATGTACTGGACACTTGGGGGCGTACTGTGTCTAGTAAGGCGTGGTCTCTGATCAGAAGGTGGTCACCTTCTATAAAGTCAAAGATTTGCAAACACAATTATACTACAAGACAATTCTATATAGTTGCAATATCCATGAAGTGCAGAAAGTGCATAAACAATCCTAAATCTTCACAAAGAAGCATCTGATCCAAGTCTTGGATAAATGGGAATTTGCAAGATGGAGAAGCAGAAAAAGGTTCTTCTAAAGTGAGAACAGCATATGTAAATGTTCTAGGCATGAGAGACAATATTTTTTGATAACTACAAAACATGTCAGTATTATCCGAGCAAAAAATAAGAGCAAGGGCATCTGGTGGTTTGGACTGGGGTCTAAAAAATGCTACTTCCTCCATGACACAAGTAGCATTCTTTACCTTCAGCTACCTGTTAAAGTTGAAAAAGCATTTTGATATAAAGGAGTTTGATTGGAAAAGGACCTGAGCTGGTACAGTAGCTAGTTTAATAGTCTTTGTTTCCTTGTCTGTTCCTTATTTTTATACTGTATATAGATCTACTTATATTGACCACACAGCAGTAAAATCACTAGAAAAAGGTGAAGTCTCCATATGAAATGCATACAATTTGCTTTGTGAATTTAACATGTTCCTTATCCCTTCTTTTGGTGGGGGAAGTGTCTAACTGATCTTGCTCAGCCCAACAATTCATCCTTTGATAATCTCTAATATAGCTTGCATCTAGGAGCCTTATGTAACCATGTTATTTGCTCAGTAGAGAGGAAGGAATGGTAGCTAGAAATAAAATATTCTAGCCTTTAACTTCTAATACTTCATTCTCTATTCTAAAATGAACTAAACTCTCCACCCCTATCTGGACCTTTCTATTCACAAAGCTACATCTTTTGTGCAACCCTATTTAAAACAACCATTTATAACTTTATTTCTATTTCACAGCCTGAGATGGGATTCATCCTGCTTTTCACACTAAACTCAACATATTTTAAACTACAAAGACCTTTATCAGGTTGTAAAATATGACCTAACATTTAGCCTTTGGTAAAGAAGCTTAAACAGAGGAAAATTCAAGATGGGGGTGCGGGGGGGGCTGTATTAGCTTCTTACTTGTTTTGTATATATATTATCCATATATCTTGGATATCCATATATCTATGGATATATAGATATCCATATATTCTCCATTTAGCCTATGTTCTGAGATAAATAATTCTCTGGCAAGCTTTCACAGGGCCACAGAATTGAATTTTTATAGGCAAATAAACATTTTTAAGAATGGGAATGACAGGGTGCCTGGGTGGCTCAATTGTTTAAGCGACTGCCTTCAGCTCAGGTCATGATCCTGGAGTCCTGGGATCGAGTTCCGCATCGGGCTCCCTGCTCAGCGGGGAGTCTGCTTCTCCCTCTGACTCTCCCCTCCTCATGCTCTATCACTATATCTCTCAATAAATAAATAAAAATCTTAAAATAAAAAAAAAAGAATGGGAATGACATCATAGGAAGGAAACTAAATGGAATGTTGGGGACCCATGTTCAAGTTCTAGGTTTGCATGTAACTAACTATTTGTCCTTGGATATGTTGCTTAACCAAGAGCTCTTGTCTTTAGTATTTATTTCTCTAAAAGGGATTTGAGGGGCGCCTGGGTGGCTCAGTTGGTTAAGCAACTGCCTTCGGCTCAGGTCATGATTCTGGAGTCCCGGGATCGAGTCCCGCATCGGGCTCCCTGCTCGGCAGGGGGTCTGCTTCTCCCTCTGACCTTTCCCCTCTCATGCTCTCTGTCTCCCATTCTCTCTCTCAGATAAATAAATAAAATCTTTAAAAATAAATAAATAAAATAAAAGGGATTTGAACTAGAAAACCTCCAAGTTCAACAAATATATGGCCTGACTTTGGGACCAATATTGATTTCAAATCTCTTGTGACTTTAACATTTGTAAATAATAATATCTCAAATACTAATATTTCAGACTCTTTTCATGCCTGGACATATTATAGAGATTTGGTCTTGATTTAGAATATAGAGTCCTACCATATCTTTATTCTTTTCCCATACTAGAATTATGTGACTCTAGGATAGATACAGAACAGCATTCCATTCCATATCCACTATGCCACCTCCTTCTCAAGTCATTCCTCTTCCAAATTTTCGGCCACTTTACTGTTAAACTTTTCTACCTAAGCTATAATTCTCTTCAGAACTGTATAATTTATCTTTTTCTAAAGTCAATATAAATTGTTTTTAACTCACAATGGTATTTGTTTAGAACAGCTGGATTGAATGCTTACTGTGTGTAATGTGTGTAATAGAACCTTAATTGCAATACTGATACAGGGAACGGTATAGAATTCAGAGAGTGATTTTTGTCAGAGAAAATTTGGAAATTATTTGTAGATCTTAGTTACAATTTTCCAGGGGATTTGCCTTTATTTTCTCTGTGTTCCAGGTCTTGCCTGAAATTTAGAAGCCCCTTTGTTCCCCTTCCTTTCTGGTGCTATCAGTGGTGGTGATCACTGGGAAGAAAAGCCCACTTCCACTGACCATGGAGAACATCTCTGTTCTCAAGCATCTCTGCTTGATTGTGACAAGGGCAGTTTTTGGATGGATCATGAAATGCTTCTAAAGTAGCCAAGAGTTAACTTTCCTAACTTTTTTATATAATAAGTATGTTACCATCAAGGTAACTTACCCAGTGGAATCAACTACTAGTGGAATCACATTATTTATACATGTAACTTATGCAAATTTAGCTTTACTAAAACACAATAAGAAAGTGCATGAGTGAGAGAGAAAAATAATACTTTAAATAGCGCATGTTTAACCTTCCTTTTCAGGCAGTGGATAAAATCAAATCTGAGGGGCACCTGGGTGGCTCAGTCGTTAAGCGTCTGCCTTCGGCTCAGGTCATGATTCCAGGGCCCTGGGATCAAGCCCCTCATCGGGCTCCCTGCTCAGCGGGAAGCCTGCTTCTTCCTCCCCCACTCCCCCTGCTTGTGTTCCCTCTCTTGCTCTCTCTCTGTCAAATAAATAAATAAAATCTTAAAAAAAAATTAAAAAAAAAAAATCAAATCTGAAACAGTCAATTCATGTGGGTGAAAGCTACCAAAAGAATGTGAGGATGATTTTAAAGGTGATTGATAAAGCATGTTCAAGTGGCCAGGCAAGTGGGTTGGAGAGCTTCTTTGACATTTACAAGGCTTATTGAAGGTTGTTGAGAAGCTATACTTAAGAGTTAGAGGAACTGGGGCGCCTGGGTGGCTCAGTTGGTTGAGCGACTGCCTTCGGCTCAGGTCATGATCCTGGAGTCCCGGGATCGTGTCCCGCGTCGGGCTCCCTGCCCGGCGGGGAGTCTGCTTCTCCCTCTGACCCTCGCCCTCTCATGCTGTCTCATTCTCACTGTCAAATAAATAAAATCTTAAAAAAAAAAAAAAAAGAGTTAGAGGAACTGACAAAATCTTTTATAAAGAATGACATGAGGAGAACAAATTGAAATTTTTGTAAATTTACTTAAGTGTTCAAAGGAGTGAAACATCTGGTTAAATTTCTGAGTGTTCTTTATGGATTTTCAGTGGTTATTTTTTACCATACACTATTACCCCTTTACAACTTGTTGCCTAAGTATGATGCTACCCCACCCACCAAATGTACCAATTTAGTTTGATAGTGTAAATTGGGTAAGACAATGGGTAATTTCATTAAGAAGCCAGTTCTTGGCTGATAATTCCATTATTTTTAAAATGTGGCATGAACTTCTTTCTCATAGTAGAAGTCTTTGAATTTAAAATCTAGATTCTATAATAAAATGACTGTTTCTTGACCATCCTAGTAATTTGTGCCATCTACACCATTTTACTTTGTTGCTGCTAGGGTCTTTTTCCACCCATATCTACAGCTTAGATAGTTACTACCTTGGGATTGTTAAAAATAATAATAATAATAAATAAATAATAATAATAATTGGCTAAATTATTATACTGTTTTAGTTGTACCAAATATGTGAAGTACATTTTTCTTTTATGATCATACAGGTGAACATGATTAAAGATGATGGGACAGTTATTCATTTCAACAATCCCAAAGTCCAAGCTTCCCTTTCTGCTAACACCTTTGCAATTACTGGTCATGCAGAAGCCAAACCAATCACAGAAATGCTTCCTGGAATATTAAGTCAGCTTGGTGCTGACAGCTTAACAAGTCTTAGGAAGTTAGCTGAACAGTTCCCTCGGCAAGGTAGGTATTTCAGTTTAGTATCTTTCCTTCTCCACTGTAATCTAAAGAACCTAATGATTTAAAAGGTGTCCCATTTTATGCTGGAAGGATTTACTTGTATGTAAATTTTACTTTTAAAAATGTTGCTCATATGCTTCATAAATTTTTGAATTTGTTTCTTTAAAAACTGTGCAATGTAGCATATACAATATATGGATACATTCTGGTAATGATAGAGTTGAGAGGTTAACTACCTAAAAGATCTACAGACCACATTTTACAGACAGTATTTGATATTCACTTCTGACTAATGACAAGAAGAAGATATTGTTATTAGAGAACTGTATTTTTGTTTAATATTGTTGATTGAACTATAGGCATGGCAACTGTAAGTTGTGAATTTCCACAATAGCCCTGGTTTCAAATGTGTCTTGTCACCCCTAAAAATCAAAGAGCCTTTTACATCAGTGCCCATACTGCATAGCTGGGTACTTTCGTACACCAGAAGAGATGGAAAGTCTTGAATATTGATTTTTGATTTCAAGCATATGGAATTTGTAGAATAAATTAACTGTAATGTCTTTTTATTCCAGCTCATCAGAATTATTTCATTTTCCAAATAAATTTTACCTTCACTGCCCATTGAAACTGCCAACTATATTTAGTATATACCTAATGAAGTTAAAGTGTTATTGATTTTAGTGTTAAGTAAAAAATATGGTATTAGATCAGACAATCTTTGGCTTTTTCTGAACAACTATATAAGATTTAGACAGGAGAAAAGAATGAACATTATAAGTGTTCTGTAAAGGCCTTTGTTCTCAAGAACTAATATTAAAATAAACGTTTTGTAGTGTTGGATAGCAAAGCACCAAAACCAGAAGACATTGATGAAGAGGATGATGATGTTCCAGGTAAGTGACATTTCCTTAGCTCTAAGATTTTTAGCAGCCTGTCTATCTCATTTAATTCATTGTATAATGACTTTTAATTTTTGTTGATGGTGAGTTCATGAATATAAATTGATTCACAATAATATGGATACAATGTAATGAAAAAGAATAAAAGTCCTTCTATTTAGAACTTAGAAATTGGGGCACCTGGGTGGCTCAGTTGGTTAAGCGACTGCCTTTGGCTCAGGTCATGATCCTGGAGTCCCGGGATCGAGTCCCGCATCGGGCTCCCTGCTCGGCAGGGAGTCTGCTTCTCCCTCTGACCTTCCCCCCTCTCATGTGCTCTCTCTCTCTCTCACTCTCTCAAATAAATAAATAAATAAAATCTTTAAAAATAAAAAAAAAAAGAACTTAGAAATTGTCACACAAAGCTCTGCTGTCTGCATTTGTTAAATTAGAATCACTGTGATTTTAAATTTGCATAGTTATTGTTAAAACATTTCTGTGGGAATTGTGATTGACATATGAAAATGCTGTTCACCTTAGTTTGCACAGACAAAAAAAGACTAACATTTCCTTAGGATTACTGTTTTAAAAGCAGGTAAATGAAGCATTATTAGTGAAATGCCACTAGTTCATTCTTCTTGTCCTGTATGTTTTTAGGCAAATTCTAATAGCCACAATTTGGTTTTTATTAGGGTTAGAAGTTAGGAATTTAATTTACCTCTTTTTCTTTTTTTATATCTTTAACTCATTTACTTTTTTTTTCCAGATCTCGTAGAAAATTTTGATGAGGCATCAAAGAATGAAGCTAACTAAAAGTTTTTCTGGAGTTTGGAAGCTGGCATGGACTAGATTTAACAAATCAGCTATGTGGTTCCAAAGTTTTACAGACATGGAGAACATCAACTGTTACTAGTTCAGTAATATAAATATTTTGTATATTAATAATGCTGTTTGTTCAGCATTTTTCGGTCATTTGATTTTGCATTTTGCACTTCCTCCCAGGATCTATTCTTTCGGTCAAAATACGAAGTATTGGTGCAGTTTGAGGGTGTTTTGGTGTTTGATTCTCAGTTTTCTGTTTTGTTTTTTTGTTGGGGTATTTTTGGTGTGTGTATGTTTATGTATGTATGTGGGTATGTGTGTATACAGTGGAGAGCAAATTGGAAAACAGTTCTATTTATCCTCCTTCTTCCCCCAGTAGAAAATAAAACAAATCTTTACATTTGTTATTTTTAATTTTTTTCTAATAATGCACAGAATTAATGAAAAGTGAGTATCTTGGATTTCAGATCTGAGGAGATTTTACCCTTGGAAGTTTGGTTTTAATTTGCTTTGTTAACATATTTTTTATACATTTCTCTGGGTTTAAAATGTCTTGAGATATTTTGCCACCAGCTCTGTGTTGGCATAGGGGGTAGCGTATCTTTGGTGCATTTGCCTTAGATTCACTTACCTAGTCAGACCCAGAAGATTTTCTTCTAGCTTTCTTCCTAAATGCCTTTTTTCCTCTCCTCTTGGTCTCCCAGTGGCCTGGTCAGCCTTTGGTAATGCTCTTCCTCATCTTCTACCTAGCCTGAGAAGGATGTTCTCCATATAGAGTTAAGTGAGTGCCTAATCCCTCTTTTGGTAAGACATTTTTCCCTCATCTTGAGGAACAGCAGCTCCATCTTCAACTTTTTATTTCCCCCTTGACTCTATAGTTTGGTAGATTTCAAACTGGAATAGCTAGCATGTGTTTGCTAAATAATTTTATGCCAGCCTTATCCTGTATACTAGCTGTTCTTAATAGCAGGTGCAAAAATGCCTGTTTTCAGCAAGGTTAAAATTAGGAGTGTCCTTTTGAGTCAGAAAAAGATAGGCCATAGACTCATTCCCCAGCACAAATGGTCATTCTATGAAATGGTACTGGCTCCAGGAGGATTTCTTCAGTCACTCTCCTACTCTTGGTCTTGAACCTACCTCTGGATTGGATCTTACTGTTGTAGCTGCTCACAGCATCCTCCTGCATGCTTAGAGTAATGCTTTTGGGGGAACACTAGTAAAATACAGTATTTATTTTTTTCACCTCCTTTCAGAGGACTTGGAGGTAAGTTGCATTCATTAATTCAAGTTTCCCTCTTGCTGTCTGATGATAAAAGCTTGCATTTTGCTATATCAGCATTTGTTACAGCCAATATTTAAGGATGAGATTTAGAAAATCTATCATTTCCTGGCCCACCAGCAAACTAACTATGGCTTAACCTTGCAGCATATCTACTTTTGTTTCAAGCTAGATATCTTTATTTGATATCTAAAGTGCAAGACCAACAACATATCAAGAGATCTATAGACAAGAAGGCAAAGCTCTTGTATTTTTTTCATCCAGACACTTCAATTTATTTTATAAATTTGTTCATTTTTCCTGCTGTTTTATATAATATATGAACTTAACTACAAAATAAAGTAACAGTAATAAAATAACAAAAGAGGAAAATATTTCCTCTTGTGCTTCTCTTATTATTGTCTACAGAATTTCCTTCTTTTGTATTTCCTCTCTACTCCCCAACCCCAGATGAATTTCAGCCCAGTCATTATTTGAAATAATGTTTCATCCATTGTTAGGTTAGTAGCTCTAAATGATCTACATAGTCCAGAATTCTTTTCCTCTGACTGTCCCTGATGGGCACATTGTGGGACAGAGTTATGGAGACTTCCAAGTGATTAAGGACATATAAGAGATAGTATAGCAAATGAAAAAAGAGCACTCATCTGGAAGTCAGGATACTTGGATCCTAGTCCAGGCTTGGCATTAACTATGTGACCTGGGCAGGTCACCTAACTACTCTGAAGTTCATCATCAGACAAGTAAGATGTTTCTAAAGCTTAATATTTTTTCTGCTCCTGTAGTTCGGTGAATCTCATTTCTGAAAATTCTCAAGGAACTGATTTTATATATTTTCAGAAATGCCTGTTTTTATCAAGACCCATAAAGCTTTTTTGTATGTATATACTCTACTCTTTTTCCTTTTTGATCACATTGTAACTACTCACCCAGAGGAGCTCTGGTCAGTACTTCCTTTTATCCTATGGACAACAACTCTTAATGGCTGGCTTCCTTTGGGTGCAATGAGCCAGTATTCTTTTTTGTTTTGTATTTTCATACCTTCCCCTTTCCTGGACAAAGCATATTGAGATCTTAATCCAAAGAAGTGTTCCTGCCTTCAGAGTGAGCAAGCATGGATAAGAGTATGGATGAAACTTTTGTAAATAGTGTTCTTGGCATAAATATTAATTACACAGCTTTTTAATATAAGGTAGTTACTAAATGTATACTTTCTACGAAGATCATGTATTTATTGCCAAGATAACTATAGAATAAGCATTTTCTGGGAAAATTCACCTTAAAATTTGGGAATAATTCAAGAAATGTCTGTACAAAATCGATTCATGGTCTTAGTTTTTGTGATTAGTCCTTTCCATTCATGTGAAGGTCCTCATTTATCTGTCTTGGGGAGGCCCAAAGGAAATAGTTGGGACCCTATACTTGTTTTATCCTACTCTTCCTATTAAGTAATGGTTTAAGAATTGGGACGCCTGGGTGGCTCTGTCGGTTAAGCGTCTGCCTTTGGCTCAGGTCATGATCCCAGGGGCCTGGGATCGAGTCCCACGTCGGGTTCCTTGCTCAATGGGAGCCTGCTTCTCCCTCTGCCTGCCGCTCCCCCTGCTTGTGCTCTCTCTCTGACAAATAAAATCTTAAAAAAAAAAAAAGAATACATCGAGCACTTTGATTTGTCGTTAAGTAGTATTTATGGGATTCTATTAATTTAATATGCATACCAGGTTCCTGTGAAGACCCATATTGGGCTGTGTTTGATTTGTTTCTTTGTTGTAATTCAGTGTTTAACCTAACTATGCTATATGTCCATAAATGACATCATGATTAGACAGTATGGTATAGTAGGAAATGCACAGGTTTTTAGAGAGAGGTCTGCTGGAGTCCAGCTCCAGCCGGAGTGGGTCTCTCGTAGGAAAGGACGGCGTCGGCGAATGAGGAGACACAGACACAGGATCAGGTTGCAAGCATCTCCTCCTGACAGCCTCGGAGGAACTTTATTTATATGTTAAGATATTTTTGTTTTTCCAAATCTTAGATCATTTTCTGGATTATAGCCATAGCCTTCTTTCATTTTTCCTTTGTAATGATTAACATGACCTTTATTGATTTCTGCTTATTGGCTTTCACTAAAACTAAAAAACAGTATGCAAAGAGAAAGGTGCTAGACAGAGCGTGACCGTCTTGTTATTTTGTTCTATAGAAACTAAATCTTCATGGAATTAGTTTCATTATGATTGCTTAGATAGGCGTAACTAAGATGAGTAGTCACTTTATCATGAAACCCCAGAAATATTCCCACAATTAAAAGATTGCCATAAACAAAATGAAAGAGAATAGCAGGAGCCAGCTGTGGGGTCTCCTGTTTTCAGGATCGTCCCCCATACTTGGACTTTGTCAAACAGCATGAGTAGCTTGGCTCGCGCCAGAGGTCAGTTTCATTACCTACCGTGCTGTAACCTTTCCAACATGGCTGCTGTAGTGCACAACTTCAGGGGCCATCATTCATATTTGTTGTGTTCCAGGGAGCACCATTTTCATAGAATACAGTGTGAATAGTGCCCCTGTAATAGTGCAGTGATGGCCTTGGTCTCTGAACCTATTTCCTCTTCTGTAAAATGGTGCCTGAAAAATGGCCAAATAGGGTTCCTTAGAACTCCTTAAATGGTTAACGTGAAGATGAAAGAGGATTCAAGTGTGTCATCTCCCAAGCCATGGCAGAAAGTTCACGGTTCTAGGCATAGCAAGGCTCCGTTCTACACTGCTGCCCTCCAGTTCAACCTTTATTGCTCTGCCAGATAAGAGTTTGCCTGGATTATCATAGCCTCCCCATTGGTCTTGCTTATGAGTTACTCCCTTCAGTTCATTCTCTACACAGGAGACAAACTACCTAAATTTCATATCTGAGCATGTCACAGCCTTAAACATTTATTTCCAACATGCCATTCTGTTTCAAGCTTCCATTCCTTTGCACATATTTTTACTATGGTACAATATTAAGATTATTTAATTTTCTTTATGCTTTGCCCTCTAGATCATGAGCACCTTGAGGGCAGATGGGGTGTCATACATCTTTTATCTCCAACATATAGTATAGTAACCAACATGTAGTCTACTCATGATCATAACTAATACAGAGTGAATACTTAACTGTTGGATATAGAGTTATCTCATTGAACTCTCAAACAGTCCAGTGGGACAGATACTCTATCCTACTTTTTTTATTTTTACTTATTTTTTAAGTAAATTCTACACCTAACATGGGGCTTGAACTCATGATCCTGAGATCGAGAGTTGCATGCTCTACTTTCCGTGCCGATAGCACTCTTGCAAACATGGTGAACATTCCTAAAACCTGCCAAACTTTCTGCAAGAAGTGTGGCAAGCACCAACCACAAAGTGACAGCACGAGAAAGGTAAAGATTCTCTTTATGCCCAGGGAAAGCAGCGTTTTATGACAGGAAGCAGAGTGGCTATGGTGGGCACACTAAACCAATTTTCCAGAAAAAGTCTAAAACTACAAAGAAGATTGTGCTGAGGCTTGAATGTGTTGAGCCCAACTGCAGATCTAAGAGGATGCTGGCTATTAAGAGATGCAAGCATTTTGAACTGGGAGGAGATAAGAAAAAGGGCCAAGTGATCCAGTTCTAAGCTTCATATTTTGTTATATTATGAAGACAATAAAATCTTGAGGTTATGTTAAAAAAAAAAAAAAGTTGCGTGCTCTACTAAATAAGCCAGACAAGCGCCCCCATCCTACTTTAAAGAGGAAGAAAAAATGGTTTAGGGAAAGTGCCAAAAGTTATACAACTGATTGGTGGGAGAACAAGGATTCCAATCTAGATCTATCAAATTCTAGAGTCTAAACACTAAACATCACCCCACACCATTCAACAAATGTTTACTGAAATAAAAATTATGTGGCCTACAGATAACCTCATATATATTCAAATATCACTCAACATTAGTCTGTAAGTCAAACCTATCTTAAGACTTACTTAAAAAGTAAGTTTGAAGCTTTTTTAAAGTAGGATTTGTAATTTTTTGTATATTCAGGAATTGACTTTTATAAACTTAGATATATTGCATACCTGGGATAGGATCCTTAGTTGGAAGTGTTTGGGCAAAAACTCTTAGGTTGCATATGTTGATCTCTTTGACACTGGTGTTTCTTCTGAAAATTTTGCCACCTTTTAGGCATACCTTGTCAAAAATATTCTGTAAACTTAAGCAAGATGGTGATGAATTTATCCTGCAGACACACTTTTTCTGTTTAAATATCAAACAAACAAAAAAATAAAACAAGTTTAGCGGTGCCTGGCTGGCTCAGTTGGAAGAGCATGTGACTCTCGATCTCAGGGTCATGAGTTCGAGCCTCACATTGTGTAGAGATCATTTAAAAAAATAAGGTCAGTAGGTTAAGCATCTGACTCCTGATTTTGGCTCAGGTCACTATGTGAGATCGAGCCCCATGTTGACTCCACACTCAGCAGGGAGTCTACTTCTCTCCCTCTCCTCCCTCTCCCTCTGCACCTCCCTCTGCTCGTTCTGTCTCTCTCAAACAAATCTTTAAAAATAAATTTAAAAAACAAAGTCTACAAAAAAAGTTAGAACTAATAAATTTGGCAAAGTTGCAGGATACAAAACCAACATACAAAAATCAGTTGTATTTCTATACACTAAAAAGGAAATTAAGAAAACAACTCCATTTATAACAGCAGCAAAAAGAATAATATAGTTAGAAACAAACTTAACCAAGGAGGCAAAAGACTTCTACACTGAGGGGCACCTGGGTGGCTCAGTTGGTTAGGCTTCTCCCTTCGGCTTAGGTCCTGCTCTCAGGATCTTGGGATGGAGCCCCTCATAGGGCTACCTGCTCAGCGGGGAGTCTGCTCCCTCTCCCTCTGCGCCACCCCCCCGGCTTGTGCTCTCTCGAGCTCTTGCTCTCAAATGAATAAATAAAATTAAAAAAAAAAAGAATAGGAGAAAATGTTTGCAAGTCATATATCTGCTAAGGAATTAATGTCTACAATATATAAGTAACTACAACTCAATAACAAAAAACAACCTAATTCAAAAATGAGCAAAAGACTTGAATAGATGTTTTTCCAAAGGAGATACACGAATAGCCAGTAAGCACATGAGAAAATGTTCAACAACACTAATCATCAGGGAAATGCAATTAAATTAAAACTACAATAAGCTACCACTTCACACCTATTAGAATGGTTATTTGGCGGGGGGGAAGTGTCAGGGTGCCTGGGTGGCTCAGTTGGTTAAGTGTCTGACTTCAGCTCAAGGTCATGATCCTCAGGGTTCTGGGATCCAGGCCCGTGTCAGGCTCCCCGCTCAGCAGGGAGTCCGCTTGTCCTTTTCCCTCTGCCCCTCTCCCTGCTCATGCTCTCTCTCTCTCAAGCAAATAAATAAAATCTTAAAAAAAAAAAAAGTGTTGGCAAGGATGTGGGGAAATTAGAACCTTTGTGCATTGTTGGTGGGATTGTAAAATGATGCAGTCACTGAGGAAGACAGTATAGTGATTCCTCAAAAAATTAAAGATATACCATATGATCCAACAATTCTACCTCTAGGTATATACTCAAAAGCAGAGACTGAAACAAATGTTTTTACACCCATGTTCATTACAGCATTATTTGCAATAGCCAAAAAGTAGAAACAACCCAAACGTCTGACAACACATGAAAGAATCAACAAAATGCGGGAGGCTCAGTCGTTAAGCGTCTGCCTTCGGCTCAGGTCATGATCCCAGGGTCCTGGGATCGAGCCCGGCATCGGGCTCCCTGCTCAGTGGGAAGCCTGCTTCTCACTCTCACACTCCCCTCGCTTGTGTTCCCTCTCTCGCTGTCTCTCTCTGTCAAATAAATAAAATCTTAAAAAAAAAAAAAAGGAATCAACAAAATGCATATACAATGGAATATCATTCAGCCTTAAAAAGGAATGGAATTTTGGTACATGCTAAAATAAGGATGAACCTTGATAATCTGCTTAGTGAAGTAAGCCAGACATGAAAATACAAATATTGTATGATCCTACTTATATGAGGTAACTTAGAGTAGTCAAATGTATGGAGACAGAACAGTGGTTACTAAGGGCTGGAAGAAGAGGGAAATGGATAGAGTTTCAGTCTGGGATAATGAAAAAGTTCTGGAGATGGATAGTGGTGGTGGTTGCACAACATAAATGTACTTAATACCACTGAACTGTATACTCACAAATGGTTAAAGTGGTAAATTTTATGTATAGTTTGCCACAATAAAAAAAAAAAAAGTGCCGGGCACCTTGGTGGCTCAGTCGGTTAAGCATCTGACACTTGATTTTGGCTCAGGTCATGATAGGGTTGTGGGATTGGTCCCCTCGTCTGGCTCCATGCTGGGTGCAGAGCCTGCTTAGGATTCTCCCCCTGCCGTCCCCCTCTTAAAAAAAAAGTGTCAGCATGCCTCTCAGTACCCCATGTTTGAGAGATCAGCCAATAATAGGTGATTGTACCCCATCACAAATACTATGAATAGTTTACCTCAGCATCAAGTTGTCCCCAAGGCCACAACGTTGAGAACCCTCGAATAGATGTTCTGAGGGACAGAGATGGATAGGAGCAAATCCCTACCTCCATGGAACTTACATAAGGTTAGAAAACAGCAAACAGAGAAAATAAAAGATCATACCATGAACCCGGTAAGTGCCACAGACTTTAAGTGTCACAGAAGATGTTCATCTTTATGTTTTCTATACAAGGTTGTTACCATAGTGTGTTAAACCCAGCTCAGACCCTCCTCTGAAATTGTTTTATTGATCCAAAAATCCTGCTCAAGCCCAGACAGCCATGTTTTCAGGGTGACTCCACCCCAGGCATAGGTGGTCAGACCAAGGATAGAACAATGATCCAAGATCCAATCCATAGGTTAAGCTGGGCCAATCCGTTTATTTCTAAAGATTTTCTACTAAAATTAGACTGAGTCAGATAATAATGGACTCTTGAACTAAAAGGTCAAGAAGGATGGGGCTAGAGTACTAATGGTGCATCATGTGGAAGCTGGGGAAGCTGGTAAGAATGAAGCGAAATGGTGGGGTTATACAATCCTAGAGAGAGACCAGCCTCAGAAAATGGCTTCAAAAGTCCTGTCCTCATGAAGTCTAGCTGTCCTTTTTCTGTCCCTGGGTTGCTAACTTGCCAGTGAGATTTTTGTGTTTTTAAAATACCTCCCTCTGCCACCATTACTGTTTGTTTAAGCTAGCTTGAATGAGCACTCCCTGTAACTAAAAGATCCTAGAGGGGCGCCTGGGTGGCTCAGTCGGTTAGGCGACTGCCTTCGGCTTGGGTCATGATCCCAGGGTCCTGGGATCGAGCCCCGCATCGGGCTCCCTGCTCGGCGGGAAGCCTGCTTCTCCCTCTGCCCCTCACCCTGCTTGTGTTCCCTCTCTCGCTGTGTCTGTCAAATAAATAAATAAAATCTTAAAAAAAAAAAAATTTAAAAGATCCTAGAGAGAAGACATTTGCATTTCCTCTATAAGAATCTCCTGATCATAGATGAAAAGGACTGCTTTGAAGAGCTCACTGTCACTGGAGGGTGTCGGATGAGAATTTAATGTTAAATGAAGGAGTTGGAATAGATTACGGTATTTTCAGAACACTATGGACCACTGAAAGTAGCACGAAGGTAGTACGGTATGTAATGTTAAGAGGGTTTGAGGTGCCAGCAGTGGTCGTCCATTCAAATCTTAGCTCCACTACTCTGTATATGACTTGGATGATTTACTTAATTGCCTAGACCTCCATTTTTCCAGGTGGAGAGTGAGAGATGATAATACCTTGCAGAGTTATTGGGGAAAATAAATGCATATGAAGTGTGTGCACATAGTAGGGACTCAGCAAATGAGTTTTTATTATTAAAGCATGACTAATATGGCTTGTTCAAATCAAATTATGGTGGTCTTGACCCAATTTGTAATATAGTTTTTGTTAATAGAATTGTTCTCAAGTTTTTCCCCATTGACCCCTCTTTGTTACTACCTGAATCTTAGCAAATGCCAGGAAGGAGAGAGGAATGGATGAATCAAATAGCATGCAATAATAAGAGTAAAATTAGACTCTGAGTTACCTGGGAACAGGGAATAGGATTTATTACATCTGTGTGTCTTCAGTGTCCGGGACAGGGCCTGGAATACAGTAAGTACATATAAGGTAAACTTGAATCAATTTAATTTAGAAATGCATAGATGACCAAATATTTGAGTCAACTGGTAGCCAGAGGTTTCACACAGTGTCATTCTCTCCCCCAGATGGCTCAAGTATCATGGGATTTATTGAGTCATATAGCACAAGCAGCAACATTGCTTGTAGCTCAGTCTTGACCATTCAGAGTCCTTTCTTGCTCTGGGACCCAATCAAAGGCACTAACCTGTATCCACTGATAAATGGGTCATAACAGTATTTCCTAGTGCAGAATATGCCACCTCCAAAATCCAAAGAACCGTACCAAATGTGTTTCCTTCTTGGTGGAAAGAGGTACTTTTGCATGGTTTGTTCTTTTCTTTGGAGGGAATGTCCCCAAAAGTTCCAGATCATTGAACCCATAAAAACTTCACCAACTTCTAAATCTTTGTATGGTTTCTCCCCCACATTCTGGAGTGCATATGCCTTACCAAAGGCATCCAGAGTAATCACCACATACTTCTTATGGTGTCTGATTAACATGATGGTATTGACATACTGGGCCAATATGATGTTCTGCAAGATGTTCAAAAAGTTCAGATCCCTTTAGACTATATTATGGACAGAGAGCATGTGAATTAACATGACAATGGGGCAAGACCGTGAATGCTTACTGTTGCTCATCTTATGTGATCATCTTTTCAAATGGGTGTGGAAAAGAACACATTTGCCAAATCAATGGCTCACACCATGTACCTGAGCCTCTGTTAATCTCTTCTATTTTTTTATTTATTTTATTATTTTTTAAGATTTTATTTATTTATTTGACAGAGACACAGCGAGAGAGGGAACACAAGCAGGGGGAGTGGGAGAGGGAGAAGCAGGCTTCCCGCTGAGCAGGGAGCCCGACGTGGGGCTCGATCCCAGGACCCTGGGATCATGACCTGAGCCGAAGGCAGACACTCAACAACTGAGCCACCCAGGCGCCCCTGTTAATCTCTTCTAGAAAGGTATCACATCTAGCACAGCAGGTGTAGTTGGAGCCACTACTCGATTAAGTTTGTGTTCGTCTACTTGTTATCTGCCATGATCTACCAGTTCTTGTAGAGGCAGACTGGTGAATTAAATGTGAATATGACAGGGACCATCATTCTTGCAATCTTTAAAGGACTGACTCTGTCAATCCCCTAAAATGTGACAGGTTTTTTTATATATGTTGGCCATTGTCGAGGAGCAGTTTCAAGGGCTTCCACTTGGCCTTTCTTAATATTACTTAGTAGCTCTTATTCTACAGGTCAAGAAACTAATGTGAGGGTTCTTCCGTTTCTGTGTATGCCCTTTCCAATTATACATTCAGGAACAGGCAAAATAACTGGGTAGGTCCATGTACCTAGTGGAACCACTGTGAGACATACCTGGCCAAAGACTCCATTTATTACCTGATTCACATATGCTCCTATTCCAATAAGAGAACCATGTTAATGCTTTATGTCCCCAGGTATCAGTGTTAACTTGGACCTTGTATTCAACAACCCTAAAAAGATCCGGGTATTTTCCTTACTCTAATACAGAGTTATCTGAATAAATGGCCTTAGTTCCCCTTGGGGATGGGCTGGGGGAGTCACTACCATATTTATTTGCTGTGATTTTGCAGGGTCCTTCCTCATGGAATCCTGGTCTCCTTCAGTTGATAGCTTCTGAGTCTGACAACAAGCAAAGATTTTTGACTTTCCAGTAGGACAGCTGATTTCAGCCTTCTCATCCACTTTGTTTTAATAATTAAAAAAATTAATTGTGGTAAAAAGAACCAACATAAAATTTACCACCTTAATCATGTTTAAATGTACAGTTCAGTAATGTTTAGTCACATTGTTGTGCAAGAGATCTCCAGAACTTTTTCAGCTTGCAAAACTAAAATTCTATACCCATTAAATAACTCCCTATCTACCCATCCCCGCAGGCCCTGGCAACCACCATTCTACTTTCTGTTCCTATGAATCTGACTACTACAGATGCCTCATATAAGTAAAATAATACATTATTCGTCTTTTGTCTACTTATCCATTCTTTTTTTTTTTTTTAAAGATTTTATTTATTTATTTGACAGAGAGAGACACAGCGAGAGAGGGAACACAAGCAGGGGGAGTGGGAGAGGGAGAAGCAGGCTCCCCGCAGAGCAGGGAGCCCGATGCGGGGCTCGATCCCAGGACCCTGGGATCATGACCTGAGCTGAAGGCAGTCGCTCAACCGACTGAGCCACCCAGGCGCCCTACTTATCCATTCTTGACTTCCTTTAGTTATATATAATAGGCAGTCCATCTATACTGGCCCTGAGAAAAACATGTTCTCTGAACTATCTCCAAAATCCATCAGCCAGACTTTCCTGGCTACCATTTTTTTTAATTTATTTTTATTTATTTGGCAGAGAGAGACAGTGAGAGAGGGAACACAAGCAGGGGGAGTGGGAGAGGGAAAAGCAAGCTTCCTGCAGAGCAGGGAGCCCGATGCAGGGCTCAATCACAGGACCCTGGGATCATGACCTGAGCCGAAGGCAGACGCTTAACGACTGAGCTACCCAGGCGCCCCCCTGGCTACCATTTTTTTTTTTTTTAAGATTTTATTTATTTGACAGAGAGAGACACAGGGAGAGAGGGAACACAAGCAGGGGGAGTGTGAGAGGGAGAAGCAGGCTTCCCGCTGAGCAGGGAGCCCGATGCGGGGCTCGATCCCAGAACTCCGGGATCATGACATGAGCTGAAGGCAGACGCTTACACGACTGAGCCACCCAGGCACCCCCCTGGCTACCATTTTGACGTTAAGTCCACCCTTCTTCTAATGGTTAAGTACTGCCATCTGGCCTATGCTAGTCTGAGATCTTATCCCCATTGCTATTAGGGAGCTCATTTCCCGCCATCAGTCCTGACTTAGAGACAACAGTTGCTACAAGATTCTCAATGATGCTAGTACTTTCCTTATCTAGTGCATTCCTTGTTGCTTCAGTAAATGGAGTGTCTTCCAGGCCCTTCCATAAAGCATGATCAACTGGTGGATTTTTCAGTCTTAGATAATAGATTCATTATAGTAGGCCCACTTCTTTGAGCCTTTTGATTCCTTTAACCATAGTTTTTCCTGGCAGTTCTGGCATATCTACTTATTTTTTTTTTAAAGATTTTATTTATTTATTTATTTATTTATTTATTTATTTATTTATTTGAGAGAGCACAAGCGGAGTGGGGGGCAGAGGGAGAGGAAGAAGCAGGCTCCCTGCAGGGAGTCTGACGTGGGGCTCAATCCCAGGACCCTGGGATCATGACCTGAGCCAAAGGCAGACACTTAACCAACTAAGCCACCCAGGCACCCCTGTCTACTTGATTTAATACAGATTTGGGTTATCACTTTTTTTAAGCTTCAAGGAACCATCCCAGCAGTGTAAAACTATCTCTCGGAGCCTGCAGAGTATTAATTCACTCGTAGAAGAGTGCCCTGATATTCCTGAATTCTTCTTTATTCAGCCTTAAATCCCAACCCCATTTATCCAGCTCTCAGGCATACTCTCCTGGTACTTGTCATTATACGTAAGTCAGGTCCTATAGCTACTTTGGGATATAATCTTGCCTAGCTGGGCTATTTGATTCTAGTTATGGATCCATGGCCAGGAAGAGAAATTGGAACAGTCCTGAGGGGGACTTACATTGTTTTATAAGGTACCTACAAAGTGGGGAGGGATGAGCCTTCATCTTCCCTCCTGAGAGACTGGGTCACTTCTATAGGCCCAGAGTGTCACCAGCTAGACCCCAAGATCTGACTTTCATTGCTCACCTGCTTGTACCCACAGACCTTTGTCCCACATTTTCCCTTAACCTCTTCTTTCCAGTTCATTTCTTCACTCAAACAAAAGACTGGTATAACATCCCGTGATAGAAACCGAAACTATTCTGCAAGCAGAAGAAGAGCTCTGGTGGCCCGGATCACCCAGACCAGTTTGAGCTAAGCCCCCAACTTGCACCTGTGCAGAGAAGCTGTGGCGTGACCTCTGGAATGACTGACAATTACCTTTACCTCATTATAGTATTAAAATTTCCACCCAAGGAAGAGTATAAGCTTCCTTTACATTACATACAATATCTGTACAGGCATGTTTTCTTAAGGCACAAATGTGATCTTATACTTGCCTCTACACACATGATAAAGCTTCCCTATTTAAATATTTATCCTGACCCTAAATAAAAGAAACCCATTCACCCTTGCTCAGAGAGTCATGGCTTTGGAAGTTATTCCCTGTATCTCCTTATTTGCTGCAAATAAAGTTTCATTTGTATGACAACTCACCTGGTATAGTTTCTACCTGTGACTCACTAAGAAGGGAATTCATGTTAGTTCAGTTACAAGAAGATTCAGAGGAATTTTGGGATTCAAATTTCTCAAGTGCATCTACTTAGATATCTTTACCTCAAATCTCAGGGTCCTACTTCTCCCCTATCAGGACCCAAATTTTATGAGGAGATTCTCCTACATTGAGAATTCAGCCTTTTCTAAAATTCTCCAATTCTCACAATTCAGCTTTGTAATTAATTGTCTCTGACCATTGGCTGCAAGAGATAAGGGTCTCTTTATTTTTTTCTCTTTTTTAAAAAGATTTATTTATTGGGGTGCCTAGGTGGTTCAGTCAGTTAAGTGCCTGCCTTCGGCTCAGGTCATGATCCCAGGGTCCTGGGATCGAGCCCCACGTTGGGCTCCCTGCTCATCTGGAAGCCTGCTTCTGCCTGCCACTCTGCCTGCTTGTGTTCGTGCGCGCGCTCTCTCTCTCTCTCTCTATTGATTTGACAGAGAGAGAGTGGGAGTGGGAGAGAGAATTTTAAGCAGACTCCTCAACGAGCGCAGAGCCCCACATGGGGCTTGAACTCACAACCCTGAGATCACGACCCTTACATCAACACCTGAGCCAAAACCAAGAGTCAGACACTTAACCAGCTGCACCACCCAGGTGCCTAAGAGATGAGGGTCTCTTTAAATACTAACAGTGAGGTCCTTTGCTTTGAATTGTTGATTAACAGATTTCAGCCTGTCATTTTCTTTCATCAGTTAATCAATGGCTCTTAGCAACAGTCATCCACTTCCACAATCCTTATAGTTGTTATTTCCCATGTATCTTTCAAATGCTTGAGACATTGCACCTATTACACTGAGCATCCCCTCCCTTCTAGCTGTATCCCACCCCAAGTCACTACAGGTGAAAGACTGCAATTACCTCTACATTATGTCAGGTAATCTCATACCCCATGTACTACAGTCTTCGTGTGATCCAAATCCAGAACACTATCATTAGGATCTGCTTTCTAGGAGCAACTCTTGGCAACAGATGTCTTAGGTTAGGTTCCCTAGAAGCAGAGCCTGAAATAGGGATTCTGGTTCAAGTGATTTATTGAAGGATTTGCTCAAACGAGGAGAGAGAAGCAACATAGGAGAGGGGAGAAAGACTAAGGAACAGTGTAGATTTGAAGACCAGCTTCAATCTAATCCCACAGGGAAACTCTGAAACAAGAATTGTACCCCAAAATTAATCTCTTCAGACATGGGACTATGTCAGACAATTGACAATTCTCCCCACTTCCCTAGCCCCCAAGAGAGATGGCTCTTGTTTGGTTGAGGACAAGTTCCCAAGAAGGGGAAAAACTGAGTTGTTAACAGCCAACACTGGCAGTTACTGGAGAATGGATGCATCAACTGGTAAAAAGGATTTGAATGTGCCACCAACACAGCCTTCATAAAAAACACATATTTTCTTAGACTTTGGAGATCTACATATATATAACAGTCATGTTATCTTCAAATAATAATATATGCTTACAATCCCTTATCCAAAGTCCAAAATCCCAACTAAATTCAGGATGGTTTGAGGGGTGCCTGGGTGGCTCAGTTGGTTAAGCATCTGCCTTCGGCTCAAGTCATGATCCCAGGATGCTGGGATTGAGTCCCGCATCGGGCTCCCTGCTTGGCAGGGAGTCTGCTTCTCCCACTCCTCCCCCACTTGTGCGCACGCTCTTTCTCTCTCTCTTTCTTGCAAAAATAAATACAATTTTTGAAAAAAAACAAGATGGGTTGAAAAAAAGTATATTTTTAATAAATTTAATATATTTAAATATTTAAATAAATTTAATAAATTTGGTACAAGCTGCAGAAACATAAAAATTGGACTCACCTGGGGTCTTACTTGTATGACCTGTGTCCTAGGTTACATTTTTTAAATCCAAAAAAATTCCTAATTCTGAAATAAATCTGACTCTGAGCATTTTGGATACAAAATTATGGACCTATAGCTACCACTTGTCAATGTGTAAACCATACACATGTCAAAAGTAACCCTTAACAAGCCTGAAACAGGGATTTGCTTTCCCCATTTTTCACATGAAGGGTCAGAGGCACAGAAAGGTTAACCAACCTGAGTAATTAACTTACTCAAAGTCACAAGCTAATGAATGGAAAACTCAGATCTGTGAGACTTCAAAGGCTGGTTCTTCCCATTACACCATGCTGTGTCTGCTAGTGAAATCATTTCTTGTTTATGTAATGATATTAGCTCTTAGTAATGTGATGTTTTGCAAAGAGCCCTGTGACTTCTGGGACCTCTATTACATGAACATATTTGAAAATCCCTGGGTTTGATCACTTTAATGATCTTTTCTACCCCCTGGAATTCTATGTGATTCTGTAACTTCTAAGCCAGCTGCCACTGGTGGATTACTACCATTGTTATTTAACACTTATGGAGGGTCAGTGCTTTAGCTTTGCACAAGAATGACAGCTTTCTATTTTACTCATTAGCATTTATTCCTCTCACAGAATAATTTTCATGGAATTTAGAGAGGACTGCTTATAAGTATAACATGGCCAAGTAAAATGAAAAAGGGTCCAAGAATTAGACATAAATTCAAATCTGGTTTTTGCTACTTCATTCATTCAATGACTTTTTTTTTGTTTTTAGATTTTATTTATTTATTTATTTGAGAGAGTGAGAATGAGAGAGAGAGAGAGCACATGAGAGGGGGGAGGGTCAGAGGGAGAAGCAGACTCCCTGCTGAGCAGGGAGCCCAATCGGGACTCGATCTTGGGACTCCAGGATCATGACCTGAACCGAAGGCAGTCACTTAACCAACTGAGCCACCCAGGCGCCCCCATTCATTCAATGACTTACAAAGGAACTAGGTCACTATGAGGCACAGGGGGAAAATTGGTCCTTAAGATGCCAGACTTCTATTTTACTGTCAGGTTTCTATTATGACTGAATACCATGTGTTGGATTTTAATATATGTCTCCCTAATTTTTGCAAAATGTATACCACGTAATAAAAGAAATCGAAGTTCCTTTCTGCAGATAACAAAAAATGTTTGTGAAAGTGTGACATTTGTTTTACAAAATGGGTATAAGAACATTCATACCTTATGTATCTTTGTGGAATGACTGGCCACCAAGGTCAGGTTATCTTGACTATGACTGAATCCAGAGAGCCAGAATCTAGGCCATTGATAAACTTCTCAATGTTCATTTTGTCTAATTAGACCTTCTAGTGGTACTGGGATACCTTGCCCACTCCCACCTCCTAGAACAAATGGGACAGCAAATAGGACACAGAGGTGGCTCTGTGTTAAATGGCTTCCTCAATAAAACTCTCTGCTATCTGCTCAGGCACTAGTTGCCGGCACCAGGGACTCCCCAGCCCTGACCTTCATGAAGGGTACAAGAGGATTCTTACCTTGACCCTTGTGTTATTTTGTCTCTTATCTGCCTTTTCTTCCTTCCTCAGGGGCTTGAAAGATGTTTTGGGGGTGGTGGTAATAAAGCAGAACAATGAAACTCATTTGGCGGTTGCTTGTGAGAGTCATTTCCTTAACCTTATTGCCTGAGCCTAATAAAATAGAACTAAAATCTAAGGATATGAACTATTCCACAGCTTTGATTGTGCCCTATCCCCTAGAACATGATCCAGTCATGACTTCGAATTTACTAAACTACATAGTTACTTTTTATAATGACTTTGTTTAATGAATTAGAATTTAATTTTGATTTATTTTAGCTTTCAAGTTTGCATATACAGATCTCCAGGCACTTTAAAAGTCCTGTTTTGGAGGCAAAATTTGAAGTGGCACTGAGGTGGAGGCTTGCAAGTCGCATTCTCATGGCCACCACAGGAAGGTAATCAGAAAAATATTTTGCAGTGCATACATACATGGGCAGGCATGGGCTTTACTTTTTTTTTTTTTTAATCATCATCTAAGGTGAGATCAGATAGGTTTACACCCATCATTCTATTTAATTCCAACAACAACCTTGAGATAGGTACTACTATCCCTATTTTATCAGTGAGGAAAATATGGATCAGAGAGATTGAGTAACTTGTCCAAGATCACACAGCTTGCAGGTGTCTTAGCTGGAATATAAACACAAATAGGTTTGTCTAACTCCAAAGCCAACATGACAGGTATTGTGTTTGGGCCTGAGCTAATGAGTAAGATAAACAGTACAATCCTCAGGGAGTTTACAATACTGATAATCCTTCCAGTAATCATGTTCCTCCTTTGCCCCCAGCCTTGAAAACTACCATTTAATGATTGCTTTTCTGTGCTCATTACTATGCTAGGTGCCTTATAGACATTATGTCACCTAGTCCTCAACAGCTTCCCTATTGAATGGATATTACTAGCCCTCTTTTCCATATAAAGAAACTGGAGTTTAGAAAAATTATAAAGTACAGCTAATCATTATTGAGCTCTATGAATAAAGTATAGCTCATATTTCTTGAGTTCTCACAACAGCTGTATGAAGTAGGTGCTCTTATCATTTCCATTTTATAGATGAGGAAGCTGAACCACAACTGATTTAGCAGCCTTCTCAAGGAAACAGAGCTAAGTAAGTAGGAGAGTCAAAGCTTATCTAGAATGGCCTTCATTGCTGCCCATCCTTCCTTCCAGAGATGGACAGAGAGATCTTGGCTTGGAATGTATACACTTCCTATCTGGGGAAAGGTAGGAAAGATCTTGACTTCACCTTGGTGGAATGTTAACAAGTAGCTGAGAAGCGAGGAAGGTAAGACTTTTTATTTCTCCAGATGTCTCTCTCTTTAGGGTTGCTATTCAAACCAGGTTTTATAGATTTTTTTTTCTTCCTCAGAAAGCCCTAACCATGCAGAAAAGTGAAAATATTTGTGGAGAGTTGTTTTTTGACCTAAGGGACATCAGTGGGACAATGAGTGAAAATTATGTAAGGACTATATATTAGACAAAAATATTTAACAAATGTTAAATTTCCTGAAATTGAGAAGTGTATTATGTTTAAAAATGTCCTTTTTCTTAGGAGATAAATGCTGAAGTTATTTATGGGTAAAGGGTCATGAGACTGCAACTTGTTCTCAAATGGTTCAGCAAATAATATGACCAGCCTAAAATAAAAAATACAAGAAACAACAAGTGTTGGTGAGAATGTGGAGAAAAAAGAACACAATCCTTACATAACACTTTAAGGAAGGTATCATTATCCTCTTTGTATAAAGGAAGAGACTAGCTCAAAGATATAAAGGGGCTTGCTTAGTCACATAGCTAGTAGGTTAACGAGCCTGCTTTTCAAACCCAGGTATGTCTAATGCCAAAGTCATTATACTTGTTTTTCCACATGATGTCCTCAGGGGCAGAAACTACTTGTGATTTTTCTTTTTCTTTTTCCAGGGCCTACATTGTGCCTGGTGAGTAGTAGGCACTCCATAAATATTTCTTAGCTGAAAAATTGCTAGTGCATACCATGTTAGCTCATACTTCCATGTTTTCTTTGAGTATTTTCCCACCTGACATGCCCTGCCTTCTTTTGCCTATTTAAACTCTACCTACCGGGGTGCCTGGGTGGCTCAGTCATTGGGTGTCTGCCTTCGGCTCAGGTCATGATCCCAGAGTCCTGGGATCGAGCCCCGCATCCGGCTCCCTGCTCCGCGGGAAGCCTGCTTCTCCCTCTCCCACTGCCCCTGCTTGTGTTCCCTCTCACTGTCTCTCTCTCTGTCAAATAAATAAAATCTTAAAAAACAAAAACAAAACAACAAAAAAAACCTCTACCTACCTTTGAGAGCTTGTTTGGAGGTTCTAGCAGGGGAGCGCAGCTACTCGTATACCCTTGACCGAAGAACGGTCCTCCTCTATCGGGGAAGGTCGTCCTCTTCGACCGAGCGCGCAGCTTCGGGAGGGACGCACATGGAGCGGTGAGGGAGGAAGGGGACACCCACCTAGCCAGCCAGATCAGCCGAATCAACCCTGGTGATCAAT
>NC_138372.1:38029759-38065079 GCF_054177405.1 Leptonychotes weddellii
CGTATACCCTTGACCGAAGAACGGTCCTCCTCTATCGGGGAAGGTCGTCCTCTTCGACCGAGCGCGCAGCTTCGGGAGGGACGCACATGGAGCGGTGAGGGAGGAAGGGGACACCCACCTAGCCAGCCAGATCAGCCGAATCAACCCTGGTGATCAATGGGGTGACAGATGTCGCAGCCAGATCGCCCTCACATCCTCTACCTACCTTTGAAATGCCTTGAAAGGCTCCTCTGTGGAGTCTCCCTGACTGTTGCAGCTTATTCTGATCTCTTTCCCTCCGTTTGAATAATGCCAGCCCACGCAGTTTAGCACTGGATTACATTCTGTTCTATATTGGGCTTGTCTTGTCTTATTCATGGTTAGCTTCTCACGACAAGGACAGTGTCTTCTCTTTGGAATGCCTCAGAGCACATAACATAGGCCTAATCACATGGCTCATTGATTGGAAGACTTCTTTCCTCTAGAGCCAAATAACACTGGGAGGTTACATTCAATTCTATACACTTCTGAGAGTAGCCCTCAAAATCCTACTCTCTGATTAAGAGTCCTCCCTCATTGAGGGGTGCCTGGCTGGCTCAGTAAGTAGAGCATGTGACTCTTGATCTTGGGGATGTGAGTTCAAGCCCCACGTTGTGCGTAGAAATTACTTGAAAATAAAATCTTAAATAAAAAAATAAGAGTCCTCCCTCAGTGAACAGCAAACAGTGATTGTTGCTGAGGCACAATAAATTCACCATTAATACAGGATAAGGGTTGAAAACAGAGATGAAAACTAACTACATCAAGATTCCACCAATATAACTCCAAGTTCTACATTCAGTCCTAGAATTCTTCAATGGCAACTCTAGTGGAATCCCCAGGTTCTAGTCTGTGAACCCCAGATTCTAATATTGGACCTCCAGGTCTGAGAATACCTGATTCTACTACTGGAAGTCCACATTCTACCATCATTCTACTGTTGGACTACAGATTCTACTCTAGGAACCTAATAATTTATGTTCAAAATTCCAGGTTTATTCTTTGAGTCCCATATTCTCCCATTCAGCAAACAATTTCGTCTATTACA
Source organism: Leptonychotes weddellii (assembly GCF_054177405.1). Taxonomy (NCBI): domain Eukaryota; kingdom Metazoa; phylum Chordata; class Mammalia; order Carnivora; family Phocidae; genus Leptonychotes; species Leptonychotes weddellii. The sequence goes on from NC_138372.1 coordinate 38,030,826, forward strand.
ACCCGAGATGCTGCTTTTGGAATTATAACTTCTTTTTAGCAACTCCAGATTCTATTCCCTAAATTCCAGATTCTAATATCCTAATAATCACAGATTCTATTGTCAAGGCTCAAGATTCTAACATTGGAACTCCAGGTTTTATTTCTGGAATCACATATCTCACTTTTGGAACAAAATGCTGCACTCTTTGAACTCAAGATCTTAATATTGGACATTACATTCTGCTATTACAATTTAAGATTTCATTACTGGAATCCCAGTTTCCAGTCTTGGAACTCAAGAATCTACTTTAATAATTCTAGATTCTACTATTAAAACCCCAAGACTTTGTCTCCCCTGAAGGTTCTACTATTAAAACTCAAGGTTTGGGCACCTGGGTGGCTCAGTTTGTTAAGTGTCAGCCTTTGGCTCAGGTCATGATCCCAGAGTCCTGGGATCGAGTCCCACATTGGGTTCCCTGCTCAGTGGGGAGTCTGCTTCTCCCTCTACCCCTCCCCACTCCCCTCCCCTACCCCACTCTTGCTCTCTCCCTCTGTCACAAAAATAAATAAAATCTTAAAAAACAAAAACAACTCAAGGTTTTGGGACCCAGGTGGCTCAGTTGGTTAAGTGTCTGCCTTAGCCTCAGGTCCTGATCCCAGAGTCCTGGGATTGAATCCCGAACTGGGCTCCTTGCTCACTGTGGAGTCTGCTTCTCCCTCTGCCTGCTGCTCCCCCTCTCCCCCTGCTTGTATGCTTGCTTTCTCTCTTTCTGACAAATAAATAAAATCTTTAAAAAAAATAAATAAAATATCATCTAAAACTAATGATGTAATGTATGGGGATTAACATAAGAATAAAAATAAATAAATAAAATAAAATAAAACTCAAGATTTCATTCTCAGAAACTAAAATTCTACTATAGTAACTTACACTTTAGTCTCAGAAATACAGATTCTATTATTGGGATTAGACCTGAAGGTTCAGAGTTGAGGCTGAAGTTCTGGTAGCAGAATTTTGGACTCCCATTATTGAGACTAAATCAAGATTCTTCATTTGGAACTCTAACAACAGAAATGAATAATTTATGTTTGGAACTCCAGATTCTATCGTGTAAGTCCCTCATTCTATCATCAGATATAAAGATTATTCAAGACGCTGCTACTGGAATCCAGAGTAGAGTAATTCCAGGTTCTATTTGTTAAACCTCAAGCTTTACTAATGGAATTCAAAGTTGTAGACTCTAGTATCTAGAGGTACTTATAGTGGTTAAAAGCATGAGCTCTAGAAGCACACAGCTTATGGTCAGATACCATCTCTGTGCTACCCAGGTGTGTGACTTTTGGAAAGTTATTTAACCTCTCTGTGCCTCAGTTTCTCATTTGTAAAACAGGAATAGTAATAATAGAACTCACCTGGCAGATTTTTTTTGTGAGCATTAAATGCAGTAATAACAACAACAATAATAATAATACATGTAAAGCACTTAGAACAATGCTTGGCACATAGTAAGCACTTGATAAATGTTAGCCATTAGCATTATCACTGATTCTAATAGTAATCTAGTAAACTAGATTCCAATTTCAAAATTCATAATTTAATATTGCACCTCAAGGTTCCATTACACCACCTCAAGAGTCTCTACTGAAATTCAAGATGTGCTATCTGAATCCCATATTTTATATTTGTATTTCAAGCTAAGCCTTCAAACTTCAGTACTGTATTATTGGAACTTGAAGTTCCCATCCCAAAATCCAAGATTCTAATAATATAATTCCATGTTCTAATCTTGTAACTCCAGTTTCTAGTTCAGGAACTCTAGGTTCTTTCTCTGAAACTGAAATTCTATTGGACCTCTAGATTTTACTCTCATAACCTGACATTCTACTATTAGAACTCTAGGCTCCAAACTCAGAGCCTGAGATTTGGATACTGAACTCCAATATCTACTACTGAAACTTCAGGTTCCATTCTCTGAACCTGAGCATTCTATCAATAGAACTCAGCTGCTACTTGGAATCCAAAATTCTGCTACTGAAAGTATAGGCTCTACTCTTTGAACTTGAATCCTATAATTAGATTCCTTTTTTTTTCTTTTCTTTTCTGTTCTGTTTTTTAGAGAGGGAGAGAGATGAGGAGTGTGGAGGGGGAGAGGGAGAGAGAGAACCTTAAGCAGGCTCCACACCCAGTGTGAAGCCTGACACGGGGCTCGAACTCACAGCCTGAATCGAAATCAAGAATCGGGTGCTTAACAGACTGAGCTACCCAGGCATCCTTATAATTAGATTCCTAAATCACAACCAGAAATTTTATTTTAGGAATTTCAATAATGGCAACTCAAGATCTATATTTATTTATTTTTAAAGATTTTATTTATTTATTTGACAGAGAGAGACACAGTGAGAGAGGGAACACAAACAGGGGGAGTGGGAGAGGGAGAAGCAGGCTTCCCGCTGAGCAGGGAGCCCCATGCAGGGCTCCATCCCAGGACCCTGGGACCATGACCTGAGCCAAAGGCAGATGCTTAATGACTGAGCCACCCAGGCACCCCTCAAGATCTATATTTAGAACACCAAGTTCTAATCTGTGACTTTTGTATTTTATTTTTGACCTCCAAGTTCTATCAATGTCTGAGATTCTAACACTAAATTACAGTGTCAAACTTGGAATGGCAGATTTTACTATTTTACTCCAGATTTCATATAACCCCAGATTTGACTCTCCGTTTTCTAGTTTCTATCAGAGGATGCTGAGAAAGGTTTCTTGAGAATTTCCCAGGCATTACTACTTAATTATACACCGTCTGAATCATGCTCTCATATTCCTAAGATAACAAATTCCTTGATGAATGGAGTCCTCTGGCAATGGCTACAGTAATAGGGAACCAGCTTGGCCCGTGACAAAATTATTACGTTAATGAAACTTTTTTTTTTTTAAAGATTTTATTTATTTATTTGAGAGAGAGCACATGAGAGGGGGGAGGGTCAGAGGGAGAAGCAGACTCCCTGCTCAGCAGGGAGCCCGATGTGGGACTCAATCCCGGGACTCCAGGATCATGACCTGAGCTGAAGGCAGTCGCTTAACCAACTGAGCCACCCAGGCCCCCCGTTAATGAAACTTCTTACAGTTCCCCTTCCTTTCCCCCACCTACTGTCTCAACTTTGAGGCTCTTCTTCAGGTCCCCAGTTCCCTTATGCACTCTCAATGCATCCATCCAACACACTTAGGTCAAGTAAGTGGCTCTCAAGAATATATATATATATATATATATGATTTTATTTACTTATTTATTTGACAGAGAGAGAGACACAGCGAGAGAAGGAACACAAGCAGGGGGAGTGGGAGAGGGAGAAGCAGGCTTCCTGCCGAGGTTGCAGGGCTTGATCCCAGGACCTAGGATCATGACCTGAGCCAAAGGGAGACGCTTAATGACTGAGCCACCCAGGCACCCCTCAAGAATGTATTTGAAACTTTTTATAATAAAGTATAAATGAATCAAAATATTTCATACATTCTCTTTCTCCTCTCCTCTATTTATTTATTTATTTATTTTAGAGAAAGAAAGCGTACACATGAGTTGGGGGGAAGCAGAGGGAGAGGGACAAACAGACTCAGAGCTGAGTGCAGAGCCTGAGATCATGACCTGAGTCAAAACCAAGAGTTGGAGGCTTAATGGAATAAGCCACCCAGGTGCCCCTCTCCTCTATTTAAATATTTAAAATTTAAAGCTTCAGCCAAAGAGTTGAAGCTCCTAATGTGACATTTCACATACTTTTAAGAAATAGGAGTGGTAATTTGGAAAGAAAATCACAGGGCCTCTGGAGGACCCCTGAAATCACCTTACCTGGTTGATTGGTATTATGTTCCAAAAAGAGTCTGGGATTTGGAACAATTCCCTCATTTCCCTTCCCATTTGTAAAATAGGAATAAAAATTTATGTGGATAATATATATGGAAGAGCAATGTGAATATTATGCAATTATGCAATGCTGGTTATTGTTATTACCCCTCTCCCTCACTCTCTTCTAACGAGCACTTCTCTAGCTGCTTTGACCATGACTGCTGTGCCATGTGTTGGACATGGCTTGAATTACACTGCTATTTTTCTCCTAAGCAATGTCCAACAATCACTTTAGATTTTCTCTGGCACACTTGAAGACCCATTAGAAAGAAAACCCCCTTGACTGGTTTCACTGAATTTATAATAAATTATTTGCAATTAGTGAGTTCAACAATTACCTACTGAACATTTGCCAAGTGGAAAGGGCCAAGAAGATAAAGATGGAGAAGTCTTAATGCCTAGAGTTGAGGGGATGAGGGATATGCCAGTATGTTAGGGAAGACTTCACAGATCAGGTGATCTCCTACCTTGTGAAAGGAGTATAATTTTGAGAAGGGAATAAGAGCACTCCAGGCAAAGAAAACAATATGAACAAAGGGAGAGAACTGTAAAAGTGCTTTAGAGAGGGGCGCCTAGCTGGTTCAGTTGGAAAAGCATGCGCCTCTTGATCTTGAGGTTGTGGGTTCCAGCCCCACGTTGGGAGTAGAGATTACTTAAATTAAAAAACCTTATTTTAAAAAAAATTTAAAGATTTTATTTATTCATTTGAGAGAGAGAGAGAGCATGAGCAGAGGGGAGAGGCAGAGGGAAAGGGAGAAGCAGACTCCCTACTGAGCAGGAAGCCCGACGCAGGCTCGATCCCAGGACCCTGAGATGATGACCTGCACCGAAGGCAGACACTTAGCTGACTGAGCCACCCAGGCACCCCTAAACTTAAATAAATGAATAAATAAGTAAATAAGTAAGTAAGTAAGTAAATAAATAAATAAATAAATAAATAAAAGTGTCTGAGGGGTGTCTGGGTGGCTCAGTCAGTTGAGTGTCTGATTCTTGATCTCAGCTGAGGTCTTGATCTCAGGGTCGAGAGTTCAAGCCCCACAAAGTGCCTTTGAGCACTAAATCTCTCTGTTAATCAGAGCATCAGGTCCATGGAAGGAGGAAGAGCAAACAGTGATTAATAGCCAATATTCACAGCCTCCCTGTGTACAAAGTCCTTTTAAAAAAGAAGGCTCGGGCGCCTGGCTGGCTCAGATGGTTGAGCATCTGCCTTCGGCTCAGGTCATGATCCCAGGGTCCTGGGATCGAGTCCCACATCGGGCTCCCTGCTCCTTAGGAGCCTGCTTCTCCCTCTACCTCTCTCTCTCTGTCTCTCATGAATAAATAAATAAAATCTTAAAAAAAAAAAAAAGGCTCAAGGAAGACTTTATAATACAATGGTTGACACCATGGACTGTTATAGAAGCTAGACCCAGGTTTAAGTCTGTGTTATATTTGATAACCGATCCATTTAATAATTATTTAACCTCTCCAAGTTTCAGTTTTCTCTTCTGAAAATAAAAGTGCCCACCTCACTGGATTCTTGTCAGAATTAAGTAAATCTGTCAAATTCTTACACAGTAGCCAGCACTTAATAACTGCAATAATTAGTCATTAACATAAGCTACTATTATTTAATCTGTAAGGTAGAAAGTACTATCCCAGTACTATAGAGAAAGAAAAAGGTTAAGTGGCTAAGGTGGGATGCAAAATCTTATGGTTGATTGATTGACTGATTGATTTTTAACTATATCAGAGGCTCCAGATTGCAAAAGCAAGTTGGGACCAGAGTGTTAAGAACTCTAATTGACAGTACAGAGTTTGGGCTTTATACCATACAGGTTATGACGAGCCACAGAAGATTTTTCAGTAGGAGAGAGTTTTTTTTTTTTTTAAAGATTTTATTTATTTATTTAACAGAGAGAGACACAGCGAGAGGGAACACAAGCAGGGGGGAGTGGGAGAGGGAGAAGCAGGCTTCCCGCTGAGCAGGGAGCCTGATGCGGGGCTTGATCCCAACACCCTGGGATCATGACCTGAGCGGAAGGCAGACGCCCAATGAGTGAGCCACCCAGGCGCCGCAGCAGGAGAGAGTTTTGAATCAGATTTCTATTTCAGAGAGAATTCAGAACCTTCTGAGTGGATTCACTGGACTTACAATCAACAGTTGTAATTCTAATGATAATAAAAATTTATTGAGCACTAATTATGTATTAGGCATGTGGAAGGAGGAAAAACTACACTGCATTTTGTTTTTAGAAAATAAACTGTTACAACTAATGAATCATTGAACACTACATCAAAAACTAATGATGTACTATAGGTTGACCAATTGAATTTAAATTAAAAAGAGAGAAGAAAAAAAAGAAAATTTTAAAAATAAAAAATGATGTTTATTTATAACCTAACCTTATCCAGGAAGGATTAAAGATGACTTGCAAAACTATATATAATTCAACAAGATTTTTTAAAAGCAAGGGAAGGATTAAAAAGAAAATGAATGTGGGGAAAGTAAGCCAGAACTAAAGTGAGTTTTCACAGAGCGTCTGGCTGACTGAGTTGGTAGAGCATGCAACTTTTGATCTCAAGGCTGTGAGTTCAAGCCCCAGGTTGGGTGTGGAGCCCATTAAAAAATAATAATAAATAAAGTGAGTTTTCACATTCAAAAAAAAAAAAGAAAGAAAAAGAAAATAAACTGTTAGATGGCATTACCCTAATTAAAAAAAAAAAACCTCATAGAAAGAAAACAGAAGGTCGGCTCTCTTAATACTCTATTTTTTTTTAAGATTTTATTTATTTATTTGACAGAGAGAGACACAGAGAGAGAGGGAACACAAGCAGAGGGAGTGGGAGAGGAAGAAGCAGGCTTCCTGCAGAGCAGGGAGCCCGATGTGGGGCTCGATCCCAGGACCCTGGGATCATGACCTGAGCTGAAGGCAAACGCTTAACCATCTGAGCCACCCAGGCGCCCCCCAATACTCTATTTTTAATGTGATTTTTTTCCCCTTATGTGAAAAGGAGATTATGTGCTTTTCTTCTTCTTCTTTTTTTTTTTTTTTAAAGATTTTATTTACTGGATAGAGAGAGAGAAAGCACAAGCAGGGGGAATGGGAGAGGGAGAAGCAGGCTCCCTGCCCAGCAGGGAGCCAGATGCAGGGCTCAATCCCATGACCCCAGGATCATGACCTGAGCTGAAGGCAGACGCTCAACTGACTGAGCCACCAAGGTGCCCCAATATGCTTTTCTTCTACAGGTATTTTACAGACATTATCTCTAATCTTCACAGCATGCAAGGCCTGGGGATCCGAAGATGGAGGGGTAACCTGCCCAAGGTCACAGAGCTGGTAAAATGACAGGGTCAAGATTTAAACTTAGTCTTATTTATTCCAATGTTCTTGCTCTTTCACCAACAGCTCACTTCCTCCCGGTGGAGAGAGGAGACATTTTAAGGCAGGAAAATGCCTCCTTAGAATTATACTCAGAGTATGAGTATGAAGACCAAGGGTGGGGGCTGAGGCTCCTTCGCTGAATACAGAGAAGAAAAAGAATCTGAATCCTGGAAGCTTCCAGTCATCAGCTGAGACTCTAGGGGAGCAGTGAGGGGGTTGGGAAGCAGAAAGGGCCAGCAGTTGGTGATAAGGCTTCACTTCACCTGGTAACCATGAGCTCTGGTGAACCTACACTGTGCCAGGGACCTGGAGTTGGGGGAACTAAGTTCTGATTCCATTAGATCAGAACTAGCAGGACTCTCAGAAATTAAGTCCAGTATCCTCATGATACAGATAAGGAAACAGGCCCAGAGAAGAGCAATGATTTGCCCAAGCATCACACAGCAGTGAGAGGCAGAATTTAGCACCCTTGCCTTATTAGTATTTACTTCTCTTTAATTCATGACCAAATGAAGGTAACTGATAGAAGATGCTTTCCCAGAAGCATGCTTTTAAGAGAAAAGAGAATACCTGGAGTAAGAAGGGAATAGAGAGGGAGGAATAGGAGCCCAGAATCTTAGGGAAAATTCTGGCCCCTTCTCCAGCATTCTCAGGAGTAGGCTATGTTTGGGGATTTAAGAGGCTGTAATGTGGGAAGATAGTGACTCTTGTGTTTCTAGCAGGGACCTCTTAGGAGCAGAAGTGAGATTTGCCTTCTTTCCTCTACTCAAAAGCACACTTTCCCTACCTGGAATTCATTTGGTACAGAATATCCCAATGTAAAAGGATCTTTGGGCCTATCAAAGAGATGGCAGAGCTTGGTTCTGTGGGAACTGTGGGCTGGAAGTCAGAAGACCCAGTTCTAGCCCCAACTCTGCCACTATTATTCTAAGTGACCTTAGCAAGCTCTTCCCCATTTCTGAACTTTAGTTTTTAGTTTTCTCACTTGTGTCCTGCTGTCTGTAAGGAGCCTTTCAAACTCTATCAATCTACAGTTTTATCTTTCTGGAGCCTAAATTGTTCATGTTGTGCAGCAATAGGAAGTTACACACTGACTGGAATCTAGAGGTCCCGATAGTCTGATTTTGTGTTAAGTCACAAACGCAGTTCTTTAGTTTATGTAATCTTGTTTAACCACAGACATTCCCTAGCTAGACTGACCTCTTTCTTGTGAAAAAGACTGCAATCTTTTAGACAGAGGCTTTAACATGCTAATCACCCTGCCACCTACTCTGGGTTCAGAATATCCATTTCTTTACTTGGCAGATAAGATGATCCTTTTTTTTTTTTTAAGCATTTAAAAAAAATTCTTTTTAAGTAAACTCTACCCCAACGTGGGGCTCAAAACTCATGACCCCAAGATTAAGAGTTGCATACTCTACCAACTGAGCCAGCCAGGCACCCCAAGATGATCATTGTTAAACAGAGGGAAGCATGATATGGAAGCTGAACCTCTCTGAATTTCAACTTCCTCATCTATAAAATAAAAAATCTGTGAAACACACAACTGGGTTGTTGTGAGGCTTAAATAAGAAAATATATTTGACAGTATCTGGCACATACTGCAAATTCATCTACTCAAAGTTGTCCTTCTTCACTGCTATTACCTGAGACCTTATCCAAGCCGCCATCTTGCTTGGATTTCTGAAAAAGTTTCAAATCTTATTTGTACAATTCCATTGCCTCTTAGCAGCCAGTGATATTTTATTTTATTTTTTTTAAGATTTTATTTATTTATTTGACAGAGAGAGAGAGAGCACAAGTAGGCAGAGTGGCAAGCAGAGGGAGAGGGAGAAGCAGGCTTCCCGCTGAGCAGGGAGGCCAACACAGGGCTCAATCCCAGGACCCCGGGATCATGACCTGAGCCGAAGGCAGAAGCTTAACCAACTGAGCCACCCAGGTGCCCCAAGCCAGTGATATTTTAAACATAAATTGAATTACATCCCTCCCTGATTGAAAACCCTCCAAGGATTCCCATTTTTCTTGAGAAGAAAATCCCAAATCTTTATCATGGGTTACCAGCCCTTTGTGACCTGATTTTTTGCCCACTCTCTTGGGTCTCATTTCTTGACGCTCACTCCTTACTCACGTCACTCCAGCCACACTGGCTGACTCTCAGTTCCCCACGTGCTTTTTCACATCAGGCCATTCCACATGCTGTCTCCTGGCTAACTGGGACTTGGCCTTCAGATCCCAACTTACAAGTCACTTCCTCAAAAAGAGCTTCCCGAACCCTCCTGAATAATTGTTTCTCAACGATCTCCCTGCTCCCATTATGATCTCCCCTCATGATCTCATAATATTCAAGAGCTTAAGAGTATGATCTTTGGAAGCTGAAATCTGGGTTCAGATCCTTGCTCTGAGACTTCTGCTATGTGATCAAGGACCCATTCCTTAAACTTTCTGAACCTCAGGTTCTTAGTAAATGGAGAAGTTAGCATCAACTTCAAATGACTGTTACGAGGATTAAATGAGAATGCAAAGGAAGCACTTAGTGCAATGAGCAATAAATGCTCATAAATTGTAGCTATTTATTATTATTGATAACTGTCACTAATAATAATTCTGTGAATGCTTCTAGGCCTGTGCTACAGTACCTGGAAGACGACTACAATTTGTGTCAGTATTCCTAGTTTCAGTCCTGAAATTGACTCCATGAACTTGGGTACCCTTGGTCTTTGAGCCTCATTTCTTCATCTATAAAATAGGTTTATTAACCCCTACCCTACTCACTCTAAAGGGCTATTATGGGGCTCAAACAGGACGGTACATGTACAAAGGGTTGTATGCAAAAGTAAAGGTCTGTTATTATTAATAATCTTTGGCTCACCTCACAAACATACGCTGAGTAAATAAGGTAACACTGAAGTGATGTTCTAAGTGATTGAGGCCAAGGGGAGAGCTTTGGTCTGGAGGCCAAGTCTGAACCTGATCCTTTCTCTTGGGGCCAGACCTGTTAAATCCCTGACTTGAGGGAAGCCTGACTGTCTCCCCAATCTCTTCAATGCTTCAGGGTGTAAGAAGAGGAGAGAAAAGTCCAAAAGTAAGACATGGCTTGTTTGCCTGCCCTATTGCTGTCTGCCCAGATGGGGAGAGGAACTTAGTCTCTTCCTGTGTCCTGATTCTTCTGACTCCTGCCCGGTACACAGCATTGTTAGAACCCTGGAGAGAAGGGCTTACTAGCTAAATGAGTGACAACAGTTTCACATATCTTCACTGCCCATCCCCACTCTGGCATGTCACAGAAAACATATTTTCCTAGATACTCAGGTAGGTGGGTTAAAATGTAAAAGCAACACATGATTCAAATGTTGATCATCCATCCATTCACTTGTTTGTGACCTAGGGCAGGTCCTGGGTTTCACACCCTCATCATGTAAAATGGTAGGAGATGCTGGATTCTAGGATCATTGATGTTCCTGGCTGGGAGGATGGTAAATGTTTAATTAGATAAGAAGTAAATAAATAAATTTAACAAGTAATTAAATAATATGTAATTACTGGCTCTCAGAGTATAGTTCTGACATGAAGGTTAATATTTTCTTCTTGAGTAAGAAGAAAGTGAAACAATGAAAACCTCTATTGGAAATTCACTCATTTGTCAATGATATGAGTGACTTATTTGCTAAATCAGATCACAGTTTTCTTTTTAAAGATTTTATTTATTTATTTGACAGAGAGAGACAAAGCAAGAGAAAGAACACAAGCAGGGGGGGTGGGAGAGGGAGAAGCAGGCTTCCTGCTGAGCAGGGAGCCCGACGTGGGACTCGATTCCAGGACCCTGGGATCATGACCTGAGCCGAAGGCAGACGCTTAACAACGGAGCCAACCAGGCGCCCCTAGATCTTGATTTTTAAACATCATTCTTCATTAAATGGAACTAGAGTTATAAGAGGAAATGGGTGATTCTAGGGTGCCTGGGTGGCTCAGATGGTTGAGCGTCTGCCTTTGGCTTAGGTCATGATCCCGGGGTCCTGGGATGGAGCCCCTCGTCTAGCACCGTGCTCAGCGGGGAGTCTGCCTCTCCCTCTCCTTCTGCCTCTCCCCCTGCTCATGCGCTCTCTCTCTGTATCTGTCTCAAATGAATAAATAAAATCTTAAAAAAAAAAGAGGAAATGGGTGATTCTAGAGTCTGGGAAAGCACAAAGTAATTCTGGGATGTAGTGCTAGAAAGGGAAATGCTTAAAAAATGATGATAAGATGATAAAAGAACATAGAAGCCAGCCAAATCTGAAAGTATTTTTACAGTGATTATACAATCCATAGAATAAAATAAAAATTGATGAGTTCATTCTGAAATAAATCAATAAATTGATAAATGAATAAATGGGGGAGAAGCAAGAAGCTCTCCTGTACAGTAGGAAGGCAAATAAAAAATGTATAAGGAATGGGGGCACCTGGATGGCTCAGTCGGTAAGTGTCTGCCTTCAGCTCAGGTTATGGTCCCAGGGTCCTGGGATCGGGCTCCCTGCTCAGCAGGAAGCCTGCTTCTCCCTCTCCCACTCCCCCTGCTTGTGTTCCCTCTCTTGCTGTGTCTCTCTCTGTCAAAGAAATAAAATCTTTTAAAAAAAGTGTATGGGGAATGATAATGATGGAATTACAAAATTACCATTTGGCAATGACTACAGTCATAACTGTTTCAAGCAAGCATTGTCAATAAATGTTAAAACCTGTGTGTAGTCTCAGATGATCTCCCTACAAGGTATTTATTAATTACAAAAAGCAAACTAGTTACTTAACACTGGATAAACCTAGCAGATACCACCTTAATTAACCAAGTGAACAAAGTTGTTATCACCAGTGAAGGAACATACAGGTTTCACATGCCTCCTGATGCATTAGGAAAGATACAACATCAGTTCTGCAGTATTCCTGCCTAAAGTGCATAACTTGAATCTAATCAATAAAAAAAATCACACAAACTGAAATTGAGGGGTGTTTTACAAAATAAATAGCCTGTATTCTTTAAAAGTGTTAAGATCATAAAAGACAAAGACTGAGAAATTGTTCCAGATTAAAGAAAATTTAAGAGATTTAACAACTAACTATAATGTGTGATCCTGCACTGGATCCTGGACCAGAAAAAAACAATTATTTTATTTTGTAAAGGAATATTAGTGGGACAATTGGCAAAATTTGAATAATATCATAGATTAAATCATAGTATTGTATCAATGATAAGTTTCTGATTTTGCTAATTGCACTGTGATATTTGTACTCTGTTTTGAGGAAATGCACTGAAAAATATTTAGGGATAAATGGGTCAGAAAATAATTACAATAGTTTGCTTATACATCTATAAGTGTATCTATCTATAGAGATAGAAGAAAGAGCAAGAATGACAGCAAATGTAAGAAAGTGAGCAAAAATAATAAAGCAAATGTGGTTAGATATGGGTGAGAGATACATAGGATTTTTTTGTAGTATTTCTGCAACTTTTCTTTACATCTGAAATTATATTTTGAAATTATTTTTTTAAATTTTTCTTTTTAAGATTTAAAAAAAAATTTTTTTAAGTAATCTCTACACCCAACATGGGGCTTGAACTCCTGACCCCAAGACCAAGAATTGCATGCTCTACCAACTGAGCCAGGCTGGGGCCCTGAAATTATTTTTTTAAAAAAGTTAAAAAAAAACTCATAAATTATGACATTTTCAACTATTTCCTTCTAAATAAATATATAAAAACATAATTGGGATCATACACTAGCCTTTTTTACTTAACACTGTTTTTCTTTTCTTTTCAAAGATTTTACTTATTTATTTGAGAGAGAATGAGAACGAGAGAAACTGAGAGAGCACACGCAGTGGGGGGCAGAGGGAGAAGTAGGCTCCCCGCTAAGCAAGGAGCCTGATATGGGGTTCGATCCCAGAATCATGAGCTGAGCCGAAGGCAGATGCTTAACTGACTGAGCCACCCAGATGCCCCTTAACACTGTTTTTCTTAATTTGATATTGAATCGTGAGTTTTCTTTTTTTTTTTTAAAGATTTTATTTATTTGACAGAGCACAAGCAGAGGGAGAGAGAGGGAGAAGCAGGCTCCCTGCTGAGCAAGGAGCCCGATGTGGGACTCGATCCCAGGACCCTGGGATCATGACCCGGGCCGAAGGCAGCTGCTTAACCTAGTGAACCACCCAGGCATCCCATCATGAGCAGTTTTCAATGTCATTTAAAATTCTTTAAAAACACAATTATTAATGAATAGTATTTCTTTGAGTATACTATAATTCATTTAACTCATTTACAGTTTTCCTTTTATTTTTGTTTTAAACTACAATAAAATACATAATAAACATCTTTTTGCATATATCTTTGTTCACATATTTAATCACCTACTTATATTTGATTCCCAAAATGGGAATTGCTTTGTTCTTTTTTAAATGATTCAATTGACCAAACAAGCTCCCAAACGTCCCCAATACCGTTTTTAAGTTTGTGCTGCTTTACTGACTCATGGTCTGCTCTAGGGCTAGTTTGGTAACATTGTGAATTCTGGGTTTGACTCCTGGCTGTGGCTGGTGATTTCAGAGGGGTGTGGAGGAACCCAGCGACAGCAGGCTGGGGGCAGTTCTGGGCTGCAGGGCAATCACCTGTTGGAGGGGAGTCTTACTCTTTGGTGGGCCCTGAAAGTTAAAGAGAAAGACCTAAAAAGTCACTGAATGTGTGGAATGCACTAGCTTGATGCACATCAGGCTAAACCAGCCTAGTTCAGTTTAACATTCTCTAAGCTGTACTCTATGCCGAGACTGGTTGTGGGGACACAGAGAAGAATCAAACACTGAACCTGGCTCACAGGGCTCAAAATCTGATAGGAGAGACATATAAGTAAACAGAGATTGACAGTGTAGTAAGTGCTATAAATTGGGAAGCACAAGGATTATTGGGAACATGAAAGAGGTTTTGTGCCTTCTTTTAAACAAACGCTTATACAATATATATACTCATACACAAATATAATATTCATTCATTCCTCTTTCCTCCTTTTCATTCACTGCACATATAATTTATTAACCATATACCCTAGACCAAAGTGGGTGGCAGTGGAGTTGGAGAGAAATTTCTTTTTTTTTTTTTAAAGATTTTATTTATTTATTTGACACAGAGAGAGAAAGCACAAGTAGGCAGAGAGGCAGGCAGAGAGAGAGGGAGAAGAAGGCTCTCCACTGAGCAGGGAGCCGGACGTGGGGCTCGATCCCAGGACCCAGGGATCATGACCTGAGCGGAAGGCAGCCGCTTAACCGACTGAGACACCCAGGCGCCCCAAGAGAGAAATTTCAATAACAGCAAGAAGTAGAATTTATTAGACTCAGTGACCAATTGTCCATGACGGAAACACGAGAGTTAAGGATGACTCCTCTGCCTTTCACAAAGCCAGGAAATAGATATCTTTTTGGCCTCATTTCCCTCCATTTTATTGAGGTATAAGTGACAAGTAAAAGGCCTGATTTTTTTTTTAAAGTTTATTTATTTATTTATTTTAGTAATCTCTACACCCAACATGGCGCTTAAACTCAGGACACTGAGATCAAGAGTCGCATGCTTCTCTAACTGAGCCGGCCAGGTGCTCCAAGGCCTCAATTTTTAAGAACAAATTTTAAAGGCAAAGAAAATTTTGATCGGGGTGCTACAGCTTAAACTCACGTGAAGAAACTATTCTTAGAATACTGGCTTTCTACAGAATGTATATGGCATAAAAATGAAAATGGAAAGGTCTATCAGATTGGGAATAAAGAGGTATTTTAGAGTCACTGTATAGTTGTGGAAATCAATGCAAAATTGAGAGTGCGGTAACCAAATCAACTGACAGCAGGTAAAAGATTAAAATGAAAAAGATTTATAGTAGAGGAGGGGAAAACAGATGTGATATTTCAGGAGCAGAGAGCAAACTGGGTAGGAAGAGTTGAATGATGGAATGAAATTATAGATGAAATTATTTACAGTAGACTACTATGATCAGGAAGTGGTAGTGATGATAAAGATAGTCTCTTTCAGCAACATATTTGAATAGAAGGAGAGAAAGTGTGAAGCAAGAGGAAACTGGTCTTGGGAACAAATGAATCATCTTCATGTAGTAGCTACACCCTGGGTAGCATGATTATGCATAAACAAATGCAGATTTCCTGTGGTGGTAGTGAACCAGGCTTTGAAAGCACTGCTAATGTTGGGCTGCCAAACTAATCTAAATGAAAGGGCCCATTTCTCTAGATTGAAAATTTTTAGTAACTTACTCTTATAGCATTTTCTAAATATTGCAAAAAGGACTGTTAGGGCATCAGATGGGAGACTGAGAGAATCTCAGGGTCTACTTCCACTTCCAGCTTTCCCCTAGGTTGGATGTATTTCACATGTAAAATGGTGGTAGTAGAGTACTTAATTCATAGAGTTGTTATAAGGATGAATCATAGTTTCTCTGAACCCCAGTTTCTCTTGTTATAAAAAGGGGATAGTGATTTTTTTTTTTTTTTTTTTGGTAATGTGACTCAGAAGTAGGTGGTGAAGGCACAGTCCGGATTGTACAGGAACAGGAACAGCTCATTGATTGGAAGAGAGCTGTAAGGTTATATTTTCTCTAAGGTGGCTGCTAAATTATTATTTGAAAGTTTCCAGAGATCTTATATAATTTTCTCGTTAAGATTTATTATTATTAGGGGCGCCTGGGTGGCTCAGTCGTTAAGTGTCTGCCTTTGGCTCAGGTCATGATCCCAGGGTTCTGGGATCAAGCCTCCCATCTGGCTACCTGCTCAGCGGGGAGTCTGCTTCTCCCTCTCCGCCCCCACCCCCGCTTGTGTTCCCTCTCTCGCTGTGTCTCTCTCCGTCAAATAAATAAATAAAATCTTAAAAAAATAATAAATAAAGATTTATTATTATTAGGACATAACCCAAGGTAAGGTGAGATTGCCTTGTAATTTTTATGTACAGAAAAATATACTACCTTTATGCTAAAATCGGCTATGCAATAGAATATTATAGCATCCAGTGTATTAAGCTCTATTTTTCCTCAGTGGAGGGATGTTATATAAATCCATTAGTGAAATTTAGGAAAACTTTACCCAGACCAGGGATGACAAAGAACAATGCACCATCTTCCCCCCTCCCTTTTTGGTGCACTCATCTTTTGATAGGGATATATTTACACACAGAGATTGAGAAAGAACAAAAACAGATGGGAACAATCTTGAATCTAAGAAAGAGGGAGAGGGTGTTTTGGAACCAACAATAATTGGAACTAACATTGACTACCTTCTCTGGGCCAGTTCCTTCACATAAATCATTTCCAATTTTCACAACAACCAGCAAGGCAGGGATTAGAAAACCCAGGTTCAGAAATATTATATAACTTGCCCAGGGTCATAAAGCTAAACATGACAGAGCTGGAATTGATATATCAGGAACAGTCAGCCACCAAAGTCCCTGCTCATTCTACTACAGCACTCTATGATAAAATAATGTACTGTTACTTGGGAAATTGGGTCCAGAGGATTTGGAGAATTTCTTTCCCTATTTCCCTTCCGACGGTCTTTTTGTTTCTATTGCTTTTGGTTCTGATGTTTGCACTCTAGAGCTTGAATGGGATCGAATACGGGGTATCTGTAAACCATTCCACAGCCCCTGCTATGTAACGATTTCCTTCCTTTAGAGACTTACCTGCGATTTGACAGGGGTTGGGATGAAAGAGGTAGAGGTGGGGGAGGGGTAAATTAGAAAAGATGGGTGTTTTTTTTCTTACCTTTAAGTTGTTTATGAATTTCAGGACAACCCGTTGGCTATTCTCTTGCTCAGCATATATATATGTATATATATATATATATTTTTTTTTCCCCTCTAATTTTGGGGCAGTTTGGGATTAAGGATTTGGTATCTGTAGGAAATTTCTAGATCCAAAAAAAGTTAAGGTCAAAGACAATTCATCTGTTTTGGGAGAGGATTTTGTGTGTGTGTATGGAAAAACTGCTAGTTCTGGGTCACTCTTCTTACACCCAGACACACTGAAGGGCTAGAAGGGATCCTTCTCGAATCATGAGGGATGAAAACGAGCAGATTCCCTCACCTCCTGCTCTCAGGTGAACGTCCGAGTGACAGAAACGTTCATGTGCCTTCTGGAGAGAAGGAAAAGGTGCAAAGGCGCTCACGGCCTGAGGGGTGGGGGGTGGGGCGGACACCCGCCACGGTCGGTGGGGATCGAGGGGCTTCCGCCTCCCGGGAGGCATTGTCGGCGGCGGGCCGAGGGCAGCGCGGCTAGCGCGGGGCCCCCGCCATCCCCAGGCCACGCTCCCCCGCGTTCCCTGCGGCTCGTGCCCGGGCGGCCGCCGCAGTCCCGGCGCCGTAGCCGGGCGTGGGGTCCAGGGGGCGCTGTGGCCCAGCGGCACCGGCGGCAGGAGCGGCCACGGCGACGCTGGAGGCTTCGCGGAGGATCCCCGCCTGCAGCACCTCGGTTGTCCCGCCGCAGCCTTGCGCCCCCGGCCTGGTTCAGCGGCGCTCCTCCGGGAACCGCGTGGCTGCGGCGGCCCGTGAGCCCGATGAGGCTCGGCGGGCGCTGGGCCTCAGTAGCAGCGGCGACCACAACCCCTTCAAGAGCGGGAGGCTTCGCGGCGGCGCCTGGGGCCGCGCCGGTGCCCTCCGGAGGAGACTGTCGACTCAGGGACGACCCCCTCGGCCATGCTGTGGCGGCGGCGGCCGCTGTTCGAGGTGCGTGTGGCGCCGCGCGGTCCCGGGCTCTCTGGCCTTCCGCCGCGGGGAAGGGCCCTGGCAGCAGCCCTCGGGCCGGGCGGACGGGGCGTCCTGCTGCTGCGGCCGCCTCCCCCACCCCGCGGCTCTGGGCCCTCACCCCTTCTTCTCCGCGTCCCCCGGGAGGCGGGAGGCGCGTGGGGGGCGACTAGGCCCCGCGCCGCCGGGAAGCCCTCGCCCTGGCCTTGGTTCCGGCGCGGCCGGGTGTGTGGAGCGGGGGTGTTGGCGGGGGCACTGGCACCCTTCAGGTTGGCCCCGGGCCCGTGCCGAGCGCAGCCTCTTATCCCGGGCCCGGCACGTACATCCTAGAGGGAGGCAGAGGACGCCTGTTTGCAAACAGCCTAGGCTTTTCCGCGCCCCATACCGAGTCCCGCAAAGTCCCGGGGGGAGGGGCGGGAGGGCTGGTGAGAATTGGAGTGCGGAAAGTGCGGGGCTCTGAGAGCCCCCAGTACTCCCGAGTGTCATTCACCGATCTGACTGCGTTGAAAACAACCGTTTGCGTTTTATTTGAGCTGAAATTTCATCACCTGCCAGTGGCTCATCCCCGCCGCTTTCTATTACATTATATTTTGCCTCTAAGAGTGGTCTGGCTTGGAGAAAGCCCCATTCTATCGTTGCGCCAAGTTTCCTACGTAAATACAATTATAAAAAAATATATATATATTTTTACAATGGTCTTTCCCCCTTCTCCCTAATAAGAGAGTGTAAATATTTTAATGCCTCAGTTCTTGGTACAAAAATGTTCCACCTAAATAGATCCACAGAACAGATGACAAGAGGATTTTAAAAAGTCGTGCTAACTATTCTAATAACATACCTGATGGAAATGGGACATGGTCTAAATTTTGGAGGTTAAGTGATATGTTCTGGTATTAATGTGGAAAAAAAGGGATGATTACAGTTTGATACCTTAAGTCAGGTGTTTGGGTGTTTATGGTTTATGATAAATGTGGTTATAGGTTATTCTTGTTTTCCTATTATGTATGTGAAGGTTGTAGGATTAATAAGTACTTCTAAAACTTATAATCGTGAATAAAATAAATATGCTTACTGTAGAAAATTTGAGAAGTACAGAAAGGTACTGTGTCAACTCAAATATTTAATAGTGAGGGAAAAGTCACCCATAATTTTATAATTAGTACTTTTTTTTTTTTTATTTGACAGAGAGAGAGACAGCTAGAGAGGGAACACAAGCAGGGGGAGTGGGAGAGGGAGAAGAGGCTTCCCGCCGAGCAGGGAGCCCGATGCGCGGCTTGATCCCAGGACCCTGGAATCATGACCCGAGCCGAAGGCAGGCGCTTAACGACTGAGCCACCCAGGCGCCCCTATAATTAGTACATTTTGATGGTCATTTGAAGTTTTAAATGGGCTTGCACTATTGGTGATTTAAAAATTATTGATTTATGATTATTTTATTAATCAAATTATTATGATTTAATTATTATTTCTATTAGGTTCAGAGTTCAACTGTTCCCTTTTACTGTTTAACACCCAGTCATTTGTGTAAGACTTATAAAAATGTTGTACTGAATTACATTGTGGTCATAGTTGAATTCATCAACTTAAACAGAGTAACATTGGGTAACTACCTAAAAGACCTCTGACTTGAGAGCTCATGAGGTCTAGGGAGGTTTGGTGTAGTAAACATTTTTGAGGACCTATCCTGTTAGATGGAGTAGCCTTGGATTGTTTTTGTAAGATTTTGCTTAAATATTTATAACTGTAAAAAACTGGCTTGATTAAAAAAAATTGGGGAGATTAAGTTTCAAAAGTCTAGTTCAGTTCTTAATGTGTCTCTGAAGACTACCCTCATTAGCATCAGCTGAGAGTGCTTGTTAAAATTTGCAGATTCCTGGTACCTTGAATCAGAATTTCTAGCGATAATGGTGGCCCAAGGATCTTTATTTTTATCAAGCTTCCTGATTCTTAGTCCTACTAAAGTTTGAGAATCACCATCTAATAAGTTAAACTTAGATTAAGTTAACTAATCTTGGGGCGCCTGGGTGGCTCAGTTGGTTAAGCGACTGCCTTCAGCTCAGGTCATGATCCTGGAGTCCCAGGATCGAGTCCCTCATCGGGCTCCCTGCTCAGCAGGGAGTCTGCTTCTCCCTCTGACCCTCCCCCCTCTCATGTGCTCTCTCTCTCCTCTCATCCTCTCTCTCAAATAAATAAATTAAAAAAAATCTTAAAAAAAAAAAGTTAACTAACCTTGTCAAGCCTAATGACAGTATCTGTTTTCTAGCAAAGCTATCAATCTTAAGTGGCAATACAGTCATTTCTCATAGCAACAGATAATGGTGTTTACAATCTTAGAAAGAAAGTTGAATCAGCTATCCCTTGAAATACCCTTTAACATATATTGAGAGCCTTTTCTGGTAGCTGTGGTATTATAGAAGGATACCTGGCCACTTATCTTGCACTTAATCTCTCCTTGGACTTTGAAGTCATTGTCTATAAAAATGTAGATAGATATTATACTTGCCTTGCAAGGCTTTTAGGGTGAAGTCATCTGAACCGGTTTTGTAATTTGTAGAAGATCTTTATAAAATTTTAGCTATTAAGTGTCAGGTCCTGTCTTTGGTGTTCTAGGAAACACAAAAATGAACAGTGGTCTCTGCTAGCAACTAGCCAACTGTGGAAGCAGAACATGTTTAACTCTTAAAAGGCAGCGTCAGACAAGAGTTGGTAATTGAGTTGAATATGCTGGATCTCTCTTTAAGGCTTCTAATATTTAATCCAATAGCTTACCTTTTAAGAATATTAGTAATTTTTATATGTGGTCATTCCCTTATCTTCCAATTCCTGATTCAGTGTTTTATTCTGTAAGGAGAAAGTTGTATATGTTGCTTGGTAAGCAATAGTTGTATATTAACTCCCTTAGACAGAATGAATGAAGATGATCCCATTTCTACCAGTGTTCATCCCATTCAGTAAACTTTTATTTGGCACCTGTTATGTGCTGGCCACAGACGAGTTGCAAGGCACAAATCTTGTTTAAAAGATAATTGCCTGGATTTTAACTTAAATTCTTATGTCCCTAAAGGATGGTGTGTGTGTGTGTGTGGTGTTTTATGGTTGTTAACTGCATGATGTGCAGAGTATGGAGTCAGATGTGGGCAGGAATCCTTATTACAACTTTTAGAACAATGCGACATTTAGATCCTGAGTTGCTTCTTATGTAGTAATAATTGGAGTAATAGTTCCCATCACAGAGAAGTAGAACTGGTTCCATGAGATAAAAAATAATAAAAAGCAATTAGCTCAGGATCTGTCTCTTAGAAGGTGCCCAATAGATGTTCACATCCATTCCTTCTTTTGGGAAAAACAAAAACAAAAATTAAGGTTTAGAATTTCTATGTGACTTAAAACATGGTAGCTTTAATTTTTTTAGAGACTGAATCTACTTTTAGAATTCTTAAAAATTTTTTATAGAAAACAATTTTGATCGTGGTTATACATATTTCCCATTTCATTTTTACTGAATAAATGAGCTATTCTGTATGTATAGGGTACACTAATTACATTGTTGGAGTTTTATTCATTTTCCATTACTCATTTTCAGACTTTTACATGATTTTTTATTTTACTTGGGTGTACCTGACTTGCATTATATAGAGCAACATTCTTAGTGTATAATAATCAACAAAAGAAAGTAGATGCAGTTATTGAATAAAAATAGTTCATATACTTAGTTTTCAAAAACAGATCAATTTATTAAACTTACATTATTTAAAAATTGAAGGGTTTTCAAAACAGACTTTTCCTTACAAACTATAGTAGATTAGATCTAGATTTTTATAGCTGTCAGATATGGGATTCAGTCTTATACCCTGGAGGACCCTGGACAAATTTCCTATCCCCTTTATGCCTCAATTATTATTCTGTAAAATGAAGCTTTAATAACTCATCTTATAGGATTATTGTGATGATTAAATGATATAATGTGTAAAACAGAGTTGCAATTCAGTCCCGTGAGTCCTGGTAAATCATTGTTACCCTGAAAGTGGAAAATATACTTCTTGTTTACTTCTGTTTGAAAGAACTTGAAAGATCATTATTAATACAGTTTACAACTAGGAAATAAAATCAGTATGATTAATTTTGAACTATTAGAGATTGCTAAATTAAGGAGAAACCAAGGTATCAGTAGAGTTAGTATTTTAATGGTGTAGTTAGTGGAATGCTTTATGCTTTATAAATAAATGTTATTTAATTAAAACAATTCAAAAATGCTATTTATAAAATATTTCCTATTTTACAGATTAAGTGGTACTTAAAATTCTTTTAATTATTATAAGTAGCCCATTTATAGAACTGAACTGTTGGAAAAATGAGAACAGTTATAATGTTTTATACTTACAAAATATTTCTTGACAGCCTTTAATAAAATAAGGTAAAGATGAGGAAATCTCTGTGGACACATTGAAATCAAGAAAAAGTTATTGGGTTCGTATTAGGCAAGGGAAAAGGAGAACTTAATGTGTGTTGATGGGTATCTTGAGGCATTTGGGATTTTATATTAGAGAACTATTTATAAAAATGTTAATTTTTTCCTATAAATTATCTTTTAGTTGAAAATCCTTACATTTGTCTAATTAAGCTTAAAAAATGCTTTTGTGGCCCTAGGCTTTGGACTGTAATAGTTTAGTTGATAATTCTATGGTGATTTATCTTTTTTCTGATTGTTTATGATAATGTATCCTTAAGGATATGTGACTTAATATCTATGATGGTAGTTCTTTTGCATTTTTTAAAATACAGAAGTAGTAAGTCCATGCCCTAGGTTTTCAAGATTAATTAAGCTTAAATGAAAATTTAGTATCTTTTGAGGGAAGGAGTCTTAGGAAATAAGACCTAAGGAAATGGTAAAATGAGTCTAGAATTTTTCATTAATTAGGAAAAGTTTGGGTATATTCAGTCCTGGGTTCTTCTGGCTATTTGAAATAATATTTACTTTAGAGAAATAATATTAACTTTAAGATGTGAAGTGAAGAGCACATGTATTTCAGCTAAATTTAAAATATTACATAAGGCTCTTTTTTTTTTAAATAACAGCTTTATTGAGATATAGTTCAGATACCATACAGTTAATCGATTTAAAGTGTACAGTTCAATGCTATTAGGATACTCAGAATTATGCAGATATCACCACCATCAAATTTTAGACATTTTCATTACTCCAAAAAGAAATCCACTTCCTGTTTTCCTCCCAATCTACCCAGCCCTAGGCAACCACTAATGTGCTTTCTGCCTATATGGATTTACCTATCAGTTCTGGACATTTCATATAAGTGGAATCATAGGATATGTGACTGGTTTCTTTCTTTTAACATAATGTTTTCAGGGTTTGTCCATGTTGTACCATGTATTAGCACTTCATTTCTTTATACTGCCGAATGATACTCCATTATATGGATATACCAGATTTTATTTATCCCTTTGTCAGTTTGGGTTATTTTTTTCTTTTTGGCTGTTATGAATAATATTGCTATGAGCATTTAATGTGCAAATGTTTTCCTTTCTTTTGGGTACGTACCTAGTTGCCAGGGTCAAAAGGTAACTCTTTGTTCAAATCTTTTCAAGGACCAGCACCATTTTACATTCCCACCAGCAGTGTAAGAGGGTTCCAGTTTCTGCACATCTTCACCAACCCTTGTTACTGTCTTTTTGATTAGAGCCATCCTAGTGGGTGTGAAGTGGTAAGTTAAGCCTCTATTTGAGGATTATAACTTCCATTTACAGTCATTAGGTAAATTGTTGAAGCTTTTACTTGCAGATAAATTGCCAGATTCTTTGATAATATGGAGTCTTTTTTACCTTGAGGATAAAAGCTGTGAACTTTCCAGTTTCCTGTTTAGTAAACAGTGAACTCGACAGAGCTAGTTAACCGCTTTGGGTGGTAATGGGGATAGTGGTATGGGGATTTCCAACTGAAAGGCTGTCTTCTAAGAATATTTCTTAACAAAAGGCAATTGTAAACATTAGGTTTAGTTTTCCTTTAATTGCTAAAAATTTCTAAAAAGATACGAGTCCAATGCATGTTTACCCATTTACATTTCTAAGCAGTGAGGTCTGACAGATTTTAAGGATTGCCATTACCTCTCCATGATATGTAATTCTATATAAATACAGTTGAGTCATTGTTCTTTATTCTTTTTACCCCCAAGGATTTTAAGTAATCTCTACACCCAATGTGGGGCTAAGACCTAAAACCCCAAGTTTAAGAGTCATATGCTCCACAGACTGAGCCAGCCAAGTGCCCCTATTCTTTATTATTATACATAGCATAGTCTGCTATTGTTTGTTCCCATTCAAGATATTAAAGCTTTTCTATGAGGTTTTGTAGGACACAGTTTAAAGTCAGCAATAATGACTTGCTAATGTTTCTAAAGTTTTTTTCAAACTAGTTAGGAAATACTGCAAGGAACTATTTATTGTTTGAGCAAACAAAGTGCAAGTTTGAACCTTCATTCTACATGCAGTGGATCACCCACAGTATTTTCCCACCTGATTAGGATCACTTTCAGGTCTTTCAACTGAGTGAGCTAAAAGGCTTCACTGGTTTGTTATACAGTCTTTTAGTTGTTTTGAATGTCAGAGTTTCTACAGAAAATTACCAAAAACAATAGTTCTGGAGCCTTTTGAACTAGGATTAATGAAGAGGTATGCATTTCTGTTTGTAATATGGTTCTTTTTTTTTTTTTAAGTTTTTTTTTTAAAGATTTTATTTTTAAGTAATCTCTACACCCAAGATGGGGCTCAAACTCACAACCCTGAGATCAAGAGTTGCATGCTCTGTGGATTGAGACAGCCAGGTGCCCCTGTAATATGGTTCTTTTCTAACCTCTCATGGTTACAGTTTGGTAGTTTATCTGCCAGAGTTTATTAAAATGAAAAAGTAAATGGTATATGTTTTTGTTACTATATCTAAGCAGAACATAGCTCTCTCACAATTCTCATTACTAAAATAAAGAGCAAGCAGTTTAAAAGTTTTGTGGAAACATTGTCAGGGTTTATGTAAATTTTAGTCTCCATTTTTCATTTTCAATTGAACAAGAGAAACAACCCTTAAAAAGTAGTTGAAGCAAAACACTGCCAGTTTGAGAAAAACCTTAAGAATACATCGTCTAGACCTTTTTGTGATTCTGGTGATATAACTGCCTGTAGGTGTTTTTATTTTATTTTATTTATTTGAGAGAGAGAGAGACCACGAACATGAGGGGGGGTTTGGGAGGGTGGGGAGACGGGGCAGAGGGAGAGGGAGAAGCAGACTCCCCTCTGAGCAGGGAGCCAGATACCTGCTGGATCCCAGGACCCTGGGATTATGACCTGAGCCGCCGAAGGCAGACGCTTAACTGACTGAACCACCCAGGCGCCCATATTTTTGTTTTTAATTAGTAGCTGAAGTAAACTATTTTTGAGATTATTGTGAGGTCATTCTTGGAAGGTTCTGCTCAATGTCTAAAAAAGAAGGTGCTATTGGGAGGAAGATGCTATTGCAGCTACAGCTCTGAGCGCCCCGCTCCTGCTCCTGACTCACCACTGTTCGCTCGCTCTCACCAAGGAACAAGTGGGTCAGGAAGCTGCACTTTGCCACAGCCATGGCTTTTAGTTAGCAATAATCGCGCCTTGGATAAACCTCATTGGCTATGATACTGCCACTGCGCAAAGCTCAGCCATGGCTTTTAAAGACACCGGGAAGGCATCCGTGGAACCAGAGGTGGTGATTCATCGAATTAGAACTAACCAGCTGCAACCTAAAGTATTTGGAGAAGGTATGTGTTGACTTATCAGAGGTTCAAAGGAAAAGAATCTCAAAGTGAAAGGACCAGTTCTGATGCCCACCAAGACTCTGAGAATCACTACAAGAAAAACTTCCTTGTGGTGAGGGTGCTAAGATTTGGGATTGTTTTCAGATGGGGATCTACAAGTGACTCATTGATTTGCACAGTCCTTGTGAGATTGTTAAACAGATTACTTTCATCAGTATTGAGCCAGGAGTCAGTGTTGAAGTCACTATTGCAGATACTTAAATCAGCCTTTTTAATAAATTATCAGTTGTTAAAAATAAATAAAAAGCAAGGTTTAGATTCTTTAATCTGGCACAGCCCTTTATGAGTTGGTTCCAGTATCATCATGCCTCACTTTCTATTTCTGCATGCCCCACTATCCAGTCCTTTAAACATTCCAGGTTTGGGGTGCCTAGGTGGCTCAGTCCGTTAAGTGCCAGACTCTTGATCTCAGCTCAGGTCCTGATCTCAGGGTCATGAGTTCAAACCCTGCATTGGGCTCCATGCTGGGCGTAGAGGGCCCCCCCCCCGAAAAGATTGCAGGTTTATGGAGTTTTCCTTGATTTCTTTTACCTTCTGTTACTTATTTGTATAATATAAAAATTTTGACCACTGTGTGCTGTCTTTCTGGTAGGTGTTTCACATATGTTATTTCTAATTCTTAAAATCCCCTATAATATTCATAGTGTCATGCACGTTTTATAACTAAGGGAACTGTGGCATGGAGATTTTTATTGACTTTCCTAAGCCCACATCCATGATTCAAACCATATGTCTCTGACTACAAAGTCTACACTCTTTTTCATCATGTGAACCTCTCCATGTGTTTTGTATTTGTTTTATCTTAAGATATTCCAGGGGTGTCTGGGTGGCTCAGTTGGTTAAGTGTCCGACTCTTGATTTCAGCTCAGATCATGATCTTAGGGTCCTGAGATCAAGCCCAGAGTTGGGCTCTGTGCTCAGCGGGGAGTTTGCTTGGGGTTCTCTCTCTCTCCCTCTGTCCTTCTCCCTCTTAAAAAAAAAAATTCCATAGTGCTTTAGGAAGTATTCATATCAGGAGAGTTCAACTTCAGTTGGTTGACTTTGGTGGTATTTGCCTTTAAAGTGTACTACTGGCATATAGCATTTTGCTTGAGAAAAAGATGTGGCGTGCCTGGGTGGCTCATTCGGCTTGGGGGTCTGACTTGTTTTCACCTCCAGTGGTGATCTTGGGGTCCTGAGATTGAGCCCTGCATGGGATTCTTCCTCTCCCTCTGCCCCTCTTCTGTGCTCTCTCAAAAAAAAAAAAAAAAAAAGTATGTGCATATATTTTGGGAATTTCAGCTTTCATATATGTATTTTTGAAATAGATAAATGACTGCTTTGCTATTACTAGAAAAATATAATAACTGATCTCTGGGCTTCATTTCTATGATCTGAAAATGAGTGGTGGACTAGATGTTAATGCCCCTTTCACCTTTAATATTCCATTCAAATTTCCAAAGAACTGAATGAAAAGATAGATGGCATATGGACAGCTCCAGGCAATGGTGATAGTATCATTAATGGAGAAAAAGAATAGGCGGCAATGGGCCAAGGAAAATAGGAGAATTAAAACAAGGGATTGTAATTTACATAGAAATTTCCCCTGTAATAAGTAAAGAGAATATATTTCTAAATAAAAACACAGAAACTTTGGGAATTAGCCGGATGAGTAGTTTTAACTGATGCCTCTTTCCTCCCTACCTGTTACCCCCATTCTTCTGTCCTTTCTTGTGATAGTGTATATGCGTTTGAGAAAAAAGCATCTAGAGCTGTGTTATATGAAAATAACCAGGTCACCAATAGCACACTTGAAATAAAGCTTTCGTATTGCTCATAAAGTGAGAATTCAGTAATTAAAATGTGAACCCATTATTGTAGATCTTTAGAGATTTATTGATAAAGCAAAGAAGGGCATGTTTTGCATAAAAGATGAAATGCATTTTAGTGACAAAACTTTTATATAGCCTTTCTACCCTTAAGGTATTAGAGATGCTTATTTTTTATTTTATTTTTTTAATATTTATTTATTTGACACAGAAAGAGAGAGAACAAGCAGGAGGAGCAACAGAGGGAGTGGGAGAAGCAGGCTTTCCCGCGGAGCAGGGAGCCCAATGCGGGGCTCGATCCCAGGACTCTGAGATCATGACCTGAGCCAAAAGCAGACGCTTAACTGACTGAGCCACCCAGGCGCCCCTAGAGGTGCTTATTTTGACATGTAGATAGGTGATGTTTTGGCTAGTTGGAAAATTGTTAACCAGCTAGAAAATTGTCATTCTTTTCCTTATTAACTTCTGGAGACTTTGATCAGTGAATTTTGATTTTGGAACTAAATCATCCTAGGCCGGGAGCAAGGAAGTGTTCTTTAGTCAGATAAGTTTGGGTTTTTCAATTTACTATATCCCTCAGATAGAGATTTATAAATATACTTTACTGTTTTAAAAATTGAGGAGTAGGGCGCCTGAGTGGCTCAGTCGTTAAGCGTCTGCCTTCGGCTCAGGTCATGATCCCAGGGTCCTGGGATCAAGCCCCGCATTGGGCTCCCTGCTCCGCGGGAAAGCCTGCTTCTCCCACTCCCACTCCCCTGCTTGTGTTCCCTCTCTTGCTGTGTCTCTCTCTGTCAAATAAATAAATAAAATCTTTAAAAAAAAAATTGAAGAGTAAAAGTAAAGAAACTGGTTTAACTTTGTTCAGCAGTATACTACCCAGTTTATTGGCTAGGGAACCCTTTTTCCTTTTTTTTTTTAAAGATTTTATTTATTTATTTGACAGAGAGAGAAATAGCGAGAGCAGGAACACAAGCAGGGGGAGTGGGAGAGGGAGAAGCAGGCTTCCCGCCGAGCAGAGAGCCCGATGTGGGACTCGATTCCAGGACCCTGGGATCATGACCTGAGCTAAAGGCAGATGCTTTAACGACTGAGCCACCCAGGTGCCCAGGGAACCCTTTTTCCACATAATGCTTAGCAGTACATCTTTTACTGATTTAGGTGAACTTTTATCTGTTTTATAAAGCTTCTCACAATATCCATGACTATTTCAACCCTCAGGTGATAGGCCCTGATTACTTCCCGAAGCACCTCTTCTGTTGTTCGTTACTGATAATTATTAGAAATATTTTTATTCGTTACTGATAAATATTAGAAATATTTCATATTTAGGTAAGTGCTGTTTTTCTGTAATATCTATCCTTTTGTTTTGCTTCCTAAAATTATGTAAAATAAATACTCTCATTTTAGTATCTTGAGATGCCTTGGCTAGCATAGTGATTAAAAGCTCAGGCTTTGGAATCAGACTGCCTGGGTTCAAATTTTAGTTCTGCTTTTACTGTGTGATCTTGGGTGAGTTAGTTAACTTCTCTGTGCCCCGGTTTTCTCATCTGTGAGATGGGAATAGCAGTAATACCTTAGTTAAATGAAATGATTCATAAAAGAGCTAATTACGTAATATGTTGGTTTGGTCCCTTGGGAAGCAGATATTGAGATGCAGTTAATGCAAGAGATTTTATGGGGAGTAGATAATGCAGTGAAAGGAAAGGGAGTCCAAGCTGAACTGACCTACAAAAGCCTCAATCTGTGATACAGATTAAAACAACAACAACCACAACAAAATTCAGCCAATCCAACAGGGAGCTCCAGAGCAAAAATCACCTGTTAGAGGAGTTCTGCAGTGGGGGAAAATGGCCAGGTTCTAGTATATCCACCATGTTTAGTCACTGGCTAGGAGCTGCCCCAGAAGAGTCTGGCCTCAACTGGAAAACCAAGATGAGCAGCTGAAGGCTGTTAGCTGTCTCCTTGCACCTAAATGCAAATTCTTCTTTTATTTTTTTTATTTTTATAAATGCAGGGCTTGAACTCATGACCCTGAGATCAAGACCTGAGCTGAGATCAAGCGTTGGACGCTTAACCAACTGAGCTACCCAGATGCCCCTCTTCTTTTTTTTTAATGCAGATTCTTTCTTGAAGGGAGAGCCAAGTAATTGCCACAGTCCATTTCTCATGTTGCTGGATCTAGGTCTCCAAACATTTTCTGAAAACCGTTCTTGCAGGGTTCCATGGACTTCTCTCTCTCTCTCATTTTAAAAGTAATCTCTATACCCACGTGGGGCTCGAACTCATAGCTCTGAGATCAAGAGTCTCGTGCCCCACGCAATGAGCCAGCCAGGAGCCCTGGACTTCCCTTCTTGATGGGAAACTTCAAAGAAGTGGGTTAGTGAGACAGGCTTCAGCCCCCATCTGTGTAGCTGGTCTCAGGGCTACAGTGGTTCTCATTGTCTCCTTCACTATTCAGTCTAAATTCTCCTAGCCATTAGCTATCATTTCTGTTGGTCTGGGTGGTTTACCTAGTAATACCCACCCCTCATTTTTGAGGTATCTGAGAACCATACTCTTCTCAGGCTGGAGTGGTTGCATTTGTCCACTCACAGTCACAATTGGGCAAGGAAGTATCAAATAGTATCCAGATGGATCATCTGAGTTCCACATATATTTTGTTGCTCCTATTATGTAACAGCAGACCTACTTCCTTCTGAGGATGAGGGTTAATTTACCCTGCCATGATGGTGATTCCTCTTCTTGCCTCTTGGTCCAGGGACAGAGTCCCAAATGCACTGGCTACAGCTATAACTTATAGCTCAGTATGATCCTTGACATGTCTCCTGGCAAAAGCATGCCCAGGATCTTTAACTCTGGAGCCCAGCATTGTACATATGGAAAGCACCAAGTCCTCCAGTGGATCATTGGGAATGATGGTAAGTGGAGGCCATTTCTGCTTCTGCCTTGGTTCTCAGACCTGTGTGTTTGTCCTACTGGGAACATAGCTCTGAATCAGTGCATATACAGTATCCTAGAGGATAGCACACCATTCTTGTCTCTGATCTGGTATATCAGCTGTGTCTTCAGTAAGCCATTTCAATACTCTATTAAGGCTGGATGCTTTTGTATGCTGCTGTTATGTGATAAGACCACTGGAACCCATGGTTATGGGCCCACTGCCACAATTCCTTCATTTGTGAAGTGGTTCCCTTGGTTGGATGCTATGTTATATGGGATTCTATGTCCGTGGATTAGGTACTCTGTAAGGCCTTTGCTAGTGGTATGGCTGGGGCTCTGTGGACAGGAAAGGAAAACCCATACCTGGAATAAGTATTTATTGAATACCTGTGGTGATCAACTGCTGGCCTTTTCAAGATGGATGGAATATGATGTTGTAACTGGTTGGTCAGCTTGAGGCATAGTGCTATACTGGGGGCTCAGTGTTGGTCTCTGTTACTCGCAGATTGGATGTTCAGAGGGGGTGGTAGCCTGATTGGGGCTTGCTAAGTGGGAGTCCATGCCTCCTTCTTTGCTTCTATTTTGGTTTCTGCCACACTGGCTACTTTATTCATGTCCCCATCATGCCAGTTCTGGGGTGGCTCATGTCAACTCTCTGAGTCATTTTGTTCACTTGGTTATTCAGTGTCTCTTCTACATTGGATGCTTCTTGGGGGTCATTAACATATGAAAAGAATTTTCACGCTTTATGCACTATTACACATTCCCATATGTTTATTCGTTTGCCTGCACTCATGCCTTCTTATAATAATTGTATAGTTTTTTTCCTTAAAGGCCCCTGACCAGTTAGCTAGTCCATTTGCAATTGCCCATGAGTCTGTATATATTCTCATCTCTGGCCACTTTTTTTTTTACACAAAGTTCATGACCAGATGCATCATTTGAAGCTCTATCCTTAGGAAGATTTTCCCTTTCCACTGTCAAGGTCAGCCCTAAATGTGGCTATAATGAAGTTGTTTCTTTTTTCAGCTTGCATTCACATACTGAGTCATTTATAAGCCATTTATAAGCCAGGCTTTGGCTTTTATCTCTTCCTCAAGGTGGTCATATAGGATCCCCCAAACAGCTATAGATGTGAACTGAGGAATGGGTGCTGGAACAATTGTGGTAGGCGTTAGGGAACTCTTGGTTGCCTACTTACGCAGCTTACTTGGGCCCTTTCATTCTGCTTGGGTTTGATTTTTTTTTTTTGAGATTTATTATTTTTTTTAAGAGAGAGCACGAGCACACAAGCAGAGGGAAGGGCAGAGGGAGAGGGAGAAAGAACCCCAAGCAGACTCCCTGCTGAGTGCAGAACCCCATGAAGGGCTAGATCTCATGACCCCAAGATCATGACCTGAGTCAAAACCAAGAGTCGGATGCTCAACCTACTGTACCACCCAGGTGCCCCACTTGGGTTTGATTTTCGATGTACCATTTCCATCTCATAATGGATTGTTTCTGAGCTCACTTGACTTTGTAACTTGGAGATTCCTGTTGAACCCAGCTCATTATGAGCAGTTGTGGACATGGAGTGCCCAACGGTCAAGCAATTTCTTTTCAGAGCCCAGTAGCACACCAGGAGCTTTTTTGTAATAGCATGATTGTCTTGCAGATCTCCAGGTGCCTGCATTGTGATTCTCCCACTAAGGCTTGCTATAAACTCTGTACTGTATCTTTTCCCAACATTTAGATCTCCAACAGGTTAGGGACTGCTTGCACTACAACCTGGACTTGCTGTAGAGTTGTTTCCCCTACTCAAAGCTGGCAGTGAGCCTTTCATATCACTCAGTACATGGGTTACAGCAATATTCCTATGTTTAGAATGTGTTGCCTCTGACATCTGAAGAAGCCTACCAGATGTTGTGGTTCCATTTTTGTAGTGGGAGATGCAGGATACAGTAGTTTGTCTTTTGCTTTGGAGGGAATGGGTTGGCATGACTGTGACCTCCTGAATTCCTAAAAGTTCACTGAAATGGCATGTCCTCAGATACTTGTAGAGTTTTTCTCCTGCCCTTTGGAGCACATGTATATCTTACCATGTACTTCAGCATGCTAGCCATCTCTTGTTCATCTTGCACGATCAGCATGATTAAATGGATCAGTGTGCTGTTTTGAATCTAGTTCTCTTCAGACTTTATTATGACAGAATAGGAGAATTAATATAGCCCTGAAGAAAAACCATGAATGTATACGATTGTTTATTCCATGTGAAAGGAACTGTTTCTGATTGGTATAGAAAAGAACTCATTTGCCAGATCAGTAGCTAAATGCCATACACCTGAGGCTATATATATTTATCAGGTGTAGCAAACATAATACATCTGGTAGGGGCAGCTGTGGTCATGGCTACTACTTGGTTGAGCTTGTGGTAGTCTCTAATCATTCTCCACGATACAGCTGGTTCCTGTAGAGGCAATAAAGAAACATATGAAAGGGACTACTACCCCTGCATCTTTGAGATCCTAAGGGTGGCACTAATCTCTGCCATTCCTCTTACCTTCACCCCCTATACAGTACTGTTTTTGATTTGCTATTTTGGCCAAGGGGTGGGGAAACATTTAGATATTTGCAGGTTTCACTTGGCTTTTTCCCCTATGATAGTTATTACTCCAGAGGCCAAGGACTCAGGGTAGGGATTAACCCAACTTCTAAGGATGCCAATCTTGTTATATTCAGGGCCTGGGAAAATGACTGCTAGGTGGGTCTGTAGACCAGTGGACCCCACTATAAGCTGGAGTTTGCTTAGTTCCTATATTCTTTTTCCTATAATAGGGCAAGAATGATGTTCCAGGTGTCTAGATATCAACATCAACTCAGACTCTGTGACCAACAGTTCTTTAAATGTCTGGGTATTTTCCTTTTCCCACTGTATAGTCACTGGAGTAAATAGCCGTAGATGTCATTGGAGAAGGACTTGGGGGTAATCATTTAAATATATATTTGTATATATTTAACATATATATATGTTGCAGGGTCTTTGCTCCTGGGGAACCAGCCATCTCTTTAAGCTGGTGGGTCTGGATTTGAAAACTAGATCAGATCTAGGAATTAGGCAAGGGATAGTAGTTTTTTTAATTAAGGGCACCACCCTTAGCCTT
The DNA here is from genome assembly GCF_054177405.1 of Leptonychotes weddellii. Classification (NCBI taxonomy): domain Eukaryota; kingdom Metazoa; phylum Chordata; class Mammalia; order Carnivora; family Phocidae; genus Leptonychotes; species Leptonychotes weddellii. The sequence continues at coordinate 38,064,556 of NC_138372.1, forward strand.
GTGCTTATACATTCTTGCCTTATTTTGATTGTATATATTAAGCAGCACTGTTGACTGCCTGTTTTGCTCTAATGACACCGTGTTCTGTTAACTATCTCCACAGTGCCCTGTGGGTCAAGGTTTATTGGCTATTTCCCATCTTGCCAGTTATGATGATAACTGTGGTCCACTGGCTTCTGGTTTTAAGTGCCATCACCTGGTTTCTGTTGCTTCAGCGCATCATTATCCCTATTGCTATCAATGAGCCAAACTCCGACAGCCTGTATTTTTTTATTTTTATTTTTTATTAACATATAATGTATTATTTGTTTCAGGGGTACAGGTCTGTGATTCATCGGTCTTACACAATTCACAGCGCTCACCATAGTACATACCCTCTCCAATGTCCATCACTCAGCCATCCCATCCCTCCCACCCCCTTCCACTCCAGCAACCCTCAGTTTGTTTCCTGAGATTAAGAGTCTCTCATGGTTTGTCTCCCTCTCTGGTTTCGTCTTGTTTCATTTTTCCCTCCCTTCCCCTAT
>NC_138372.1:38065179-38074628 GCF_054177405.1 Leptonychotes weddellii
ACATCTTCTTTATCCATTCATCTGTTGATGGACATCTCAGCTCTTTCCATAGTTTGGCTGTTGTGGACATTGCTGCTGTAAACATTGGGGTCCACGTGCCCCTTCAGATCACTACATTTGTATCTTTGGGGTAAATACCCAGTAGTGCAATTGCTGGGTCATAGGCTAGCTCTATTTTCAACTTTTTGAGGAACCTCCATACTGTTTTCCAGAGTGACAACCTGTATTTTAGAAGAGAGTGACCACTTCTTAGTGATGCTGGTGTCCCTCTCACCAGTATATTCCTGATGGCCTTGGTGAATGGTGTGTCTTATGCACCCTTTTATGGTACATAATCCTCTGGTGGGTCTTCTGACCTCACAAAATATGTTCACTCTAGCATACCCACTTTCCTGAGCCCTTTAATCCCATGTTCTACCCTCTGCTGTGTCAATTCAGGTATTTCACCTTTTTTTTTTGAGTAGGCTCCATGCCCAGCATGGAGCTCAACGCTGGGCTTGAACTCATGACCCTGAGATCAAGACCTGAGCTGAGACTGAGTCAGATGCTTAACCAGCTGAGCCACCTAGGCACTCCAATTCAGGCATTTCAGTTTCATTCAGTGTGGGCCATTTTTTTTCAGGTTTCTAGGAGTCACTGTAGCAGCAAGTTTATACCAGACCCTGGGTTCTTGACACAGTGGGGAACTCCATATTCTGAAATGGTGTCCTCACCCCCAATCAAGCTTTACCTTATAAGTCTAATATTCTGACCTCCTTGACCAAGTTCCCTCAAAATCTAGCACTGTGAGTATTCCCCCTGATTCTGCTGGTATATGTTGGTGAATATTTGCAGCAGCTTTGGGCTGTTATCTTTTTTCTTCCTTATTAGGCCCAAGATATCCTTGGCAGGATTTACATTAGTTATTATCATGGCAACTAGGAGTGTAGGTGGGGTGTCCCTCCTGAGGGGAACCTTTTATTGCTTGTAGGTGAGAGGCCTCTGAAGTGTGTTCCTATACAGTGGGAAGTGCCAGTGTCATCCCTGCAGACTCTCAGGGTTTAGAGCAGTCTGGAGAATCAAAATCTTTGGGGGCAACCATTTTAGATGTCCCTCTCCCATCTATCATGCTTCCATGTCTTCCAATCCAGGACCAGACCTTGACATAACAAACCTGTCCTGGCTGAGCATTCAGTCATTTTTGAAGCATTGCAGTCTCTAACCATCCTGAGTTTGATCTTCATCTTTTGGTGCTCTCCCACTGTAAGCCATAAGGACCTCTTTTGAGCTACCAGAGAACCCTCTGGCTTTGACACTTAGCTTCTTTCTTTCTTTCTTTCTTTTTTTAATATTTTATTTATTTATTTGACAGCACAAGCAGGGGGAGCAGCAGAGGGAGTGGGAGAAGCAGGCTCCCTGATGAGCAGGGAGACTGATGCAGGGCTCGATCCCAGAACCCTGGGATCATGACCCTAGCCGAAGGCAGACACTTAATGGACTGAGCCACTCGGCGCCCCTGACACTTAGTTTCTAAGTATTTAATTAGCTGCTCTCTCTAAGGAGTTAGTGCAGTGTAACAGCTAGCCACTTCCATTGTGCTTACATGCATTGTTCCCCTCACACATTTCAAACATCAGAATCATTATACCAGTCACAGTGTTCCTCTTTGGGAATATTCTCCCAAGAAAGTTTAGCACTTTTCTTAAGAAAGTTTTAGCATTTGGGCCACTAGCTTGTGCAAGGGACTGTCCATATTTCACATAGTACACGGGATGAAATCCTCATTGCAGTGGGATAGGAAGTGATCTAGTTTCCAAACCCAGTTTATACCTTTTGCTTTCTCAGTCCATTTCTGGTACCAACTGTGCCAATTTGAGTTCTCCTGGAAGCAGATGCTGGGACAGAGTTAGGAATACAAGAGGTATATGGGGGAGGAGGAAAACTCCTATGAAAGTAAAGGGGGAGGGAACAGAATTGGCAGGGAGGGCCTCACTGTGATTCAGATCTGACAGAGTCTCAGACCCAGTGAAGACTCTAGAGCAAAAATTCTTCATTAGAGAGTCCTGCATTTGACAGAAATGGTTGTGATGTGACCAGTTGTTGGCTGGGGCTGGCTGCCCTGAAAGAGAATGGTCTCAGCTTCTAGGGATCTTGAAGAGACTGCAGCTGGAGGCTGTCAGCTTACTGCATGCCTAGCAGCTGAATAGCATGTTCTTTCTTGAAGGGAGATACAAGCGACATACTTCCATGACTGCCACACATAAGTGTAAAGGAATTGTTAGGTATTATTGTTACAATTATCTTCTGATTAAATTTATCTTAGTTGCTTTTATCCTTTATAAGTAAAAACTTCTAGACGTTCTTAGTTATTTTCTCTTGGATGTTTTTGGGGAAGTTTGGGTGTTATTAGTTCTTGTTATTAGTTATTGTTCTTAGTTATTTTCTCTTGGATGTTTCTAGGGGAAGAGAGTTCCCCTAGATATTTTTAGAATTGTTCCCTGACATTCAGGTTTTGACATAAATGTCACCTTGTCATTGGGACTTTCTCTGGCTGTTCTGTCTAAAATTATAACCCCCAATCTTTCCTTTCCTTTTTTTATTTTTCTCTTTGGCATATATCTGTTATGTCACATATTTTACATACTTACGTTGTGTTGTTTTTTTTTTTTAAAGATTTTTTATTTATTTATTTGAGAGAGAGAGAATGAGAGAGAGAGCACATGAGAGGGGGGAGGGTCAGAGGGAGAAGCAGACTCCCTGCCGAGCAGGGAGCCCGATGCGGGACTCGATCCAGGGACTCCGGGATCATGACCTGAGCCGAAGGCAGTTGCTTAACCAACTGAGCCACCCAGGCGCCCACTTATGTTGTTTATTATCCATTTCTACCCATTAGAATGTAAGCTCCAAGAAAGCCAGGATTTTGCCTGTGTGCTTGCTGCTTTATTCTCAGTGTTTAGACTTGTGCTGAGAGCACAACAGTTGCTCAAATATTGGCGAAATGAATATTTATATCATATAAATGAATATTTATATAATATATCATATACATGAATATATCATATAAACACAAATTGTGTAGAGATTTTTATTGTAATCTTGTTTGTTATTAGATTTGACCCAGAAGCTTGCACTTATGAAGTCTTTCATCCTAGCTCCCTGTTCTCTTGTTCTCAATATGATCTTGGCCTTATAGTAAGCTCAAATATATATTCATTGAATGGATTTGATGGATTTGTTAATCAGGAAAGCTCAATTTTTTTTTCTGCAGAAACATATTTTTGTATATGATGCAACAGTTATATACATTGAAACAGCCTAGGATTAGTTTTGATTTTTAGAGATTAAAACAAAATTCTTTTCCTCTTTTCTAATTCTTCCAAATCCTACCTCTCAATACTCATTTCAAAGCTTTTCCATGTCATCTCAGATTATTCTAAGCTGTAGTGATTTTTTGTTTCCTCTGAGTTTTTATAACTTATATTTGTACATCTGTTCCATTTAAAGATTGTGTAATTTTTTCTAAATTCTGACTTTATATTGTTACCTAACTTTTCATGAGTATGTCTTCCTAGTCCTGTACTACATATCAATAAGCTTTTTGAGAAAGGAAAATTATATTTCTTAGTGGTGCCCAGTGAAGTATTTAATTCATTCATTTGTTCATTTAACAACAGTTACATTGACATGTTTACTCTCACAAGACTGTGTCTAAGTGCTGGAGATAGAAGGAGGAATAAGAGGGGCACCTGGATGTCTCAGTCAGTTAAGCGTCCGATTCTTGATTTCAGTTCAGGTCATGATCTCAGGGTCCTGGGATTGAGCCCCTCTTCTGGCTCCACACTCAGCGTGGAGTTGGTTTGTCTCTCTTCCTCTGCTCCTCCCTCCGCTCTCACTCTCTCTCTCAAATAAATAAATAAATCTTAAGGAAAAAAAAAAGAGGAATAAGACGTCCTTGTCATCTGGAAATTAAAGGGCTGTTGGGAAAGCAGATATGTGAATAAGTAAATGCACCAGATTCACTGAGGATGATAAGTTCTATCAAGAGTTTACTGAAGAGTGTTCAGTATTGATAATTAGCAGGAGTTTTCTGTGAAGATAAAAAAGAGAGGGACATCTTAAAGGAAAGCCTGGGTATACAAATGTGTGGAAGTATGTGGAACAACATATCGTATCTGGGGGACTGCAAATAGTGTGGCGTGGCAGTTTTGTAGGTTGAAAAGGTTGAGGGGCAGAAGTTGGGGTGGAAGACCAAGGCACGAGGCTAGAAGAAGAAAAGCTTCATTATACTATTTAAAGGAGTTAGAATTTTTATTTTTCTTAAGTAGGGCATGAGGAACCAATGAAGAGTTTAAAATAGTAGACCAATTTGTCATATTTGAGCTTTTAGAAAATTATTTTGGTGTCAGTGTAGCAGATGGATTGGAGGAGGGCCAGAATAGAGGCAGGTATACCATTTGGGAAACTATTGAATAAATCTAAGCCAGAGATCAGAGTATGAATTAGGGTAATAGTATCTGAGATAAAGAAGAAAGACTGGTGTGAGAGGTAATTAAGAGTTAGAATTGTTGAGGGATGTCTGGGTGGCTCAGTCAATCGAGCCTCCGACTCTTGATTTTGGTTCAGGTCATGTATGATCTCAGGGTTGTGGAATTGAGCCCTGCCTCGGGCTTCCCGCTCAGCTCAAAGTCTGCTTGTCCCTCTTCCTCTGCTCCCCCCACCCTCTCAAATAAATAAATAAATAAATAAAATCTTAAAAAAAAAAAAAGACTTGTTGAGATTGATTGGATGTAGTTGATGAAGAGAATGGTTCCTAGATGTCTGGCCTTGGATTATTGAATGTATGGTGAAACCTTTACTTAGGAATTACAGGAAATATAATAGGCTTTAGGGAGAAGTAGTTAAAGTCATGAGAGTGGATGAGACCATCCAGTAAAAACAAGTAGAATAAAGACAGAAGAGGTCTGAGAACGTGACTGGATAAAAATCATATTTAAGAAATACACAGGGGGAAAGCCTACAGAAGAAGACAGAAAAAGAAAAGACCGAGGAGGAAAATCAGAAAGTACCAAGTTTTGGATTTTTTTTCTTAAGTATTTATTTAAGTAATCTCTACACCCCACGTGGGCCTCAGACTCAAAACCCAGAGATCAAGAGTCACATGCTCTTCTGACTGAGCCAGCCAGGGGCCCCAAAAGTATCAAGTTTTAAAGAAGAGAGGGAGACGAGTTTTTAAAAGGCGTGGTCACCTGTGCTGTTCCAGTGGATGGACTAAGATGAGGGAGGATTTGAATTGTCCATTGGGCTTGGCAATTAGAAAGTCACTGATGAAGTTGATGAGTTTCGGTGGATTGAAAATGAGAGTTGGATCTGTAATTTTTATTTTTTTTTATTCTTTTTTTTTTAAATATTTTATTTATTTATTTGAGAGAGAGAATGAGATAGAGAGCATGAGAGGGGGGAGGGTCAGAGAGAGGCAGACTCCCCGCTGAGCAGGGAGCCCGACGTGGGACTTGATCCCGGGACTCCAGGATCATGACCCGAGCCGAAGGCAGTCGCTTAACCAACTGAGCCACCCAGGCACCCCTGGATCTGTAATTTTTAAAAAAATATTTATTTTAGAGAGCACGTGCATGCGAGTGTGAGCAGGGGGAGAGGGGGAGGGAGAGAGAGAATCCTCAAGCAGATTCCCCTCTGAACACGGGGCCTGATAGGAGGCTTGATCCCAGGAGCTTGGGATCATGACCTGAGCTGAAATCAAAAGTCAGCAGCCCAACTGACAGAGCCACCCAGGCGCCTATGGATCTGTAAATTATTTTTTTTAAAAGAAGTTGGCTGTGAAGAGAAGACAAAAAGTAGTAACTAAAGGGGAATGTAGAGTTGAAGAAGGGTTAATGTTTGTTATTAAAAGATTAAAAGATATCTCATACTGAAATGATATCTGAAGATATTTATAGACCATGAGAGGAAGAAGTTGAGAAGACAGAGGATATAGGCACTCAGTGTATATTGGCATATAGACTGATTGCAAAATTAATTAGTGTATTGGGAGATAACTTAATCTCAAGTTGACTGGGCTAATTATAAATGTTTGGGATGTATTTTTATTGTAATTTTTTTTTTTAAAGATTATTTATTTATTCAACAGAGAGAGAGCACAAGTAGGCAGAGTGGCAGGCAGAGGGGGAAGGAGAAGCAGGCTCTCCACCGAGCAGGGAGCCGCATGTAGGGGTCGATCGCAGGACCCCAGGATCATGACCTGAGCCGAAGGCAGACGCTCAACAGACTGAGCCACCCAGGCGCCCCTATTGTAATTTATTAAAACAGCAACACTGCCTGATATGGTGGGCAACGTGGTGGATGAGTGCAATGTCAAGACCCTCAACTAGGTGGAAATCAAGCCCAAGATGACTGACCACTATCTGGTGAGTTCTCCATCACTTGTAAGGCTGTGAAGCATGGCAGGCCTGGCATCAGGGCCACCCACTCCTCTCAAGTAGCCTGTTCAGCCAATAAATGCACAGACTTCTCTTAAAAAAAAAAAAAAGGAAAAGATGGCAACTACCAACAGAACTTTCAAAGTCAATTTTATTTATTTATTTTTTAAGATTTTATTTATTTATTTGACAGAGAGAGACACAGCGAGAGAGGGAATACAAGCAGGGGGAGTGGGAGAGGGAGAACAGGCTTCCCGCGGGGAGCCCAATGCAGGGCTCCATCCCAGGACCCTGGAATCATGACCTGAGCTGAAGGCAGACGCTTAATGACTGAGCCACTCAGGCTCCCCTTTAAGATATTCTAATTAATGTGACTTACATGACTCAGTAGCAACAACAAAAAACCAGTCTAGATCAGTCAACATGAGAAGCTTAAAAGTAATGACTTAGGGCGCCTGGGTGGCTCAGTTGGTTAAGCGACTGCCTTCGGCTCAGGTCATGATCCTAGAGTCCTGGGATCGAGTCCCGCATCGGACTCCCCGCTCGGCGGGGAGTCTGCTTCCCCCTCTGACCCTCCTCCCTCTCATGCTCTCTCTGTCTCATTCTTTCTCTCTCAAATAAGTAAATAAAATCTTAAAAAAAAAAAAAGTAATGACTTAGTCAGTGGACTCATTTCTTAGATTCCATGTTTACCTCAGATACTCTTGGTTTTTCTTCCTCTCAGTTGAATTATATGTTGCTTCTCTGGGGCACCTGGCTGGCTCAGTCAGAGAGCATGTGGCTCTTGAACTCGGGGTCTTGAGTTCAAGCCCCACTTTGGGCACAGAGATTACATACATACATACATACATACATATATATATTCATACACTAACTTTATTTTTTTTAAGATTTTATTTATTTGACAGAGAGAGTGAGAGCACACAAGCGGGGGAGCAGGAGAGGGAGAGGGAGAAGCAGGCTCCCTGCTGGGCAGGGAGCCCAATGTGGAGCTCAATCCCAGAACCCTGGGATCATGACCTGAGCCAAAGGCAGTCGCTTAACCGCCTGAGCCACCCAGGCACCCCACAAACAAACTAACTTTAAAAAAAAAAATGCTGCATCTCTGAGCACCCATCTGTCATGGGTTATATTGTATTGTTGGTCCCTCCCTGCACTGGGCTGAAAGTTTCCTATTTTCAGAGCTCTTAGCACAGCTTTTCAGCATATATGGTAGATGATCAGTAAATATATGCTTGAGTAGATACATGCTTGGATGAATTCATAGACTGTACAAAAAGATAGGCTTTCCTTCTGTTCATGCATAAATTTACCAGTGCCCAATGGAAGGAATTTCCTATACCAGCAGATATAACATTCTTGGTCTGGATAAGTTTCAACCGTCTTTGAATTTATAAGCTTTATTTTTAGTATTTAGGTGTAGTCCCCACTCCCTTAATTTGAAGCATCACAATCATGTATTTTTTGAGTTGTTTACCTTTAGCCTCCGAATTTATTTTACTGGATGTTTTGAAGATACAACTGATGTAAAACGAGGTCTTCCTTACCACTTATGGGTTGTCTTTTATTGTAAGAAGATTGACCAGAAAATATGTTTGAGTTTTTGAAAATTGTGAACATACTTTCAGAATTCCTTTATCGTTAGGTGTGTTCCCTCTTCTTTTGTTATTCTTTACAATTTTGTCTTCAATACAAGCTGTCAGAGCTTTTCCTTTACAAAAATAATTTTTAAAAGGTATTTAGGAATGGAATGGGGCTGCGGATGGGACATCATGGTGTTTTATAAGCTCATATAACTGTCAGGTAATTTGATACAGCTGGCAATTTAAATTAGGTTATTTCATGGTTCTATTTGTCCTTTTGGTGTTTCTTTAATGACAAGTGTGGAGGTCTCCCTAGCATGGTGTTCTTAGTATTGTTTGCTTAGGGTATGTTGGAGAAAGCATTACTGTGCTCAAATATTATTTGTAGTATTTTAAAAATAACATTGAACAGGTCAACATGACATTTTTGTGACTTGCTGCTTAGAAAGCTTTAAGGAAAATAATTTTAAGAGTCAGCCTTTCCTTTTTGTTTTTGTTTTTGTTTTTGTTTTTGTCTTGTACAAAAACAAATTCTTTACTGCCCAGGAAGATTATCACTGATAATGATCCTTTAGATTTGAAGAGCTACTAATGTTCAGTATAAAAGAATTGATATAAAAAGCTTTGCAAATCCAATGACATACTACTTTTTGTTGTTTGGAAGTAGAACCTTTAGGTCTGTTTCCCCAGTATAGCACTATGCACCACCCCCATCCCACCCAGGTTTATGTTCTTTAGACGTGTTTGATATTTTAATCATCTCCTTGACCAGTTTTTTTCATTTGGGGGAGGTAATAATTGTACCTTACAGAGTGCTTTTTCTTTTGATTTTCATAGCCATCAAATTAAGGATTAGGGCGGATATTTTTATTCTCAGTTTAGTGGAGGAAAATAGGTAAAAAGAAATTAAGCAGGGATGCCTATGTGGCTCAGTCAGTTAAGCGTCTGCCTTTGGCTCAGGTCATGATCCCAGGGTTCTTGGATCGAGCCCCGCATCGGGCTTCCTGCCCAATGGGGAGTCTGCTTCTCCCTCTGCCTGCCAATCCTGCTTGTGTGTGTGTGTGTGTGTGTGTGCTCTCCCCACCCCCCTCTCTGACAAGTAAATAAATAAAATCTTTTTTTTTTTCCCTCCAGAGTGATACACACTTTACATTTTAATTTCACTATTTTTTTTTCCCCCATTTGGAGGTGAGAGAGAGAGTGAGAGAGAGAAAGAGAGAGAAGGGGCAGTGCTTTTCATGAAAATATTAGTTCTTGTATTCATGTTTTAAGAAAGCAAAGGGAAGGCAAGTACTGCAGCCTGATAACTGAACACTCTGTTTAGAATTCCCTCCTCTCCATTGGACCTTAGCTAAGTTTCAATAATTATTGCTCAGGCACATAGTCTTGGAGCTTTGCTTTCTCTCAGACTTGTACACAGTTCTAGGAAGGGTTGTTGCCAAAGCCATCATGT
>NC_138372.1:38075128-38134935 GCF_054177405.1 Leptonychotes weddellii
TCTCTGTCAAATAAATAAAATCTTTAAAATAAATAAATAAATAAAATGGTCTGTTCTTTAAAAAAAAAAAAATGTATGTAAGGAGACATGTACAAAGGTATTCATGGCAGCGTTCTTTTTTTTTTTTTTTTTTTAAGGTTTTATTTTTTATTTGTTTGACAGAGAGACACAGCCAGAGAGGGAACACAAGCAGGGGGAGTGGGAGAGGGAGAAGCAGGCCGCCTGCCAAGCAGGGGGCCCGATGCGGGGCTCAATCCCAGGACCCTGGGACCATGACCCAAGCCGAAGGCAGACGCTTAACGACTGAGCCACCCAGGCGCCCCCATGGCAGCATTCTTGGTAATTGTGGAAAAACAGGGGAAAGTGTAAGTGTTCTTAATGCTTTAAATGACTAATAAACTAAACTGTATTTAACTAATAAACATATTAGTTTATTATTAATATTATATAACTATATAATATATATTATATATTTTACGTATAATAAACATAGTTTATTATTATACATAATAAGCATATTAGTTATATATAGTTATAAATTCAAATAACTAAATAAACTATGATATGGGTATATTTTAGAATTCTGTTATGCACAGTTGAAATAAATGAAGTAGTGGATCTGGAAAGATATTTAGGATATATCACTGAATGAGAAAAGCAAGTTATAGAACTTTTCCTACCAAAATAGATTCTAGATGATAAAAGAGTAAAACAAGCAAAAATAACCATAGAAATAGGGAAAACATGGGTGAATATTTTTATTATATTGGAATGAGGAAGGTTTTTCTAAGCATCATGTGAAATGTAGAATCCATAAAGAAGATTGGTGAATTTGACTGCACAAAAATGGAAGATTTCCATGTAGTAAAAAACAACAAACCTTAAACTGGGATGAAGATTCTGAACATGATACATATAAAGCATTTATAGGCAATTTGTAGAAAGGCCAATGAACATAAAAGATATAAATAGATGTTTAACTTCTCATAATTAAAAATAGAAATTAGAAAATCATATTCCACTTCCTACTTGGAGGATTTGCAAAGATAATAGTAATGACAAGAGTGTATAGAAAAAATTTTATATACTCTTGGAGGAAATATAAAAAAAACACAGCATGTTTGGTGAAAGTTTTGGCAATATTTATTACAATTTAAAATGTATACTACCTTTGTCTTAAATGCCACTTTTAGGGATTTATCGTATATTAAAGTGTAAAGACACATGTATAAAGATTCATTATAGTGTGTATAGATATTAAAATATGGAAACAATCTAGATACTGATAGGGATGAGAGTTAAATTGTAATACATCCATATAATGAAATGCTCTTTAGCTATTTAAAGAGACTATGGCAAATTTAGATGTACATGCATGCCTCATTTCACACTGTTCTGTGTAGTGGTAACTGATTATAATCCTATGTTAAATAACATGTATGAATATAACAGACATGTATATATATATTTTAAAAACCCCTTATAGCAACCTGTTGATCTATATCTCTTTTCCTGCTCTGCTCTGAGGACTGTAACTCTAGTAGGAACATTCATAAATTCAGACATACTGTAATCTAGTGTTTATATGTTATTAAAACTAGAGTTTCTTTTTATTTTAGCAGAACAGTGAGGAGAACTTCTGGTTCATGGAAGCATTTCTACATTGCATTTACTCCTGAGTGGTAAAGAGGAGAAGTGAAGGAGGAATGTAGTTTCCAAATATATATACCCAGTGGTTAAGAGTCTGGGATATGAAACCATATTGCCTAAGTTCTAATCCTGGCGCTGCCACTCTGTGTGACTTTGTGCAAGTTACTGAACTTCTTTTTGCCTCCATTTCCTCATTATTCATTCAACAAATATTTGAGTGCTTACCATATGCCAGACACTGTTTGGATGCCAATGATACAACAAGGAGGATTAAGACAAAATCTGTGCCTTCTTGTAGTATATGTACATTCTGGAGGGCTTAATTCCATTCCTACTATTTAGGGTTTTTAAGAGGATTAGGGGGTTAATACCTATAAAGCACTTGCAGCAGCAGGGTCTGATACATAGTAAGTGGACAATAAATAATATTATTATTTTTCCCCTCTCCAAAAAATGGACACACAGAGTGTTGATGATTAACTATTTTATGGAAGTTTTTGTTAAATTCAACAACATTAAAGGATATACAAAATAATCTCTTTCACTATAATAGTTCTTTCTTTTTTTTTTTTTAAGATTTTATTTATTTATTTGACAGAGACACAGCCAGAGAGGGAACACAAGCAGGGGGAGTGGGAGAAGCAGGCTTCGTGCTGAGCAGGGAGCCAGATGCAGGCTTGATCCCAGAACCCTGGTATCATGACCTGAGCTGAAGGCAGACGCTTAACGACTGAGCCACCCAGGCGCCCCTCACTATATTCTTACCTTTGTTCACATTCTGAGTGCTCTTATACATTCTTAGTCATTGAGCAGATTGTATTATACACTACTGGCCAGGGAACCTTACCATATCATTTGTAAAAGCTCTCATCTAGTGAGTGTTCTCTCCCTGTTTTGAGTATCCTAGATGTTGAAATGCAAAATTTACAGTGGTTCTTTTAAGGAGTCTTGGTTGAAGTGATAGAGAAATCAAGAGGGTAGAGATCAACAAATTATAAGGATTGGTAAATAGAAGATCATCATAAACATCAATGAAGCCTGGGAGGATTGACCAATGACAGCATGGCGTTTAATAGGAGAAATTGTTGTAGTTGTGTTTATTAGTGAATATATAATATATCAGCATGTATTTATAGAAAAATATTTATTTACTGCTTGCTAAGTGCTGTCAGTATTTTGGTGAAGAAGATAATCATGTAACCTGTCCTCATACCAGCTGATATTTTACAGTGTTACAAAAATAATTATAGAGTTATAAGAGAGCTATGCATAAAACCTATGCTGAGGGGTCAAAGGAGCTCTTCCTTAAGGAATTAACATACACTCTCAGACCTGAAAGTTGAGTGAGTTTGTATTAGCCAGGAGGATAGAGGTAGAAGAAAAGAGTCAGAAACAACAAACCAAGGATGGGAAGAGCATGGATAAAAGGACCAGAGGTGGAAACAACATGATACTCTTGAGGAAGAGGAAGATGTCAGTGTGGATGGAGAGAAGTAAGTAGGAGGGAAAATGGCAAAAGAATGAGCTGAAGAGTTAGGCAGGATTAAATTATGCAGGACCTTATAAAGTCATAGTTGGTTTCAATATTATTTTAATATATTATTTTAAGTACAATGGAAATCAATGGAAGAGTTTCAAGATGAGGAATCATTTGATTAAATCTTTTTTAAATTGTGTAATTGCCATATACTAGTTTCAGATGTATAACATAATGATTTGATATTTGTACATATTGTGAAATGATCACAGTAAGTATAGTTAACATCTGTTGACATACATAGATAGTAAACATGATTTTTTGTATGATGAGAACTTTTAAGATCTACTCTCAACAAGTTTCAAATGTGCCGTACGGTGTTATTAACAATAACCACCATACTGTACACATATTACATCCCATGACTTATTTTATAACTAGAATTGTACTTTTTGACTCCCTTCACCCATTTCATCCATCCCCCTCCCCCTGCCTCTGGCAACTACCAGTCTGTTCTCTGTATCTACAAGCTAGGATTATTCTTTTGTTTTTAAATTCTGCATATAAGTGAGATCATGTGGTTGTCTTTCTCTGTCTTACTTCACTTACTATAATGTCCTCAGGGTCCATCCATGTTGTCACAGACGGCAAGATTTCATTCTTTTTTATGGTTGAATAGTATTCCACTGTAAATACATACCACATCTTTATCCATTCAGCCATTGATGGACACTTTGTTTGTTTCCATGTCGTAGCTATTTTAAATAATGCTGTGATGAGCATGGGGTGCAGATATCTTTTTAAATTGGGATTTTTCATTTTCTTCAGATAAATACCCAAAGTGGAATTGCTAGATCATATAGTAATTCTGTTTTTTTTTTTTTTAAGATTTTTTTTTTTTTTTTAAATTTGAGAGAGAGAGAAAGAGAGAGAGCACATGAGAGGGGGGAGGGTCAGAGGGAGAAGCAGACCCCCTGCTGAGCAAGGAGCCCGATGTGGGACTCGATCCCGGGACTCCAGGATCATGACCTGAGCCGAAGGCAGTCGCTTAACCAACTGAGCCACCCAGGCGCCCCGAGTAATTCTGTTTTTTTTATTGAAGCATAATTGACATACATTATATTAGTTTCAGGTTTACAACATAATGTTTCGATATTTGTATGTACTGGGAAATGATCACCACAGTAAGTCTAGCTAACATCTGTTACCATATGTAGTTACAGAATTTTTTTCTTGTGGTCAGAACTTTTTTTTTTTAATTTTAAGATTTATTTATTTTAGAAAGAGCAAGCTCCAGTGCTCGCACGAGTGGGGGTAGGGGTAGAGGGAGAGAAACTCAAGCAGGCTCCATGCTGAGCCTGGAGCCCGATGCAGGGCTTGAGCCACCCAGGCACCCCCATACCAATTTTTTTATTCACCCATTGATGGTCACTTAGGTTGTTCCTGGTATTTTTAAGTTTTTCTTTTCTTTCTTTCTTTTTTTTTACAGAGTGGGGAGATGGGCAGAGAGGGAGAGAGACTTAAACAGGCTCCGTGCTGGGCTTGATCTCACAACCCTGAAATCATGACCTGAGCTAAAAGAATCAGCTGCTTAACTGCCTGAGCCACCCAGGTGCCCCTGTATTTTTAATTTTTTGAGGAACCTCCATACTGTTTTCCATAGTGGCTGCACCAGTTTACATTCCCACCAACAATGCACAAGGATCCCCTTTTCTCCACATCCTTGCTGACACTTGTTATTTATTATTTTTTTTTAAGTCTTTATTTAAATTCAATTTAGTTAACATAAACCTAGCCTGTAGATAACAAAATAGTTACTGGGGTAGAATTTAGTGATTGATCAGTTGCATATAACACCCAGTGCTAATTACATCAAGTGCCCTCCTTTTTTTTTTTTCTTTAAGATATTATTTATTTATTTGAGAGAGTGAGCAAGCGAGCGTGCATGGGCAGGGGGGAGGGGAGGGGCCGAAGGAGAGGAGGAAATAGACTCCCCGCTAAGCAGGGAGCCCGATGCAGGACTCGATCCCAGGACCCTGGGATCATGACCTGAGCCGAAGGCAGATGCTTAACTGACTGAGCCACCCAGGCACCACCCTCCCCCTCTCTTTTTTTTAAGGATTTTATTTACTTATTTGAGAGAGAGGGAGTGAGTGAGCAAGAGAGAGCACAAGCAAGGGGAGGAAGAAGGGGGAAGCAGGCTCCCTGCCAAGCAGGGAGCCCAATGCAGGACGTGATCCCAGGACCCTGGCATCATGATCTGAGCTGAAGGTAGATGCTTAATCAACTGAGGCACCCCCATTAAGTGCTGTCTTTAATGCCCATCACCCAGTTACCCCTTTCCCCCACTCACCTCCCCTCCAGCAACCCTGTTTGTTTCCTAGAGTTCAGCATCTCTTATGGTTTTCCTCCCTCTCTATTTTCATCTTATTTTTCTTTTCTTTCCCTTCCCCTATGTTCATCTGCTTTCTTTCTTAAATTCCACATGAGTGAAATCATATGGTAGTTGTCTTCCTTGGACTGACTGACTTTGCTTAGCATAATACACTGAGCTCCACCCACATCATTGCAAATGGTAAGATTTCATTCTTTTTAATGGCTGAGTAATATTCCATTCCATATATATGTATATACATATATATGGTGTATATGTGTGTATATATATGTATATATATATACCACATCTTTTTTTTTTTAAGATTTTATTTATTAGAACGAGAGAGAGAGAGCGCGCACAAGAGGGGGGAGCGGGAGAGGGAGAAGCAGGCTTCCCGCTGAGCGGGGAACCTGATGCAGGACTCGATCCCGGGACTCCAGGATCATGACCTGAGCTGAAGGCAGTCACTTAACCAACTGAGCCACCCAGGCACCCTATACCACATCTTCTTTATCCGTTTACATGTCGATGGACATCTGGGCTCTTTCCATAGTTTGGCTATTGTAGACATTACTGCTATAAGCATTGGGGTGCAGGTGCCCCTTTGAATCACTATGTTTCTATCCTTTGGATAAATACCTAGTAGTGCAATTGCTGGGTTGTAGGGTAGCTCTATTTTTTACTTTTTGAGGAACCTCCATACTGTTTTCCAGAGTGGCTGTACCAGTTTGCATTCCCACCAATAGTGTAAGAGGGTCTCCCTTTCTCCGCATCCTCACCAACATCTGTTGTTTCCTGAGTTGTTAATTTTGGCCATTCTGAGTGGTGTGAGGTGGTATCTCATTGTGGTTTTGATTTGTATTTCCCTGATGCTGAGTGATGTTGAGAGCATTTTTTCATGTGTCTTTTGGCCATTTTTGTGTCTTCTTTGAAGAAACGTCTCTTCATGTCTTCTGTCCATTTCTTGATTGGATTTTTTGTTTTTTGGGTGTTGAGTTGGATAGGTTCTTTATAGAATTTGGATACTAGCCCTTTACCTGATAAGACATTTGCAAATATCTTCTCCCATTCTGTGGGTTACCTTTTAGTTTTGTTGACTGTTTCCTTTTCTGTGCAGAAGCTTTTTATCTTGATGAAGTCCCAATAGTTCATTTTTGCTTTTGTTTTACTTTTTTTTTTTTTAAAAGATTTATTTATTCATTTGAGAGAGCGAGAATGAGAGAGAGTACATGAGAGGGGGGAGGGTCAGAGGGAGAAGCAGGCTCCTCGCTGAGCAGGGAGCCCGATGTGGGACTCGATCCCGGGACTCCAGGATCATGACCTGAGCCGAAGGCAGTTGCTTAACCAACTGAGCCACCCAGGCGCCCATGTTTTACTTTTTGTTTTGCTTTTCATTTTGCTTTGGAGATGTGTCTAGCAAGAAGTTGCTGCATCCAAGGTCAAAGAGGTCAGCACTTGCTATTTCTCATCTTTTTTATAATAGCCATTCTAACAGGTGTGAGATGATATCTCATTGTGGTTTTGATTTGCACTTCCCTGATGATTAGTGAGGTTGAGCACCTTTTCATGTACCTGTTGGCCATGTGTATATCTTCTTTGGAAAAATGTTCAGATTTTCTGCCCATTTTATAATTAGATTCTTTGGGGATTTTTATTGCTATTGAGTTGTATGAGTTCTGAATATGTTTTGGATATTAACCCCTTTTGGATATATGATTTGCAAATATTTTCTCCCATTCAGTGGGCTGCTTTTCATTTCATGGATGGTTTTCTTTGCAGTGCAGAAGCTTTTTAGTTTGATATAGTCCCAGTTGTTTATTTTTGCCTTTCTTGCCTTTGCTTTTGGAGTCAAATTCAAAAAATTATTTCCAAGACCAATGTCAAGGAGCTTATTACAACCTGTGTAGGAGTTTTATGGTTTCAGGTCTTATGTCCAAGTCTTTAATCCATGTTGAGTTGATCTTTGTATATGGTGTAAGTAGGTGTCTGGTTTCACTCTTTTGCATGTGACTGCCTTTCCCAACACCAGTTACTGAAGAGACTGTCCTTTCTCCATTGTATATCCATGGCTCCTTTGTTGTAATTTAATTGACTAAATATGTGTGGGTTTATTTTTGGCTTCTCTGTTTTATTGATCAATGTGTCTATTTCCATGCAGGTACCATACTGTTTTGATTACTATAGGTTTATAATATAGTTTCAGATCTGGGAGTGTGATTCCTCCAGCTTTGTTCTTCTTTCTTAAGAGTGCTTTAGCTATTTGGGGTCTTTTGTGGTTCTGTACAAATTTTAAGATTCTTTGTCCTAGTTCTGTGAAAAATGTCATTGGAATTTTGATTGAGATTGCATTGAATCTGTAGATTGCTTTGGGTGATATGGACATTTTAGCAATATTCTTCCAACCCTTGAGCACAGAACATGTTTGTATTTATTTGTGTTGTCTTCAGTTTCTTTCATTTGTGTCGTATAGTTTTCAGAGTACGGATCTTTCATCTCCTTGGCTAAGTTTATTCTTAGGTATTTTATTTTTGATGCAATTGTAAATGGGATTGTTTGTTTAATTTTTTTTTTGATAGGTTGTTATTAGTATATATAAATGCAACCAATTTCTTTATGTTAATTTTGTATCCTGTGATACAGAATTCAATTATTTACTGAGTACATTTATTAGTTCTAATAGTTTTTTGGTGGAGTCTTTATTTTTTAAGTTTTATTTATTTATTTTTATAGATTTATTTATTCAGGGGCACCTGGGTGGCTCAGTTGGTTAAGCAACTGCCTTCAGCTCAGGTCATGATCTCAGGGTCCTGGGATCGAGCCCTGCATTGGGCTACCTGCTCGGCGGGAAGCCTTCTTCTCCCTTTCCCACTCCCCCTGCTGGTGTTCCCTCTCTCGCTGTCTCTCTCTATGTCAAATAAATAAAAATCTTTAAAAAAAAAGATTTATTTATTCATTTGAGAGAGAGAGTGCAAAAGTGCGCATGTGTGAGCAGGGCAAGTGGGAGAGAGAGAGAAAGAGAATCTCAAGCAGACTCCCCGATGAGCGTGGACCCTGATGGGGCACCTGATCCCATAATCCTGAGATCATGACCTGAGCTGAAATCAAGAGTCAGATGCTCAACTGACTGAGCCACGCAGGTGACCCCACCCTATGTCTTTTGATTGGAGAATTTAGTCCATTTACATTTGTAGTAATTATTGATAGGTATGTACTTATTGCTATTTTGTTCATTGTTTTCTGGTGGTTTTGTAGTTCTTCTCTGTTCCTTTCTTATTCTCTAGGTCTCTTCCCTTGTGGTTTGATGCTTTTCTTTAGTGTTATGTTGGTGTTCCTTTCTATTTTTTTTTCTATTTTGTATCTCTTGCAGGTTTTTATTTTGTGGTTACCATAAAATTCATATGTATCTACATAAACATATAGCAGTCTATTTTAAGCTGATAGTTGCTGAAGTTTGAATGCATTCTAAAAGCACTACATTTTTACTCTCTCATTTTGTGATTTTGTTGTCATATTTACAGCTTTTTAGTTTGCATATCCCTTAACTACTTATTGTAGTTATAATTGATTTTGCTGTTTTTGTCCTTTAATCTTCAAGCTAGCTTTTTATTTAAAAAATTTTGTTTTTTAAAGTAAGCTCTATGGGGGCACCTGGGTGGCTCATTTGGTTAAGCGTCTGCCTTCAGCTCAGGTCATGATCCCAGTGTCCTGGGTTTGAGCCCCATGTCAGGCTCCCTGCTCAGCAGGGAGTCTGCTTCTCCCTCTCCCTGCTGCTCTATCTGCTTGTGCTCTCTTTCTGTGAAATAAATGAATGAATGAATGAATGAATGAATGAATGAATGAATAAATAAAATAAATCAATCTTAAAAAATAAAGTAAGCTGTGTGCCCAACTGGGGCTTGACTCACAACCCTGAGATCGACAGTTGCATGCTTTACCAACTGAGCCAGCCAGAAAGCCCCATACTAGCTTTTTAAGTGGCTGATTCATTGCCTTTACTTTTTATTTGCTTTTACCAGTGAGATTTCTTTCATAAATTTTCTTATTTCTAGTTATGGCCTTTTCTTTTTTGCTGATATAAGATCATTTCACATTTCTTTTTATTTTCTTTTTTTTTTTTAAAGATTTTATTTACTGGGGCACCTGGGTGGCTTAGTTGGTTAAGCGGCTGCCTTTGGCTTAGGTCATGATCTTGGGGTCCTGGGATTGAGCCCTGCATCAGGCTCCCTGCTCAGCAGGAAGTCTGCTTCTCCCTCTCCCTCTGCCCCTTCCCCCCTACTCATGCTTGCTTGCTCTCTCTCAAATAAATAAATAAATAAAAATCTTTCTCTTTTTTTAAAGATTTTATCCATTTATTTATTTGAGAGAGAGAGTGAAAGCACAAGCACGGGGGGAGCAGCGGAAGGAGAGGGAGAAGTAGGCTCTCCGTTGAGCAGGGAGCCCAATGCGGGGCTCGATCCCAGGAACCCTGGGATCATGATGTGAGCAGAAGGCAGACACCCAACCGACTGAGCCACCCAGGAGCCCATAAATAAAATCTTAAAAAAAAAAGACCTATTTATTTGGGAGAAAGAGTGGTGGGAGGGGCTGATGCGGAGGGAGAGAGCCCTCACAGGCCAATCCCGCAACCCTGAGATCACGACCCTAGCTGAAAACAAGAGTCAGATGCCCAACTGAGCCACTCAGGTGCCCCCATTTCACATTTCTTGTATGTGATTTAGTGGTGATTATCTCCTTCAGTTTTTGCTTGTCTGGGAAACTCTCTCTCTCCTTCAATTCTGAGTGATCATCTTGCTGAGTATTCTTGGTTGTAAATTTACTGGGAGGTTTTTGATTTGTGATTCAGTCTCCTTACTAGTAATTAGCTTATTCTATTTCTTCATGATTCAGTTTTAGAAGGTTGTATGTTTCTAGAAATTTATCCCATTTTTTCTAGGTTGTCCAACTTGTTGGTGTATAATTGTTCTTAGTAGTCTCTTATGATCATTAGTATTTTGTGGTATCAGTTCTCTTTCTTTTCTTTCATATTTGATTTTATTTATTTGAGCCCCCTTTTTTTTCTTTTTTAAGATTTTATTTATTTATTTGACAGAGAGAGACACAGTGAGAGAGGGAACACAAGCAGGGGGAGTGAGAGAGGGAGAGGCAGGCTTCTCATGGAGCAGGGAGCCTGATGCGGGCTTCAGTCCCAGGACCCTGGGATCATGACCTGAGCTGAAGGCAGGCACTTAACAACTGAGCCACCCAGGCGCACTTTTTTTTTTTCTTGGTTAGTCTAGCTAAAGGTTTGTCTATCTTGTTTATCTCTTCAAAGGACCAGCTTTAATTTCATTGATCTTTTTAATTTATTTTTTTAGTCTCCATTTATTTCTGTTATGATCTTTGTTATTTCATTCATTCTACAAACATTGGGCTTCATTTTTCTTCTTTTTCTACTTCCTTGAGGTGTAAAGTTAGATTGACATTTTTCTGTTTTTTGAGATAGACCTGTATCACTATGAATTTCCCTCTTAGAACTGCTTTTGCTTCCTCCCATAAACTGTATTGTTTTTCATTTGTCTCAAGGTTTTTAAAATTTTCTCTTTTCATTTCTTTTTTGACCCTTGTTTAGTTCTTTTGAAAGATTATTGCTGAGTGGAGAATGGATTTGGGGAGTTGGTAGCAAAAATAGGTATGAGAGAGGGAGGGAGGGGAAAAGAAAAAGAAAAAAATAGGTATAAGAAGATCATTGAAAAGATTATTACAGTAATCCAGATGTAGGTTAATAGGGGCTTGGATCAAGGTAGTGATTGTAGACAGAGTAAATGGATTTTCATCAATTTTAGGAGATGGTTGAATGTTGATTTTGAGCATCATTGAGAGAGGGGGATACAGAATGACTATATCATGCAGAACTGGGTGGATGATTATATAGGGACTGGAGAAGAAACAGCATTGATTAGTATCAGAGTAGATACACTTACTGAGTTTGAGATGTCTGTGAGATACAGAGACATGAATAGGCACTTGTATATATAGGTTTAGAACCCAAAGAGGTTTGAAGTAGATAAAAGGAAATTGGGACTTGTTAACGATGGTTTTAAGGAAATGGTAGTGGATAGAATTCCCTTAAAAAAGAATATAAATCAGGTGCCAGAGTTTTGAACTGCGCTGCTGAGGGTGGAGTATGTGTCCTCTATGTGGTCGCCTGGATGCAGCTCACCATGGCCATACCCTCCCTTGAGGAGCTGGACTCCTTCAAGTATAGCCACCTGCAGAACTTGGCCAAAAGTCTGGGCCTCCGGGCTAACCTCAGGGCAGACAAGTTGTTAAAAGCCTTGAAAGCCCACCTTAAACATGAAGCAAAAAAAGAAAACGAGTATCAGGATGGAAATCAAACTTTTGTATCATCTTTTGATGAGGCTGAGATGCAGCAGCCAAGAACAAGCTGAGAGGGAGCTGGTTGTCCATGTCACCAAAACAAGGAGAAAGTGCAGGATATAATCCACAGGAACCCTGACTCCCCGGAGGATCATTCAGAGATAAAAATAAGTGATCACACTGAATTCCAGAATCAAGAGAAGCAGGAAAACCAGGATCTCAGAACTGATGCAGAAGTTCCTTCACCACCAGATGAGAGCCAAGGAGAGGAGAATACGGTTTCCTCAGGAAAAAGAATAAATGGTAATGAAGATTCAAAGGTACCTTCAGAAAGAAAGAAGCCTCTCTACACAGATGGATTTTCTAAACCTGGAAAAAGTAAAAGAACTATAAGCACTACTCCGAACTTTAAGAAGCTTCATGAGTCTCATTTTAAGGAAATGGAGTGATCAATATATTGAGAGAAAAAAGAAACATTTTGAAGAACACATTTCATTTAATGAACTGAAGAAGCAGCCGGTCACCAAGGGAGCGGTGGTGACTCCTGTTCCTCTCCAGAGAAGGCTCCCTGTGGGTTGTACTCCCACCAGCCAGCACCGCTCTCAGGGCTGGCCCCTGGGTTCTGCAGGCCTGAGCACCTTGTGTGAGAAGGGGTCCACCAAGCCTTCCGTTCTCTCAGAAACTAAAATGAATGTCAGGTTTTCAGCTGCTGTCAAAGATAATGAGCATAAGGGTAGACTCCAGCCAGAAAGTCTCCACATGTGACCATATCTGGGAGTACCCCAAAAGGCCAGGCTATGCTTGGGACATAAAAGTTAAAGACTACAAACAGGAATTCTGCTTCTGTTGTTACCCCATTCAAGTGGACAACTGAGGCAGCACAGACTTCAGTCTCTGGAAGGAAACCAGTGTTTGATCTCAAAGTAAGTCTGTCTGGTCCCCTCACCTATGAGCCACACAAAGGGAGGAACAATGGAAGCAACATGAGCAAAAATGAAAGAAGAAGAAAGCAAAGCTTTTGGGAGCTCAAAGAGGCCTCATTATGGCCAAAGATTAATTTTTTAACATCCTATAAATACTACTTTATTCTGAATCCTTTCTTTAGTGTAAATATTTTAATATTGTCTTCCCCACTTTAGTCAAGACTTTTTTCTGCTCTTTGTTGACTATCTATGTAGTAGGTGGGTTCTTCACATGCTACATCTCTGAAAAGATGTTACTAACCTTAAAGCGCACAAATTCTTTGAGATGGTTTTTACCTAAGTCTCTGTCCAATTCAGTTTTCTAATGAGACTCATCCTACAGATTCTTGACCTAGATTTTTAATGTCAAGTTCCTTCTGCTGACAGAACTGGAATCCTTCTAGACAGAAGCATTTACCTGATGGTAGGTAATTCTACCACAGGCTTTAGTATTAGTAGCACTTGGACCAATAACAAGCTGAGAAAGCCACCCCTTCTTCCTCTAGAAAATCGAGTGGTCTTAATGAAACAGGCAGCCACACGGGTTGGTAATGGCATAAATATTCTACCTATGTGAAGTGTTTGGTTACCTATGCATGTTTGTTCAGATCACTTGATGTAATTGCCATCTGTCACTCCATGTATTCTTAAAAACTTTATAGCTCATTCTAGCCTTACTTATTTAAAAATATGCAGGGCCATACTGAAATCTAAAGATTGCTGCTTCAAGGATCAATACGCTCTGTCAGAGTTACATCTTACTTTATGAAAAAGACTAGAGTTGCTTAGCATCATAGCCATGTCTGTTGCATCTAAGTGGAGCTTCTGAGCTTTGTAGTGATTAAGATTTTCATAAATGTTTTCTCATGGTGGCCAAAAAAAAAAAAATCAGATTTTTTTCTTGAGGACTGAGCACAGAAATTTCAACATTTAAGATTGTGTAGAATGAAGTAGGAGAAAATCAGAATTTTTAGTGGCAAATAAGTCATGGAGGAAAACTTTTATAAAGGATGAAAATGTGATTCACTGTAATTGAATGTTGCTAAGATGGGAAAGAAGCCAGAAAAGAGTGGGGGGCATGAGTGGGAGGTGAAGAGGAGACAATGGGAGTACATAACTCTTTTGAGATTGTATTCCTTTTGAATGTGAAGGGTTCACTATTTGAAAGTTGAGGTGTAGTGGAATATACAGTGGAGAAGTAGTGTATATCAGATGGGTGAAGCTGTGGCCCTGGAATTTGAATGAGAGGTGAGGGTTAGAGAATCTGAGAGTCATTTGTATGGAGATGGTAGATGAAGACTTTTAGAAGAAAAGGGAGCCAAAGATAGAACTGGGAGAGATCTATAGTTAGAAATTCTCTTTAGCTCGTCATTAAATAATATCATGCATGGTATTCATAATTTGCATAAGTAATTTTAGCATGGACTTATTTCGTCCAACTCAGTTGTTCCAAGCTTTGGCTGAGACAGTTCAGGTTTTCCTCTTCTTAAATTTGACATTGTTAAAAGCAAGATACAGAATACTCTGCTCCCAAAGTGTTGGCAAAATGAGAGCATACATACATAGTATCTAGTTTTACTGCAAGTATTTTTTTAAATTTTTATTTTATTTTATGTTAATCACCATACATTACATCATTAGTTTTTGATGTAGTGTTCCATGATTCATTGTTTGCGTATAGCACTCAGTGCGCCATTCAATACGTGCCCTCTTTGATACCCATCACCAGGCTAAGATTTTATTTATTTATTTGACAGAGACACAGTGAGAGAGGGAACACAGGCAGGGGGAGCAGGAGAGGGAGAAGCAGGCTTCCCAGTTAGCAGGGAGCCCGATGCAGGACTTGATCCCAGGGCTCTGACATCATGACCTGAGCCGAAGACAGACACTTAATGACTGAGCCACCCCGGTGCCCCTACTGCAAGTATTAAGAACCTACCAATTTGGCTAGTTTTCCAGTAGTTGGTATTTTGTGAAATATATCACTTATAGTTACTGGATTAGTAGTGAGTCACAATCCAGTTTTACATATACTCTTATTATTACTCTTGGTGCATGGTAGTTGTGGTATACAAATTGTATCACCCTGTTAGTCTGCTACCTAGAATGATCCAAAAGATAAGACCCTCCTTCTAATGAATTTGTCTCTCATTTATTATCTACTTGTAGATTATGGAATATCTGAGTTAGTGTCTGATCTTTGAAATTTTTGGTATGCAATTAAGGTTGAAACTGTGATTTTGACATTGTTTCAATTTATATCAAACTGTTGGGATATATTTGTTAAGACTCTTGTTACAAGTTAAAGCTTGCTTAAGAAAAAAAGGAGAGTTATATAAGGATACCAGGATATTTCACAGAATCCAAAGGTAGGTATTGCAGCTGTATGTCTCCGGAATAGTGTTGAAGGGTATGTAATTAATCCAGCTTAGATCAGGAGTGCACACCTGGTTAATAAACTGGTTAGGCTGATAAGTGTTCCTGGAACATGGCATTTAATCTTGCAATAAAAATTTACATGTGGGCCTGGGGTGAGAGGTGGGCAATTCTGGAATTCTCTTGGCAAATATAATCTAAAAGATATGTACTATCTAGAAATTCAAGGTATGAACTGGGGCTAATATAGAGTTAATTAATGGTTCCAGTCATGGAACAAAAATCTATGTGCTACTGTAGGGATGTTGTATATGTGAATAGTTTCCAGCCCTTTATCATATCTACACAAATTCATCTCTATGGTCTTTAGTTTTACTACTGCAGAGATGAAAATTATACATGTTCCTTGTTTTAGTGCTAATCTCAAATCGGTTGCTGTTTTAGAGTTTCAGTATATTTGATACATCCCATGTGTTATCACATTTCCAAATATTTGTTAAACTGCACTTTTTTGTTTAGTGTGTACTGTATGAAAACAACTACCTGATTCTAAAAGCTCTTGACTGAGAATTCACTGTTTGTGAACGATGCCAGATTGATATCCTGGAAATTGAAGCCTTGTGTGATGTTGGGTAGCAACAATGTCAGCTTCCAGATCCTGCTCTCTTAATGTACTTTGGTCTGATCTGCAGGAATAAAGCTCTTCCCAAAGATTATTGAATTTATTTTTTCTGCCACTGTGAGGGAGAGTGTTGATATTCAAAGGTTTTTTTTTTTTAATTCTTTTTTTTTTTAAAGATTTTATTTATTTGACAGAGCGCAAGCAGTGGGGAGAGGGAGAAGCAGGCTCCCCACTGAGGGGGGAACCCGATGTGGGGCTCGATCCCAGGACCCTGGGATCATGACATGAGCCAAAGGCAGACGCTTAACTGAGCCCCCCAGGCGCCCCTCAAGGGGTTTTTTTAAGGATCAAATATACTTAACCTTTTCAGAAAGTTTAACTGTCAGGTTACTTTTTTGTTCTTGTATTTCTTTTCATTGTTCAGGTGAGCTAATCACTTAAGATCAGTGGCCCCAATGGATTATTAAT
This sequence comes from Leptonychotes weddellii, assembly GCF_054177405.1. Taxonomy (NCBI): domain Eukaryota; kingdom Metazoa; phylum Chordata; class Mammalia; order Carnivora; family Phocidae; genus Leptonychotes; species Leptonychotes weddellii. Next base: position 38,091,418 of record NC_138372.1, read on the forward strand.
TGTATAAACAAACACTGATTGGTGTTATGGTACAAATCATACTCTTCCTTTCTCTTGTAATTCTTGCACACAACTTTTTTTTTTAAAGATTTTTATTTATTTTTTGACAGAGAGAGAGAGACAGCGAGAGAGGGAACACAAGCAGGGGGAGTGGGAGAGGGAGAAGCAGGCTTCCCTGCCGAGCAAGGAACCCGATGTGGGGCTCGATTCCAGGACCCTGGGATCATGACCTGAGCCGAAGGCAGACGCTAAACGGCTGAGTCACCCAGGCACCCCCACAGATAGCTTTTTGATGATAAATAATAGCTACCATTTATTGAGCTCATATATATTAGATGGCAGATCGGATAAAGAGGTACTTTATATAAACTCATTCTTTTTCATCATTAAAACTATCCTGCAAAGCGTAGTTTTCATATAAAGACACTGAGACTTGGAAAGGTTAAGTAACTTGCTTAAAGCAGCCCTAGCTGTTAAGTGCTAGAGCATGAATTCAAACCTGGATTTGCCAGAGCCCTGCACCAGTGCTCTTTTACCAAATTCCACTGACTACTCATAAAAAAGTTTCGTCTGGATTAAACATCATAGAAGAAAGTCTATTATGTATTGGTAATGGCTGATTTAAAATTCCAGTCCCATGGACAATTAAGGAGGGCATGTGATGTAATGAACATTGGGTGTTATCTAAGACTGATGAATCACTGAACTCTACCTCTGAAACTAATAATACACTATATGTTAATTAACTGAATTTAGATTGAAAAAATAGTAAAAAAAAAAAAAAAGATTCCTTATAAGGCTATAAGGCAAAAAAAAAAAAAAAAATTTAAAAAATTCCAGTCCCAGTTTTGCTAGATACTCCATTGTCATATTCATAGATACTCTTGAATCACACTTTTTCTTTTAAAAAGGTAAGTTGTGGGGCACCTGGGTGGCTCATTTGTTAGCATCTGCCTTCGGCTCAGGTCATGATCCCAGGGTCCTGGGATCGAGCCCCGCATTGGTTTCTCTGCTCAGCCAGGAGCCTGCTTCTCCCTCTCCTGCTCGCCCTGCTTGTGTTCCCTCTCTAGCTGTCTCTGTCTCTCTCTGTGTCAAATAAATAAATAAAATCTTTAAAAAAAAAAAAGATAAGTTGTGGGCTGCCTAGGTGGCTCAGTTGTTTGGGCGTCTGCCTTCTTCTCAGGTCATGATCCCAGGGTCCTGGGATCGAGTCCCACATCGGGCTCCCTGCTCAGTGGGGGGCCTGCTTCTCCCTCTGCCTGCCATTCCCCCTGCTTGTGCTCTCTCTCTCTCTCAAATAAATGGATGAAACGTTTAAAAAAAAAAGATAAGTTGCTAAACTAATAGGAGCTGTCTGAAGAATTATGATCATGGATAGAAAGCCTTGATAAAACATAGTTTAAGTTTGAACTGTTCTTCAGTATGCAAATTCATAATTTTATTGGCATTAACAGACTTCAAAATAGTAGGTACATACAAGCCTTAGCAGTCTAAGCACAACTCTGGGATCCTTTGTATGGAAAAATTTCCTAGGTGGAAGTGCTTTGAAAGTTAGCTTTGAAAGTGAGTCCTTTAGTTATTTTACTGTGTATCACAAACGGTTAGTGAGCACTTACTCTGTGCCAAATACTGTGCTCTCTATCATGAATACAGTGGTAAGTAAGACAGAAGCAGTCCCTATCCTGAAAAACCTCAATAGCCTGGAAGAGAGAGATAAACAGTTTTTTAAAATTCATAATTCAGTTGATAAGTGCTATGATAAAGGAAGTAAAAGCTATACAAGAAAGAAGGGACACCTATTTGAGACCTAGATCAGAAGGGTTTCATAGAAGATGTGATATGTAGGCTAGGATGAGGAGAAGTAAAAATTAGTAAAGTAACAGTGGAAGGGCACAGTATTCCAGGCCTAAATAATGTATGGAGGCCTGTTTTGATAACAGTTTTATTGAGATATTATTGACATACCACAAAATTCATTCTTTTAAAGTATACATTCAGTGGTTTTCATATTCACAGAGTTGTGCAACCATTACCATTATCTAATTCCAGAACTTTTTTTTTTAAGAGAGGGAGGGGGGAGGGGGTAGAAGGAGAGGGAGAGAGAAAATCTTAAGCAGGCTCCACGCCCAGCCTGGAGATCAAACACTCGGGGCTCGATCTCACAACCCTGAGATCATGACCTGAGCCGAAATCAAGAGTTGGATGCTTAACCAACTGAGCCACTCAGGCACCCCCAGAACATTTTTACCACACTGAAAAGAAGCCCTGTACCCATTAGTGGTCACTCCCTATTCTTTCCTCTTCCTATTTTCTGGCAACCACTTATCTACTTTCTGTCTTTAAGGATTTGCCTATTCTGGACATTTCATATAAATAGAACCATACAGTATGTGGTCTTTTGTGACTGTCTTCTTTCACTTAGCATAATATTTTCTTTTCTTTTTTAAAGATTTTTTTTATTTATTTGACAAGGTTAGAGAGAGAGCACAAGCAGGGGGAATGGGAGGGGAAGAAGCAGACTCCCTGCTGAGCAGGGAACCTGAAGCGGGGCTTGATCCCAGGACACTGGAATTACGACCTGAGCTGAAGGCAGATGCCCAACTGACTGAGCAGCCAGGCGCCCCTAGAATAATATTTTCAAGGTTCATCCAGATAATAGCATGTATTAGTATGAGTGCCTGTTTTGAGGAATAGAGATGGGCAAGATTAAATAAAAGTTCTATTGATTAGGATGACCAGTGCATAGAATAAGAATCTGAGAATAGAGAGAAGGTGTCATACTAGAGAAGTAAGCAGAAACCAAATCAAACAGAACTATGTTTTAGAGGCATGGACTTTATTCTAAGGGCAGTAGGTACCCCTGAATGGTGTTAAGTACAAAAATATTATAATGAGATTTGTGTTTTGCATCTGCATAGAGAATAGGCTAGATGGACACACAATGGGGCAAGGAGAATAGTTAGGAATCTTACAAAAATCTGGGCAACAGAAAAATGTGAGATATGGCAGTGGAAATGGAGAGAAGTGGATGGATTTGAGAGATTTAAAAGGCAATATTGATAAGACTTGTTAGACTGAATGTAGAGGTAGAAGGGAGAGAAGGGATAGTATCTAGAATGGTATTCAAGGCTTTGAGTTGGTCAGCAGAGTGGATAATGGTACATAGACTCATTAAGGAATTGGTTAACTAGGTGGGTTTCAGGGTGCTGATCTATAAGGAGTTATAAAATGCCACTGGGAAGTTGATGAGATGAAAAATGCATTTACCAGAACTCTTAGTAGAATAATGTATGTTGTTTAGAGGAAAACTTTGATAAGATTCCATAGAAGAAGGTAAGATCCCCTCCCTCACCAGCTTCTTGCTTGAATAATGAGATAGTTCCTAAACTGTACTCTAAGAAGCTCAAAGGCTGGTTTTATTGAGTGGGATATGCAAATTTGAAGTCAGAGCTAAATAGTTCAGTAGAGGAGGGGTGGCTATCAATGCATCTTCTTTTTTGCCTGTCCCTTTTATGATTCTTACCCTTTCCTTTAGAATATTTATATAAGATTGGATTAAAGAGTATCAAATTGGGGTGCCTGGGTGGCTTATTTGGTTAAGCGTCCAGCTCTTGATTTTGGCTCAGGTCATGATCTCGGTCATGAGATTGAGCCCCATGTTGGGCTCTGCTTAAGATTCTCTCTCTTCTTCTCCCTCTGCCCCTTCTTCCCTTAAAAAAAAAAAAAGAGTATCAAATTACTAACCTGTTGCATGTATCTATTCCTATGTAATAAATTACACCAAACCATAGTGGCTTAAAACTTTAATTATTATCTCTTCTGGTTAGGAATTGGCTGGGCTCAGCTAGATGGTTCTCACTTAGGGTTTTCATGAAGCTGTAGCCAGACAGTGACTGGGTGTTGCTTGAGGCTTGCTCATCTTGAGGCTTGCTCATTCAAATATGTAAAGGTTCATGGGCAAAATCACCTACATATGGCCTTTCCATGTGGTCTCTCTAGCATAATTGGATTTCAAGAGTGAGTATCCCAAAAAACTGTTACCTTTTACCTAGCTTTAAAAGTTATGTAGTATTCTTTCTGTTTTGCTCTATTTGTTGAGGTAATCATGAAGTTCTGCCCATGTTTAGAGGAAGGGGACATAAATTTCACCACTCTTGTAAGAAGATCATGTGGAATGGCAGGTACTGGAGCAGATATCTTTGCAAATATAATTTGCCACACCTAAATTAAGAGTCTTGTCTGCACTAGGATAAGAAACAAAGAAAATGACTTTGGAAGATTGAATGCAATTTTGTACATACTGAGTTTAACTCCCTGTTAGACTTACTGGTGAAAATGTTAAGAAGTTTGGTTACTAAGCAGATACTGACTTTGTTCTGTGGTAAAAAGTATTAATCAGAGCCAAGATAGGAAACAATATTTAACTGAGAATGTTTTCTAGTTTATCCTTCTTGTTTTCTTATTCTTTTTTTTTTTTTAATCCGAGGCCAGGATTGTGGAAATTACAGATTGTTCCCTATTTAACAATGGTTTGACTTTATGATTTTTTAGACTTTAGGATCATGCAAAAGCTGTACACATTCAGTAGAAACCATACATCAAATTGTGAATTTTGATTTCTTCCTAGGCTAGTGATGTGTGCTGTGATACTGTCTTGTGATTCTGGACAGCGGCAGTGAGCCATGGCTCCCAGGCAGCCATGTAATTGCAAGGGTAAAGAGCTAATACACTTAAAACCATTCTGTACCCATACACCCATTCTGTTTTTTACTTTCAGTATGATATGCACTGAATTACATGAGATATGCAACACTTTATTATAAAATAAGCTGTTAGATGATTTTGCCCAGCTGTAGGCTAATGTAAGTGTTCTGAGCACGTTTAAGGTAAGCTAGGCTAAGCTATGATATTTGGTAGGTTAGGTGTATTAAATGTGTTTTAGACTTAATGATATTCTCAACCTGCGTTTGGTTTATTGGGACATAATTCCATCATAAGTTGAGAAAGATCTGTATTACCTTCATAAATCTCTTCTGTTATAAACATGTCCACATCAGAGATTCTTATAAATCGCTTGCATTTTATATTTTAAACATCATCTTTATTCCTGTCATTTTCCTTATAGGTTTATTTAAAAAAAAATCTTAGTTTTTAAATTTTAGATGATTCTTCTTTCTCTTTCCCCATAAATAATTAAAATTTTAATCTTCTGTTATATATCCCAGGGAGATAATCTTTTAAAATCCTTGTCTTTCCTGTTTCCTTCCTTTTTCAGTTTTCATATTCGAAAGTAAAAATTTAAGTAGCTTGGGATTTTTTTTTTTTTTAATTTTATTTATTTTAGAGCGAGAGCCAGGGAGAGGAGCAGAGGGGAAGGAACAAAGGGAGATGGAGAGGGAAAGGGAAAGAATTTTATGCTGAGCCTGGAGCCTGATGTGGGGCTCCGTCTTAGGACCCTGAAATCACGACCTAAGCCAAAACCAAGAGTTGGATGCTTAACTGACTGAGCCACCCAGGCACCCCTAGTTTGGGTTTTTATTAATTGAGATTCATGTATCCTCAGTTCTCTTTCCTGTTATTAACAAATAATAAACATTCATTCCAAGAAAAATTAGGACTATAGAAGATTGAAAAAAATGTAAATCACCCAAACACTACCAAGAGATTCTTTATTATATTTTGGTGTATGTTTCTTAAGACTTTTAAGTTTTGAGGCACCTGGCTGGCTCAGTCAGTGCAGTATGCAACTCTTGATCTTGGGGTTGTAGGTTTGAGCCCTATATTGGGTGTGGAGATTACTTAAAATATTTTTTTTTAAAAAGAACTTTTAAGTTTTCCCCAAATATGGAATCTTACCATTTGTACCATTTTATAAATGGCTCCTTTCAATTGACATTTAGATTTTTCCCTATATTTTACTATTTTAACATCAATCTAACAGTTATTCCATATTTTTTATATTTATCCAATTATTTCCTTAAGGTAAATCTCTAGAATGTAATACATCAAAGTGCCTGTATTAATAATGATAAAATTTCCCAATTATTGTGCTTGATTGGCTCAGTCAGTGGAGCATAGGATTCTTGATCTCCAGGTCATGAGTTCAGGCCCCATGATGGCTGTGAAGCCTACTTAAAAAAAAACAAAACAAAAAAACCCCAACCAATTATTTAAATCCTTGTCACTTTTTTTTTTTTCTCTTCCACTAGAGAAATCTCTGTTTTTGTTTCTCACATGTTTTGCTTACTGTCCCTTTCTCCTACAACACACACATTCACAAATATTTATCAGGGTGGAAGAAAGCTTCATCATGAAGTTGATTACTTAAATATGGACTTCATTAACCTCATTTGATTTATCTTTTTGTGAAACATTTCTTGAACACTCTGTACTATGCCCTGGGTTACAGAGAATGAAGACATACTCATTGTTCTCAATGAACTGACAGTTCAGTGGGGAGGTATACAGGCATACTGATAATGTAAATTAATTTGGTAAGTGCTGCCATTTGTAGAGAGAAGACATGACATGAGTATAGGATGACTCTTCTAGAACAGCCTGTAGAGAATCAGGGAAGGTTTCCCAGGTTGAGTTGAGAGTGAGTTTGAGTTGAAACTTGGGTAATGAAAATTAGCTAGGCAAAGAAGAGTGGCAAAAGTGTCTCAATATAGGCACAGAACATGCAATGATAGAAAAGCATGATAAAGCATCTCACAAGAAATATGGGTATTTTGTATGAATGGAGCTTAGGAAAGTAGTGGGAGAACAGTTTGGAAAAGAGGCAGAGACCAAGTTCTGAAAGAATCTCTATTGCCATACTAAAAACTATACTTCATTCTTGGGGGAAGAGATTAAGGGGATATATTCATTAGCTAGAAAAGCACAGTCAATCTGGGTAGTATTTGTGGTAACAAATGAAGACCCATCGCTGACATCCAGAGGTGTGTCCGTTAAGTAGGTGAGATAGGAGGGGGATAAGGTAAGAACTGATGAGGGCTTAAAATAAGGCAGTTGTAGAAATAGAAGGAGGGAGATGCATTTAGGAGCTATTTATTTGTCCCACTTGTCATGGGAGATGTGTTATATGCTATACTTAATTAAATCATCCTGGATATTTTGAATACCTACTATATGTGATAAACACTGTTGGGGTCTTGGGATAAAAGGATGAACAAAGGGTTTCCTGCCTTGAGTGGCGTATCGTTTAGTGGAGTGCAACAGATTGTAAAGGGAGAAATTACCATGTAATGTGAAATGTGTTGTAGATATAAATGTATTATGAGAGCTTAGAGAACTAAGTGATTATTAATTTCACATTAGGAGGTGACATTGAGCAGAATCTTGAAGGCCTTCTGTGAAAATTTTTTTCCTTGTATCTTGAACTATATTTAAAACATTTTAGGGGTGCCTGGGTGGCTCAGTTGTTAAGTGTCTGCCTTCAGCTCAGGTCATGATCCCTGGGTCCTGGGATCGAGCCCCGCATCGGGCTCCCTCTCCCACTCGCCCTGCTTGTGTTCCCTCTCTCGCTGTCTCTCTCTCTCTCTCTGTCAAATAAGTAAATAAAATCTCGGGAAAAAAAAACACAACGTTTTATACTGTATTTTATGTCGTATATCTATCTTGTTACTAAATTTCTTTTGTTCCTTCCAAAAAGCAATTCCATAATGCCAAAAGGCGATGATAAGGCTCTACCGTAAAGTGCTCATTCGGGGCAAAAAGTACGAGATTACTGTCTCTTATCTGGAAAGCATGTTTTTATGTTGAGGTGAGGGAGGCACTACTTGTTGCTTGTCTATTTATCTGTCTTCCCCTTTGTTTTTCTAAACTATTTCTCAATTTATTTGTTAGGGCATTGGCAACTTTTAAGTCTACTTTTAAGAAAGAATACCATATTGGGACGCCTGGGTGGCTCAGTCTGCCTTAAGCTCATGTCATGATCCCAGGGTCCTGGGATCGAGTCCCGCATTGGGCTCCTTCCTCAGCAGGGAGCCTGCTTCTCCCTCTGCCTGCTGTTCTGTCTGCTTGTGCCCCCCGCCCCGAACAAATAAATAAATAAAATATTTTTAAAAAATAAGAAAGAATACCATATTATATTCCATTATGTGTTAGTTCTCAAAGATAAGAATGGAGACTTGTGGCTAAATAGGATGGATTGATCCCCCTCCCCCACACACTTATTTTCTTTCTTCCCTAAAACTCCACTGAACGACAGGAAGAAACAACAGAAAAGGAAACAACATTGGATGGGAGGTTTCAATGAATGGAAAAAGTAAAATATAAGTTTTAGAACTAAAGAAGTAATAAATTGTGGAGAGAGATGTGATGAGAAGCAAGTCTACACCCCCACAGAACCTTAGAGAAACTTGTGGAGGCTCTAGGAATCTCTAAAGGCTTAGGTGAGATGTAGTGCTGAAAAAGAAATTGGTTGGAAGTCTGTACAAGGAGTGGTTAGATATGCTGGTATTCTACCCTAGTTTATGTAGCCAAGTAATGTTATTCTTTGTCCTGCAGGAAACTTAAAGGTTTATTTTTTGGAAGAATTGAATTATGAAAGCTTTGAGTTAAGGGATTCCAGGTATATCAAAAGTTAGGAATGAGGTAGTGTTGAAAGTAGATTGACTAAGGGAAATGTAGTGTGAAGTCACAAATGTAAAGTTGAGAGCAGTCTCCTCCTTGTATGATTTTCCTCTAGACACATTTAAGCTTCTTGGGGGAACGTATGGAGTTAGGTAGGCAGTTGGATTTAATCAGACTCAAGGCTTTGCCAGCTGAGGCTAAAGGTCAGAGGGATAAAATTCCAGAAGAAAAACCTGTGATGTTTGAGACAGTTACATAATATTATTGGACTTGCCTCATACATCAAAATAGATACAGACATACAGGATTTGACTTTGAATCTGTAGAATTAATTTTATTTATTAAAAAAAATCTTCAGTTAAATAGTTTAATTAGAGGTGAGGACCTTACTTTTGCCTTATTCATTTTGACCTTGGTACTTCTACCTCATATAGCCATTTCCTATTTCTGATATGATTAATTCCTTATTTGGTAGATGTAAGCCTGTTTCTTGGTATCAACAGCACCTCTCATTTAGAAAATGTAACAAATACATATTTTTTTCAAGTTCTCAAGATAGGAAAATCTTTCACCAGTGATTTTCATTCCATATATTTTTTTTTAAAGATTTTATTTATTTATTCATGACAGACAGAGAGAGAGAGAGAGAGAGAGAGGCAGAGGGAGAAGCAGGCTCCCAAGGAGTAGGGAGCCCGATGCGGGACTCGATCCCAGGACCCTGAGATCATGACCTGAGCCGAAGGCAGACGCTTAACCATCCGAGCCACCCAGGCGCCCCATTCCATATTTTTTTTTTAAAGATTTTATTTATTTATTTGACAGAGAGAGAGACAGAGCGAGAGGGAACACAAGCAGGGGGAGTGTGAGAGGGAGAAGCAGGCTTCCCGCTGAGCAGGGAGCCCGATGCGGAGCCCGATTCGGGGCTCGATCCCAGGACCCTGGGATCATGACCTGAGCCACCCAGGTGCCCCCCTTCCATATTTTTTATTGGTCTCTGGAAACTTGAATTTTAGCTTTTTCCTTATTCTCTTATTTTTTAGTAAGTACATCATTTTCACATCAGATAGTGAATTATATTTGCAATAATGCCAGGAAAATTTATTTTAGTGCCTATTATCTTTAAAATTAAGTGATGTTCATTAGATCATATCTAAGATACTTTCCTGTTCTGAAAATGCTGTGATTATATGTTAGGTATTTTATATGGATAATGTGAGATTTTTTTTTTTAAGATTTGTTTATTTATTTGAGAGAGAATGAGAGAGGGAGCGCACATGAGAGGGGGGAGGGTCAGAGGGAGAAACAGACTCCCCGCTGAGCAGGGAGCCTGATGTGGGACTCGATCCCGGGACTCCAGGATCATGACCTGAGCCGAAGGCAGTTGCCCAACCAACCGAGCCACGCAGGCACCAAGATAATGTGACATTCTTATTTTATTCTGATTACAATTACTAATCTTGTTCAAGGCTAAATTAGGCTCTTAAAGAGTTTCAGGTTATCTCTGAGCGGCTTCAGAGGTATTTAAATTGGACTACTGTAACTTCATGGATATTGTCATATATTCAGAAGAAGGAAATAACATTTGAGGAAGCTTTGGCAGCTTTGTTTTTTGCATACCCCTGACAGTAAAGGTTAATATTGGGCTAATAGATCCATTGCTTCTAAACAGTGGAAGAGGACTGGAATCATAAAAGATTCCATTTGGAGGAAAAAAGGTTGTTTGGCAATAAAAATCTCAACGGGAAGCCTCTGAATCTCAGTTTAAGGATTCCGTATGGGGGGGTGGACAGGAAAAAAAAAAATCCCACATTCTAGTGAAGTAGCAGTTTTACTAGCTTTGGATTCTTGGAGGGCCTATTGTAATACAAAATAAGTGGTATTTTTGTGAATTAACATAGTTAAAACCATTGGGAAGAAAGTGCCTGCCTTTGGTGTTTCACTTCGTATTTTCCATTGAAAATAAGAAATGTTAGGGGCGTTTGGGTGGCTCAGATGGTTAAGCATCTGCCTTCAGCTCTGGTCATGATCCCAGGGTCCTAGGATCGAGCCCCATGTCAGGCTTCCTGCTCAGCGGGAAGTCTGCTTCTCCCTCTCCCTCTACTGCTCCCCCTGCTTGTACTCTGTCACTCCTTCTGTTGAATAAATAAATAAAATCTTTAAAAAAAAAAAAGAAAATAAGAAATGTTAAAAAAATTCTTAACTGTTATTGAAATGTTTAACTTTTGGCCTTCTTACACAATAAAATGTGTCTGCTACATTTCATGCTGGCCAGGTCTTTGATTCTGAAGATGTAATTTATTATTTAAGCCCATAGCTTTCATTTGTTTGACTATGATAGGTTTATATGAAGAAAATTAGGACTTACTGCTTTAGCAAATGTAATGAGCAATGTGTTTTTTTTTTTCTTTAGGATCAAACAGAGCATACTGAATCAGCAGGACTGGCTGGTGGTGCGGCAAGCATCATGAGTAAGCACAGGGAGGTCTGTTCCTTATCACGTGTGTAAAGGGAAAAAGGTAAGAAAACCAGTGTTCTGTTTCTATTAGAGATTGAATTTAAGAAAACAACTAAGTCTATAGAAAATAATGCTCATGTATGTATGCTGCTGGCTTCATTTTTAACATTGTCTCTTGTTAAATCAGGAGTGTGGTTTTAAAAAAAGACTTAAATCCAGAGCAAAGGGTATTTTTAAATAACTGTTGAATTATGTCAAAAATTCTAATTTCTCCTGCCAGTGCTTGGCTTTTTCCTTTTGGAGTCAACTTCCACTTTGAGGATAGAAAGGTAATTTCAGCATGAAAAAGAACATGGATTTGAGCAATATTGTTAAGAGAAAAAAAATCCAATTAATCTTATTTCTATTTCTTAGTCATCATGTAAGAGTTAAACAATTAAAGCTAATTTGGGGGCAGGGAATCAGAAATATAGATTTAATTAAATTATTTTACTTTGTATTTTTAGACTAATTGTGAAGAGCAATAATTTCCAGCAGAAAATTGGAAGTATTTTACTAATTCTTGTAGAGCAGGAATCATTGATTTTTTTTTCCTGACTAGAAATCATGTGATTTCTTTCAGGGCTTACAATTACTGAAGGGGTAGAAAATGGTGGTGAGGGTGGAGGGTATGTGGGTGAGATTAGTTTCAGAAACTGATTATGCCATTCACTAATGGCATGTTGCATACTCTGGTTGAGTTCTTTGATTTTTCATGTAAGCTTTGAGGATAGAGGGATGAGCCTGACAGTGTGTGATAGGAGACTGAGCTCTTTCTCTCTTCAGTTGAGAGTGGAGCGGAGTGGCACTCAGTAGTGCCTTCCCCATCAAAACGTTTGGGCCTGCAGCTGGAAGAGTATTTCTTGTACCCTAGCTACCTCATGTGAGGGTGTGTGAAGGGAGTGCCCTTTTCTGCCTTTACTGGGCAAAATCTTATTCTTCAGGCATTAATTACCTCTTTAGGAAGTTTTCAACCCACTGCAAAAACTATCAACAATAATAAATAGTAAATAATAAGGGGTAATCAGTTATTAGAATATTTGTCATAGTAGCTCAGAAATACACCCACGCCTCAGTCTGATTTAGCTTCACCTCTTCCTTGGCTTCGTAGCACTCAGTGCATATATCAGTTGACACAGTGTTTTATATTTTAAGTTTACTCATCCATCTCCCCTATGAGACATTAGGCACTGTTAGGTCAGGGACATTGTCTTATTTGTCATTGTAATCTAATGACTAGGACAGTGCCTGGAACATAGTAGATGCTCAGTAATGTTTGGTACATGGATATACACATGTTCATTGTAATTAGTAGATAGCATAAAGGGGAAGTACCAGTGAAGAAAACATAAAAGGAGCAATCAGATCAGTGCTTTAAAAGTGGGACCCCTTAAGACTGAGATTCAAGAGAGTGTCCAAAAGGACTCTGGTCAATAGAATAAAAAAGAAGAGGTCTAGAAGCCCAACAACAAATGAAGAGGTCCTCAGGAAGGAGCTGTACTAAATTAAGTAATTATATGTCTTTTTTGAGCTATACAGGTATAATATTTAATGACTTCTATTTTGAATAAGAGTTGGATGCTTTTATAAGAAGACAAGTAAAGAATCCTGACATAAGGGGACCTGGCTGGCTCAGTTGGTGGAGCATATGACTCCTGATCTCAGGATCATGAGTTCAAGCCCCACATTAGGTGTGGAGCCTACTTAAAATTAATTAATTAATTTAAAAATGAATCCTGACATAGGATTTAAATCCTCTGGGAGACCCAGCTTATGCAGTGAGAAGACTGCCCCTCTCCCAAGTCCTCAGGAGACCACAGGTTATTCTTTGGAAGATGAAACTGAAGATGCTCAAGACTTGGGGACACTAAACATAACAAATCAGGGATGAGGCACCATAGGAAAGCCGAAGGATTAAGGGAAATCCTTTATATTGAAAAGTGAGACCCTTCCCCTCACTCCTTCCTCTACTTTTCTTTCAGAAGGTAATTGTCTGGTATTATATCTTTTTCCTCCCTTGTAGAAGATTATATGAGTCCTCTCCGGAGTCTAAAGAAAAGACTTATCTATACTGGCATTGAGAGGTCTCCCCATGAGATAGCTGTGTTCCTATCTGATCAACATGCAGTGGAAGCCTCCTGGTTGAGAAGCCAAGTATGCGGATCTTGCAGTTGGCTTTTAGTAGTTCCATTTATTCAATAAATAGGCATTTGGGGAAAGCATCCAATGAGAAAGACAGCAAAAGTACAAAAGATGAACTTGAAGGAAATAATACTGGAAATAGAAGAAAGTTTGAGGAAAAAAACCCAAAAAACAATAGGTAATTAGTAATTGCATCAGACAGGTAAGAGAAGAAATTATATTCATGAAATAAGATGCCGTAAAAATCATTAGAAAAAGAAAGTGCTCTGGAAATTTAAAATATGATAGACACTTTTGGTGCATTTAAAAAAATTTAAACTATCTCAAGCTTATAGAAAAGTCACAAGTACAAAGAACTTTTTTTCTCTGAACCATTTGAGAATAAGTTGCTAGCTGCTGCATGCCCCATCCCCTTTGAAACTGTGTTTCTGGCAAACAAGGACATTCTCCTACATAACCACAATACATTCATCAAAATCAGGAAATTAATTTTGATTCATTACTACCATCTAATTCTCAGATCTTATTCAAGTTTTGCCAGATGTACAAATAATGTCCTCTATATCAAGAGGATCTAGTTTAGAATCACGTGTTGCATTTAGTTGTCATGTTTCTGTAGTCTCCTTCCATTTGGAACAGTTCTGCAGTCTTTGACTCTTTTGACCTTGTCACTTTTGAAGATTGCAGACCAGTTATTTTGTAGAATGTTCCTTAGTTTTGGTTTGTCTGATGTTTCCTCCTGACTAGATTCAGGTTATGCATTTTTGCGGGAATATCACAGAAGTGGTGCTATTTTTGTTTTTAATTAATACATTTTATTTTTTTAGAGCAGTTTTAGGTTCATAGCAAAATGGAGCAGAAATTAAAGGTCGTTTCCATAACCCCCCGACTGCCCCCACCCCCTACCTCACTTCTCCCAATATTGACATTGCTCTGTCCTTTTCATTGCAGCCTATCAAAGAGCACAGATTTCCATTTGTCACATTACTGATGATGCTCACTTTGATACTTGTGTAAGGTGGTGTCTGCCAGGCTTTGCTGCTCAAGTTACTCTTTTTTTGCTTTGGTAATTAGTATTTTTGTGGAGAGGAGCTTTGAAGCTATGTAAATATCCCTTCCTCATCATACTTGGGACTCATTCATTCATATTGCAAAGACTCATGGTTCTCTTTTTTATTCAGTGGGCTATAATCCATTGCTATCTTTATTTATTTTGATTTTCTTATTTAGCCTGTGGGAACTCCTTCAGGCTGGTTTCTTTGTCCTTTTGACATGTGCCCATCATTCTTGGAGCATATACTTGCTTTCCAGTGCACAAGATACCCAAGATTGTTCTTTTTTTTAAAATTGAAATATAATTCACATACCATAAAATTCATTCTTTTAAAGTATGTAGAGTCCAATGGTTTTTATATATTTACAGAGCTGTGCAGTCATCACCACTGTGTAGTTCCATAACATTTTTATCATCCCAAAAAGAAATCTTATATCTATTAGTAGTCACTTCCTGTTTCCCTCCCAGTTCCCCCCAGCACCTGACAATCATGAATTAATTTTCTGTTTCTATGGATTTGCCTATTCTGGATAGTCCATACAAATGGAATCATATATAGCTTTTTGTGTCTGCTTCTTTACCTTAGTATATCCAAAATTTATTCATGTTGTAGTATACAGCAGTACGTCATCTATTTTTATTGCCCTATAATATCCCACTTTGTTGATACACCATCCCACACTTTATTCATCCATTTATCAGTTGATATATATTTGGGTTGTTTCCACCTTTTGGCTGTTGTGAATGATGTTGCTTTGAGCATTTGGGGATGAATTTTTGTGTGAATATGTTTTCATTTCTCTTGGGTATAAACCTAGGAGTGGAATAGCTATGCCATAAGGTAACACTGTTTAACTTTTTGAGGAACTGCCAAACTGTTTCCCAAAGTTGCAACATCATTTTACTTTCCTTCTAGTAATGTGTGAGAGCTCATATTTCCCTACATCCTCATCAAAGCTCTTGTATTTTTTCTACTCCAGCTGTGGAATTGGCCATTTCCCCGTGGAGCCCTGCTTCCTTTCAGTGGATAACAATACTTAGGAACAAATCTTGGTGTGAGGTATATGCTCTTTGCTACTTGAAGTAGAGATGGAGTTTTGCTGCTCCAAGATCCTGTGCACAGAGCTAGAAAATATACCTGTGTGTGTGTGTGCAGACACACACATTTACATCTATATCTATTGTGCGCAGACACACACACATTTACATCTGTATCTGTTGCTGTAAGTGTCCGTGTTCCTTGAAGTCTATGAGTTCATACTGATCTCGAATTCCAAACCAACACTGTGGGGTTCTTTCTGGTTTTCACCTTTTGTGCATTTAACTCTCTTCTCTAACATTGAGAAACCTTGCTCCTGTTGCCCTTCATTTAGTCACTTAATTTGATCCATCTCTACATGTAAACCGATCTCCTATCACCTTCTCCTTCCCCTGGCCCTTCTCATCCTGCTCAGGCTCTGACCTGCCACTCTGTACTGCACTCTTACATCTCCTCCTCACCCCTCCTGCATGTGGACTCTTCTTATCCCCAAGCCAGACCATCCCCTTCATGTGGATGCCCTCCTCACCTCTCTTGGGCTCTGACACCCCATGCTGCACTGTCCTTCTGCACAGACGGCTTCCTCACCCTGCTGGGTCTTTGACACCTTATGTTGGGCCACTGTAACACAAGGACATCTATTTTACCACACTTGGGCTCTGACTCCCCCTTACACAGATGCTCTCTTCATCCTGCTCCCATGTCTACTGAATTTTTCATAACTTTTTCCCTTTTATTATTTTTTTTTCAACTTTTTATTTTGTAGTAATTATAGACCCCCAGGAAGTTGTAAAAGTAGTATAAAGAGTTCCTGTGTACCCTTCATTTACCCAGTTTTTCTCATTGGTTACATCTTGCATTAACTATAGAAAACATAAAAACCAGGAAATTGACATTTTATTTATCCATTCATCAATTGATAGATATTTAGTTGTTAGCACCTTTTGGCTGTTATGAATAAAGCTGCTGTGAGCATATTCATGAATGTGTATCTCTCCCATTTGTCACATGTAGATTTGTGTAACCACCATTGCAGTTCAAGCTATAACACAATTCTATCACCGCAGAGATCTTCCTTGTATTTTTTCTTCATAGTCACGTGCACTCTCCTCTCCCTGCTTTCTCATATTTAATGACTTTTTAAAATTAAAAACATTATTATTACAAGTCACAGGAAGAGCTGACTAAGCATAGAGATAAACCATATTATAGTCAAGAATAGAAAGACTTAATATCATTCCCAATCATGAGTGAGGGGCAGGGTAGGAATTCTAATTTCTGAAAGTTGATTTTATTGGCATTCTGTTCCATCCTGTTCCATTACTGAGTCTTGGAGCCACTTGGGATAGTTTTTTTCCCAGCTCCTGGCTTTATTCAGAGAGCCCAGTATGGCCCCTTTCACTGCAGAAGCTTCTGTTAAGTTTGCAGCCAGTAATTCCCATCCTCCCTGCTAGCTTCTGAATCCTAGGTCTGTTGCTGTCTAGTTTTGTAACCCCTGTGGACTGACATCCTTGAGTTTTCACTCATTGCTGTGGCTTGCTTGCTTCTTGGTTTATGTATATTTCCCTTTCTTGCTTTTGAATTTGTATAAACTATTCTAAAATAATCTATTTTTTCTAGAATTTCTATATTCAGAGTGAAAAGGAATGCTTCCTACCACCAGCTCAGTATTCTGTTTTTCTTTTGAAAAATTTTAAGCCTATAGAAAAATTGAAAAATAATACAATAAAGACCCATATATCCTTTACCTAGATTCATCAGTTTTTACCATTTTGCTTCTTTTTTGAACACCTCTCTTCCTCTCTCCCTCCTTCTCTTTTTCCTCCCCCCCCCACACTCATACACACGTTCATATACTTTTCTTTTTCTGAATCATTTGAAAGTTAAATACAGATAATACATGGGGCACCTGGGTGGCTCAGTCATTAAGCATCTGCCTTCGGCTCAGGTCATGATCCCAGGGTCCTGGAATCAAGCCCCGCATCTGGCTCCTGCTCAGTGGGAAGCCTGCTTCTCCCTCTCCCACTCCCCCTGCTTGTGTCTCTGTCAAATAAATAAAATCTTTCAAAAAAAAATACAGATAATACAATACTTCTTCCCTAAATAGTTGAGCAGACATTTCTGAAGAGTAAGGACATTCTCCTACAAAATCAAAATACCATTATCACATCTAAGAAAAAGATTATTAATATTGTTTCACCCAATCTGTAGTCCAGATTTCTTGGATTGTCCTCTAAATGTGATTTTTTGCTGTGTACATATATGTGTGTGTTTTCTTTTTTCGTTTTTTTTTTTTTTTTTTAAGATTTTATTTATTTATTTGACAGAGAGAGAGAGAGGGAACACAAGCAGGGGGAACAGCAGAGGGAGAGGGAGAAGCAGGCTTCCCGCAGAGCAAGGAGCCCAATGCGGGGCTCAATCCCAGGACCCCGGGATCATGACCTGAGCCGAAGGCAGACGCTTAACCGACTGAGCCACCCAGGCGCTCCTATGTGTGTGTTTTCTTGATCTAGGACCCCATCAGTGTTCGTGCATGGCATTTGGTTATTTAATCTCTTTAGTCTCTTTTAATTTGGAGTGATGGTGTTTTCTTTTAAGATTTTATTTATTTATTTGTCAGAGAAAGAGAGCAGAAGCAGGGAGAGCTGCAGACAGAACAGGCAGAGCAGGCAGAGGGAGAAGCAGGCTCCCGACTGAGCAAGGAGCCCCATGCGGGACTCAATCCCAGGACCGTGGGATCATGACCTGAGCCAAAGGCAGATGCTTAACCAACTGAGCCACCCAGGCATCCCTGGAATGATGGTTTTTATAACACTGAATTTTTTGGAAAGCTCAGAACAGTTGTCTTAATGGAATGCCTTACATTCTAGATTTGTCAAATTGTTTCTTCAGGATTCATTTAAGGTTAAACATTTTTGGCGAGAATACTATGTTGGTAATGTCTTAAACTTCTCATTGCATCACATCAAGGGATGCATCATGTTAAACTTTTTAACATGTTAAACTATATTTAACTATTGTTAAACAGTTGGTGATGCTAAGTTTGATCATTTGGTTTAGGTAGTGATTTTTTACTTTTTTCTATAAACATATATTTTCTCCTTTGTGATTAATTATCTGTGGACTACTACTTTGAGACACTGTGAGTATTTTCTTCCCCAATAGCCATTTATCTGAAGGCTTTAGCATTCATTTTTGATGCTGGCCTGAATCATTAATTATCATCGGGGTTCAGTACAGCTTCTTGACCAGCTGTTTATACAATAGTCCCTGCTTATTTATTGGGGATATGTTCCAAGACTCCCAGTGGTGCCTAAAATTATGGATAGTACCAAAACCTATATATTACTGTTTTTTCCTATACATACATACCTATGATAAAGTTTAATTTCTCATTTAGACAAAGTAAGAGATTAACAGCAGTAACTAATAATAAAATGAACAATTATAACAATATACTGCAATAAGATTTATGTGAATGTGCTATAGGGCTTCCCATTGCTTAAAGTAATACAATACCTTTCTCAGACTGGCATTCCAAGGCTTGCATAATATGATGCCTATCTACCTTTCCAACTGTGTCCTAATGTTAACTATATAAATAAATTCTTGATCCAGTTTCACTGATCCCTCAATAATTGCCCACCCTAGGTAACTCCTTGTATGTCTCTCCCTGTTTGAAATTTCACTTCTATATCTTGCCATCTGGAATATCTGTTAAAATTTTTCCATCCTTCTGGACCCAGCTCAAATCCATAAATAAAGCCTTCCTTGACCATCCAGATGGTGGTCCTGCCCATTTCTTGAACTTTTATAGTACTTACTCTGTAGCACTTATCTGTTAATTTCAATCGACAAATTAATCAAGTAGTACTTTGTGTCTCTTGTACTGTGTTGTTATTAAAATCATTTATTATATTAATTTTCTTATTTAGCATTGTTTACCATTAATTAAGTTATAAGCTTCTGATGTTAAGGATGATATCTGAGAATTCAACTGATTATAATACCCTGCACACGATCCTGGAGTCCCAGGATCGAGTCCCGCATTGGGCTCCCTGCTGAGCAGGGAGCCTGCTTCTCCCTCTGACCCTCCTCCGTCTCATGCTCTCTCTCCATCATTCTCTCTCTCTCTCAATAATAAATAAATAAAAATCTAAAAAAAAAAAATACCCTGCACACAGTAGATGCACAATAAATATGTTGGATCCAATTATTTATTAATATTTTATATATAATGACTATGAAATGCTGAGTATTGTAGGTGTATATTAAATGTGCTAGATTGTGTGTTGTGAGAAATTTCATTCATGCTCTTAGCATTAGAAAGTTTAAATATGCAGTTTTTATCAAAATAAAATGGCATGTATATGAACATGATTTTGAACTATAAATCATGACACACAAAAGATAGATTTAAGAAAAACTATTAAGGGATTATTATGCAGCCTATTTGTCTACCTAAACTTAAATTATTTAACAGGAGCCAATCAATAAATAAAAGTTGATTGAATGAATAATCATGAGGAAATACTTGAATAAATCCATAAAGTCCCCTGAGCTTTTCTTTTTAAATAGGTAAAATGAAAGAAATAATATTCACACTTTTATATGTCTCAGAGGAGAAACACTGTAAGTCAAAAGAAAATTCACCACATTTTATATTTACCTTAAATTTTGTGATAGCAGGATAGTACATTTTTTATTTTCCCTCTTCTTTTTTTTTTTCAAGATTTTATTTATTTATTCATGAGAGAGAGAGAGAGAGAGAGGCAGAGGGAGAAGCAGGCTCCCAAGGAGCAGGGAGCCTGATGCGGGACTCGATCCCAGGACCCTGGGATCATGACCTGAGCCGAAGGCAGACGCTTAACGACTGAGCCACCCAGGCGTCCCTTATTTTCCCTCTTCTTACGTTTTCCTTACTCAGACATTTTAGGGGAATTGTGATATTATCTCCCCTCAATCTGCCTCCCTGTATGCCAGTAAGAAGCCAAACAGAATTTTCAGTTTGGGAAGAACATTTTGAGAAATTAAGGAGATAGATAAGTATGGGGATCATTATAATAGAGGGGAAAAAATGGGATAATATTTACTGAACAACTACTATATGCTCTTGGCATTTTGTTAAGTGGGCGACACACCTAGTATTTGTGCCCACAGAATGCTTTTAGATGAATTAACACCAAGAAAGACTTAGAAATGGTGCTTGAAAAAAAGAGGTTTAAAAAGAAAAACCAAGGGGTGTTTGCCTGGCTCAGTCAGTAAAGCGTTCGACTTGATCTCTGGGTCTTGAGTTTGAGCGCAATGTCGGGTGTGGAGATTATTTCAAAAAGAATCTATTAAAAAGAATGACCAAATCAGAATCATTGTTAACATTTTGGAACTGATATCCCGCATCCCCATGCTTGCTTGAACTTTCTTGTTCCATTTGGGAACAATTCTTTAAAAGCTTTCTTTTCGGGGCACCTGGGTGGCTCAGTCGGTTAAGCGGCTGCCTTCAGTTCAGGTCATGATCCCAGGGTCCTGGGATCGAGCACTGCGTTGGGCTCTCTGTTCAGCGGGGAACCTGCTTCTCCCTGTCCCTTTGCCTGCTGCTTCCCCTGCTTGTGCTCTCTCACTCTCTGTCAAATAAATAAATAAAATCTTTAAAAATAAATAAATAAAATAAAAGCTTTCTTTTCAAATAGAAATGTAGTTTTATCTCAAGGAAATTATTTCTCTCTCGACATCTGGACTTTATCTTTTGAAACATATCCTATTCAAATGCACCAAGTTTGTCTTCTGTAATTATATTTTGATTATTGTCAGCTTACAGGTTTCTAGACTTTATTAGCTTAAAGATCTTAGAATACGTCTAGTGGGATGATAAATTTTATAGTGTACCATGGTCTGAATAGATTTATAAAAGATTTTATTCTTATATATTTAAGATTTATAAATTATATAAATATTTTTTATGCATAAATCTATATGTATTTTTCACTTTTTTCCAGTTTATTGAGATATAATTGACAAATAACATTGTATTAGTTTAAGGTGAACAACATAATGATTTGATATATGTATATATTGGTAATAATTACCACAATAAGTTTAGGTAATGTCGATCACTTCACACATAGTTGTGGTATGTGTATTTTCGTTTCTTTTTTAATTTTTATTTATTTTTAATTTTTATTTATTTTTTTTAAAGATTTTTATTTATTTGAGAGAGAGAATGAGAGAGAGAGAGAGAGCACATGAGAGGGGGGAGGGTCAGAGGGAGAAGCAGACTCCCTGCTGAGCAGAGAGCCTGATGCGGGACTCGATCCAGGGACTCCAGGATCATGACCTGAGCCGAAGGGAGGCGCTTAACCAACTGAGCCACCCAAGCACTCTCATTTCTTTTTTTTTAAAGATTTTATTTATTTACTTGACAGAGAGAGACACAGCGAGAGAGGGAACACAAGCAGGGGGAATGGGAGAGGGAGAAGCAGACTTCCCTCTGAGCCAGGGAGCCCTATGCGGGGCTCGATCCCAGGACCCTGGGACCATGACCTGAGCCGAAGGCAGACGCTTAATGACTGAGCCACCCAGGTGCCCCTGTATTTTCAGTTTTTAAAATAAATACCTAGCAGAGGAATTGCTGAATCATGTGGTAGTTCTATATTTAATTTTTTGAGGAACCTCCATACTCTTTTTTTCATAGTTTGCATTCCCACCAACAGGGTTCAAGGGTCCCTTTTTCTCTATGTCCTCGCCAACACTTGTTATTTCTTATCTTTTTGATACTAGCCATTCTAACAGGTGTGTTTGTGGTTTTCATTTGCATTTCTCTGGTGATTAGTTATGTTGAGCATCTTTTCATGTGTCTGTTGGCTGTCTGTGTGTTTTTTAATTGGATTGTTTGGGGTTTTTTTGCAGCCAAGTTGTATGAGTTCTGAATATATTTTGGATATTAACCCTTATTGGATATATGATTTGCATATATTTTCTCCCATTCAGTAGGTTGCTTTTCATTTTGGTGATGGTTTCCTCAGCTGTGCAGAAGCTTTTTAGTTTGATGTAGTTCCACCTGTTTATTTTTGCTTTTCTTGCCTTTGCTTTTAGAGTCGAATACAAAAACTCCTCTCTAAGACCAATGTCAAAGAGCTAATTACTGCCTTATGGTTTCAGGTCTTATGTTCAAGTCCTTAATCCATGTTGAATAAAGTTGACCTTTGTGTTAAGTTGATCTTTGTGTATGGTATAAGATAGGTGTATGGTTTCATTCTTTTGCATGTGCCGGTCCAGCTTCACCAACACTGTTTATTGAAGAAATTATCCTTTCTTACATATTGTTGGCTCCTTTGTCATAAATTAATTGACCATATGTGTGTTGTTTTATTTCTGGGATCTCTTTTCTGTTCCATTGATTGATGGGTCTGTTTTTATGCCAATACCATACTGTTTTGATTACTATAGCTTTGTAATATGGTTTGAAATCAAGAATTATGATGGTTCCAGCTTTATTCTTTCTCAAGGCTGCTTTGGCTATTCAGGATCTTTTGTGGATCCATACAAATTATTGGATTTTTAAAAGTTTTTGTGAAAAATGCCATTGGAATTTTGATAGGGATTGCATTGAATCTGTAGATTGTTTTGGGTAGTATGAACATTTTAACAATATTGATTCTTCTTTTTTTTTTTTTTAAGATTTTATTTATTTGAGAGAGAGAGAATGAGAGAGAGAGCACATGAGAGGGTGGAGGGTCAGAGGGACAAGCAGACTCCCTGCTGAGCAGGGAGCCCGATGCGGGACTCGATCCAGGGACTCCAGGATCATGACCTGAGCTGAAGGCAGTCGCTTAACCAACTGAGCCACCCAGGCGCCCAATATTGATTCTTCTAATCCATGAACCCAGAATATCTTTCTGTCTCTCTGTGTTTTCCAATTATGTCATCAGTGTCTTCAGAGTACAGATCTTTCACCTCTTTGGTTAAGTTTATTCCTAGGAATTTTATTCTTTTTGATGTAATCGTAAATGATATTGTTTGCTTAATTTCTCTTTCTGATAATTTGGTGTTAGTGTATAGAAACCCAGCTGATTTTTGTGTGTTCACTTTTTAAAATTTTTTTTTAATTTAAATCTTAATTAAACTTAATTACTTAATTTTAATTAAAAAAATTTAAAACTCTTTGCCATACTTGGGGCTTAACTCACAAACCAGAGAACAAGAGCTGCATGCTCTACTGACTGAGTCAGCCAAGCACCCCTTGTGTGTTGACTTAATCTTGCAATGTTATTGAATTCGTTTATTCTAACAGGTTTTGTGTGTGTGTGTGTGTGTGTGTGTGTGTGTGGAGTCTTTAGGGTGTTCTATATATAATATCATGTCACCTGCAAGTGCAGATAGTTTTACTTCTTCTTTTCTGATTCAGATGCCTTTTCTTTTTCTTTCTAACTGCTTTTGCTAGGAATTCCAGTATTATGTCGAATATAAGTGGTGAGAGTGAGTATCCTAGTCTTGTTCTTGATCTTAGAGGAAAAGCTTTTAGGTTTTCACTGCTGAGTATGATGTTAGCTGTGGGCTTGTCATAGATGGCCTTTATTATGTTGAGGTGTGTTCTCTACCCACTTGGTTAGGATTTCTATCATAAATGTGTGTTGAATTTTGTTAAATGCTTTTTCTGCACTATTGAGATGATCATATGATTTATCCTTCATTTTGTTAATATGGTACTACATTGATTTACAGATGTTGAATCATCCTTGCATCCCTATAGTAAATCCCACTTGATCATGGTATATGATCTTTTTAATGTATTACTGAATCTGGTTTGCTGATATTTTGGTTTTGGATTTTTGTATCTATACTCATCAGGAATATTGGTCTGTAATTTTCCTTTCTTGTAGTGTCCTTACCTGGTTTTGGTATCAGAGTAATGCTGACTTTGTAAAATGAGTTCAGAAGTGTTCCCCCTTCTTTTATTGTTTGGAAGATTTTAAGAAGCATTACTATTAATTCTTTTTTTTCCTTAAGATTTTTTATTTATTCATTTGAGAGAGAGAAAGTGAGCAAGAGCATGAGCCAGGGGGTAGGGTCAGAGGGAGAGGGAGAAGCAGACGTCCTGCTGAGCAGGGAGCCTGATGCGGTGCCTGGGATCATGACCAGAGCTGAAGGCAGACGCTTAATCAGCTGAGCCACACAGGCGCCCCAGTTCTTTTTTTTAATGTTTGATAGAATTCATCAGTGAAGCCAACTGGTCCTAGACTTTTCTTTGTTGAGTGGTTTTTAATTACTGATTCAATTAGTAATTGGTCTGTTCAGATTTTCTATTTCTTCGTGATTCACTCTTGGTAGGTTGTATTTGTCTAGGAATTTATTCATTTCCTTTAGGTTTTCCAGTTATTTAGTGTATAATTATTCATAGTAGTCTCATGATCATTTGTATTTCTGTTATCAGTTGTAACGTCTATAAATTAAATTTAAGTAATTGAAAGTATAATACAAATTTGATCTACTTTCTAGGTTTAAACAAGTCTCTTGAGTGGTGTTTCCTCACCGATGGAGAATTACTTCCAAGCAGAAGCTTACAACCTGGACAAGGTATTGGATGAATTTGAACAAAACGAAGGTGAGAATTTATTTTGGTGAATCTATTTGAATACATTTATGATATGGAGAATGTGGGATTATAAGAGGATGCAACACTTTAAAAAAATAGAATGACTTAATAACTTAATGATAATAGTATTTTAATACCCAGAGGAAGAACTAACAGTTATTATTTTATTTTATTTATTTGTTTGACAGAGAGAGAGAGACAGCAAAAGAAGGAACACAAGCAGGGGGAGTGGGAGAGGGAGAAGTGAAGCAGGCTTCCTGCGGAGCTGGGAGCCTGATGTGGGGCTCAATCCCAGGACCCTGAGATCATGACCTGAGCCGAAGGCAGACACTTAACAACTGAGCCACCTGGGCACCCCAAGAACTAACATTTTTTAGCACTATGTGCCAGATACTATGCTAAAGCATTTACATGGACTGTATTATTTAATCTTTAAAATAATCCGATGAAAATCGATCTTATCTACATTTTATAGATGAGAGGCACAGAGAGATTAAGCAATTTCCCCAAAGTTAGTTGGCTAATAAGTGGCAGAATGATTAATATCCAGGCAGTATAATACTAGAGCCTGAACTTTCTTTATACAACCAATTTATGGTCAAGAAAAGCTTTAGAATGTGTGATTGTATTTCCTAAACTAAGAAAAATAACTTGTTGCCTATTGATTGACCAATAAAGATACATTTTAAACCTAATTTTAAAAGATTTATAGTTTTAAGTTACTGCCAAGATGGTTAGATAAAATGTCTGCCTAAGATTCACTTCATTTAGGAAAACTTTTTGCTTAAATTTCTCTCAGTATGATTTAAATGGATAAGCCATAATTAATTAGATCCCTCCTACCCTGATATTCTCTGTTTTGTTTTTTTTTTTTGAGATTTATTTATTTGAGAGAGCACAGAGTTGGCTGGGGGGAGAGGTGGGGAAGAGCAGAGGGAGAGGGAGAAGCAGGGAGCCCAAGATGGGGCTCGATCCCAGGACCCTGAGATCATGACCTGAGCCGAAGGCAGACACGTTTAACCAACTGAGCTACTCAAGTGCCCTTTGATATTCTCTATTTCTAAGGGGGAAATGGAATGTAACAAGTTTACAAAGTGATGTATTTCCATCTGAAGTCCATGATTTTAGAAATGGTCTCCAAACCTTTATTATATCCAGTGATTCAGGTTGTTCTTGGATAGTAGTTGAGAAGAGAGATTAATTTTAATGTTGTTGCTTTGGGTCTGTGATAGAGTAAGCCTTATATAGAATTATGGGAGTAAGGAAGGAAAAGGGAGAAGGAAGGATACATGGAATAGCCTGCTATTCTCATATTTTACCACTGATGACCCAAAGCTACTCCATAGCCATAGAATTCATGTAAATGTGAAATTAATCATTTGGGATTTTATTGGATCTACATACCAAGGTGGAAGGGATATTTTCCTCTCAATTTCAATCATTTATACAGATAATTTCTCAGTCCTTTCTTTGGTTTGGCCCTCTGTGTATCACAGTTGCTTGTTATGAGATACCTAATCACTTGAATAGTATAATTCTAGAATACCATTGACTCGAATAAAACTGTTAGTTCATTACATCATTCTCTTTATGACTTCTGTAGATTCTAGTAGGGTACTTCGTATATAGTTGATTTTGAATATATTTTTGTTGTATCAGTAAAAATTGTCTTTTAGTTCAAAAATACAGCATTCGCTTATAAAAAAATAATTCCTTTAGAAGGAGAAGAACTTCAGAAGCCAGATTCTTGTTTGGAACTATGTTGTTTATTTGTTTTGAACTATTTTTTAAAAATCTTAGTACTAGTTGCATTAAAACTACCACCTCTAGCCTGGTATCTTTTCAAGTATATTTTAAATAAAGTGATTTTTCATTTTGTGTTAATTTCCTTCTTTAAATGAAAAATATACCACATACAAACTGTGATAACACTAGATAATTAACATTATACCCATGTAGTAGGTGATTAAATAATGACATTTTTAATAACTGATCTAACATTCTTGTTTGAATATTATTAAATATTCTTGTAAGAAGCAGCATTTCCTTTTTATTTCCATGAACCATCTTGGAAATAATGATTTCTTTTTTGAAAGGAAGCATATGTTATTAAATTTCAAGTCTTTGCTAGCCCAAATTTGGGCAACTCATGATTTAACACTCAGAGGATTCAAGACCATTCTCTACACATTTTGAGGTTTTCTGGCCTTTACAATCTGCCCTTTCAGTTCTTTTTACTACTTCCTTACACTAATTCTTTTTTCAACCCAAACTGATTTACTTATTGCTCTCTCAGATTGTTGTGTTTGGGGCTATACTTGTTCCCCCTTAAGAATGACCTCTTTTCCAGACTGAAATAAAATTGTCTTTGAAGCCCAGCCGTTTCTTCCTGCTTCTATGAATTCCAGCTTGCTACCTCAGCCTCTAAAATATCTTTCTTCTCTGAATTTATTTTCTGTACATAATAGTTTTCAAATACTATGCTGTCCTGTACTGCTAATTAGATACTCATGTGTACTATATCTGTTTCTTATTTTTCCAACTAGATTATGTACTTCTTGGAGGCCAGAGCTATCATTTAATCTTCATGCTCCTTAAGCACAATGCTTTTACTATGGTAGATACTCACTTAGCATATATTTATTGTGTACCTACTACATACCAGGCACAATGCAAAGTCAGGACTTACATTGATGGAGAGAAATGGTTTCTGTCTGAAAAAGTCAGGTAGAAGCCATTGCAATACAGTGTAGTAAATGCTTAACTAGAGATATGAACAAGGTGCTAACGGGGCATTAAAGATTAATGTTACTATTGAGGGGAAAATATATCTGCATAATTTCAGGACTATGATTATTAGATTTGCTGTAAGAAGACAGCAAGAAAGACAGCAAGTATATTATTTCTTATTTCTCTAAATATACATATGGCACTATAACTTGGGAAAATAATCATCATAGTTATAATCTCTTAAAAAGTAAATTATGCTTATTGATAGAATATAAGTAGGTTGATTTAATAAGATAAATGAATATTTTTCTGCCAAATATCCTCAGATAATTATATAAATATAAACCTAATTAATGTGATATAGTTATTAGTATAATTTCACATACTATAGCAAACTTTTTAAAATGCTTATTATGGACAAATTTCAAATACATACAAAAAACAGAATAGTGTAGTAAATTCTGGTATGCCGATTTCCCAGCTTTAACAGCAGTTAACATGTTGCCTGTTTTGTTTCATTTGTATCTTCATCCACTCCTCACTGCTTGTTACTTTTTTAGTTTTTTTTTCTTTATGATTTTATTTATTAGAGAGCACAAGCAGCGGGGAGGGGCAGAGGGAGAGGGAGAAGCAGACTCCCCACTGAGTAGGGAGCAGGACACGGGGCTTGATCCCAGAAACCTGGGATCATGACCTGAGCCAAAGGTAGACTCTTAACCGACTGAGCCACCCAAGTGCCCTTTTTTCGTTTTTTTAAGATGAAATTTACATACATTAAAATATATAGATCTTAACTGTACCAGTTTTGACAAGTAAATATATCAGTGTAACCCACATTCCAGTCATCCTGTAGATTATAGATCATTCTGTCTCCACAGAAAATTCCTTTGTTTTCCTTCCCACTCAATTACTTCATCTTCATCACTGTCCTAATTTTTTTCCAGCTTAGATTAGTCCCCAGCCTATGTTGTACCCAACCAATCGAAGGTCTTTCTGATTGCTACTCCCTTCCCCCACCACCAAGTATAGCCTGTGTGCCATCTTAATTATGTTACTAGATTTGTTTTTTGGAATGTTCTGGGATATTACCATTTGGTGACATGTAATATAGGAACAGTCTTAAGAATATTTTTTTATTCTTAGCTAAAAATTAGAAACTTCATATTCTAGGAATATTCTATTTTTAGATATCCTGGCAATATTTTATTTTCAGAATATTTGCAAATGTAGTTTAATTAACTGAGTCCTAGCTTTTCCAGTGTCACCAGCAAACTTATTGCAATTATTTATTTTTTCAGATGAAACAGTTTCTCCTATTTTGTTGGATACCAAGTGGAATAAGATTCTAGATCCCCCGTCTCACCGACTGTCATTTAACCCTGCATTGGCCAGTGTGAATGAACCTGCAGTTTCTAATGAGTCACAGCCACAACTAAAAGTTTTCTCTCTGGCTCATTCAGCTTCTCTGACCACAGAGGGAGAGGACCATTGTGCTAATGGACAGGACTATAGTCTGAATCCAGAGATCAACACAATGTGGATTGATGAAAATGCTGTTGCAGAAGATCAGTTAATTAAGAGGAACTGTAATCGAGATGATCAATGTAGTACTGTCGAAGTGGGAGAGAAGAAATGTGGAAATCTAGCTTGTCTGCCAGATGAGAAGAATGTTCTTGTTGTAGCTGTTATGCATAATTGTGATAAAAGGACATTACAAAGCGATTTGCAGGATTGTAATAATTATAATAGTCAGTCCCTCATGGATGCTTTTAGTTGTTCACTGGATAACGAAAACAGACAAACTGATCAATTTAGTTTTAGTATAAATGGGTCCACTGAAAAAGATATGAACTCAGAGAAACAAATGGATCTGTTGAATAGACCAAGTGCAGTGGGGGATTCTGTTAAACATACGTGTTCTACTTCATCTGATAATCTAGCCAGTGTCTGTTCCACTTCACAATTAAAGGATGATGAAAATACAGGTAGAGACCCATCCATGTC
The DNA here is from genome assembly GCF_054177405.1 of Leptonychotes weddellii. Lineage (NCBI taxonomy): Eukaryota > Metazoa > Chordata > Mammalia > Carnivora > Phocidae > Leptonychotes > Leptonychotes weddellii. The sequence goes on from NC_138372.1 coordinate 38,121,047, forward strand.
TGTGATTACAGGTTTAACAATTGATTCAATAATCTCATCCCAGGGAACAGATGAAGGTCCTGCTGCTAAAAAGCAAGAGAACTATATACCAGATGAGGTTCTCACTGGCAAAACCAGCTCTGCTAGGACAGATCTAGGGAGTCCAAACTCCTTTTCCCACTTGAGTGAAGGGATTTTGGTGAAAAAAGAGCCGGCAGAGGAGAGAACAACTAAAGAATCTGTCCAGTCTGGTTTACCTTTGCTTCTCAAAACAGACATGCCTAATGGTTCTGGAAGGGAGGATAACTGTGAACAGTTTTCAGATTGTCTTGTGTCCAGTGACATTAGAGCTGATGAAAAGGAAGGTTGTGAACATGAAGAAATTCTTGGCACTACAGAACTTCTTAATATGACAGAGCATTTCTCTGACTCTCGGGAGATGACGAATTGGAAATTGACTAAACTAAATGATATGAATGATAGCCAAATAAATAAAGAAAATGAGAAGTTTCTGCCAATGAATCAGCCTGAGGACATTTACAATGATAGTGGAGGAGAGTGTGATAGAATGGCAGAAGCAGGTCTAGATTTAAAAGGAACTTGCATGAATGAAAGTGAAGGATGTGATTTCTCCACTATGGATACACCAGCAGCAAATTCTCTATCTAATTGTGATTCCTATGGAATGCAGAGCCCAGTTGTTTGTTTTGTTCCAAAGACTTTACCCTCCAAAGAAGATTCAGTAACAGAAGAAAAAGAAATAGAAGAGAGCAAGTCAGAATGCTACTCAAATATTTATGAACAGAGAGGAAATGAAGCCACAGAAGGGAGTGGACTACTTTTAAACAGCACTGGTGACCTAATGAAGAAAAATTATTTACACAGTTTCTGTAGCCAAGTTCCATCAGTGCTCGGGCAGTCTTCACCCAAGATAGTAGCAAACTTGCAATCTATCAGTGTTCCTTTTGGTGGTGCGAGACCCAAGCAACCTTCTAATCTTAAACTTCAAATTCCAAAGCCATTGACTGATCATTTACAAAATGACCTTCCTACAAATAGTGGAAATAATGTTAAAAACAAAAATGATGTTCTTGGGAAAGCAAAATTAGGGGAGAACTCAGCAACCAATGTATGCAATGCCTCTTTGGGAAACATCTCTATTGCTGATACAAATGGGGAACATTTAGAAAGCTACGAGTCGGGGATATCCAGTAGACCATGCCTTGCATTAGCTCCAGAAAGCCCAGATAATGATCTCAGAGCTGGTCAGTTTGGAATTTCTGCCAGAAAGCCATTTACTACTCTGGGTGAGGTGGCTCCTGTATGGGTACCAGATTCTCAGGCTCCAAATTGCATGAAATGTGAAGCCAGGTTCACATTCACCAAAAGGAGGCATCATTGCAGAGCATGTGGGAAGGTAAGCTGTGTAAGTGTATCAAGTCAGAAATACAGCATGCCCACTTTATTAAGCTCAATTAGAGATTAATAAAGGCAATATAAGGTGAACATACTTCTGGTTGAGATGACATTATAAATAGCTTGGAACACCCAGTTTTAGTAAATTTCTAAATAAAAAATGACCTTGCTGAATCTTAGTGTTTATATAAGTTTTTTTGTTGCCAAGATTTAAGCTGAATCACTTTCCATGAACAGATGAAAATTGAGGAAGTATTAACTTTGTGGTTTCTGTATTGACAGATACTTGGTTAATGGAATAGTTTAAAATAAGGAAGTTATTTTTTTGATTTAAGAAATACTTGCGATTGACTTCATATTTTTTTAATTCTTCAGAAATTGAATATTACACTTGAAATCCATCCTAGTTTTTGCTGTAGGAATTTGGTCATTCTACTAGACATTCTGGAACTTTCCAAACACATATACACATATTTTTGTCTTTTTCCCCATGTAATTTTTTTTTTTTTAAGATTTATTTATTTATTCAAGGGGGGTGAGGGCTAGAGGGAGAGGGAGTCCCAAGCAGACTCCATGTTCAGTGTGGAGCCGGACCCGGGGCTCGATCTCATGACCCTGAGATCACAACCTGAGCCAAAACCAATACATTTAACCGACTATGCTACGCAGCCAGGTGCCCTTCCCCCCATTTACTTTGATACAAAATAGAGTTGAGGGCTATAGATCCTATGACAAGGTTATAAGAATAATGGATATTCCTCAGCTCTCCCTGAGTTTTGCTTGCTAGTAACATATCAGCTTACTGGTTTATCTTTTTAACAAAGAACTGTAAATAAGGAGGAAGGGGATTTTATATTTTTAAAAAGAATGCAAAGTTTGGTTTCAGGTATGGATTTCAATTTTAGCATTCTTACTATTAACTGTATAACTTTCTTAAGCTTTTGTTTTTATAAAAACAAAATAGAAAAGATTAGTAATTTTCATTGGGCTTTTGTGAAGATTAAATGAGATTACAGATGTAATAGTAAGTGCTTAGTAATTAAATCTGTACTTCCGTTCTTGCCTGATTTTATTGGTCTATTTGTTTGTTAATTAGGATGCTTTCAACTTTAAGGAACAGTGAGGTAGACAAAAATAACATTTCATACAACAGGAAGCCTGAAGATAGAGACTCACTTATGTCTGGGTGCAGTCAGGATAACTGAAGTTTTCTTGGTCTTCCACTCGTGGTCTCAAGAGAGTGGCACAGCTCTAAGCATCAAGTTCAAGCTGGCAACTTCTCAAGTACAGGGAAATTGGTTGGGGGCAAAAGAGCCTGTTCTTCTTGCTGCCCTCTAATCAGGGAGGAAGGAATCCCTAGCAACTTCTTTCACTTTATTGGCTGGTTTTAGATCACAGGTCCAATTTTATACCTATTATTGACAGAGGGGAACAGGATTGCTAGGATTGGCTCAGAAGATCAGTCATGATCATCCCCTGGGGCTGAACCCAATGTTGCCTGAACAGAAGTGGGATTCTGTTAATATGGAAAAGGAGGAGAATGGTTCCTGGGTGGGTAGTCAGTAAGGGCTACTATAAGGGTACAAAAGAACCAAGTGATGGGGATCAGAAGGAGGTGAAAGCTATGATTGGGCTGCTGGTCTCTGATTATTAAAATTTGAAGAAAATAATGTGTCTAATTCCTAAATAGCTTGTAGTCTAAAGTAAACCTGTCAGTAGCCTGAACAGTCAATTTTCTGTTAAGGAATTAGAGTTGTCATTTTTATGTTGTTCTATGTATTGCTTACTGTGTGTATAACACTTTCTGAAAACTTTGCTCTCTTGAGCAAATAATAACACTTTTGCTCCAGATCAGCATATCCAGATGTAATGATTAAATAGGTAACTTAGGTGGATTTAGAAGGGAAATGGTGGCAAAATGCACATAAACTGAAAAATTAGATGGGAGTTTTGCTGAGTGGAATTTATGGATTCATGTGGATTATGGATTCATATTCTATTTTTTTCCTTTCCACCTCCAGTTACCTCAGGGATGTTCTAAGGATTGATGAGATAAGGTCTGTAAAAATCCTTGAGCTTCTCAGAAGAAAAGAGCTTATAAAAAATAGGTATACTTTTTTTAGCTATTAATGAGATTATACTGGGAATGTAGCTAGAAACATACCCCAAGCAATGGGATTTTATAAAATAATGTTTAATATTGAAAAAATAAATTTAGTTTGCATGTCCAGTAATTTCTCTTCTTAGTATCTACAGCTTAATACTCTTTAACAAGCATATATTAAGCACCTAATATATGAAAGGTTCTGGGCTAAGTATTAGAGATTCAGAGATACAAAAACTGTGATCTGTGACCTCATGGAGTTTATAATTAAGGGCACTGATTTCAGTAAGTTGGGAGAACAATATCTGGATTTCCTGGAGTTTAAAAAAAAAATCCTAAAAAAAATTGTGAACCACTGGTCTGAGTAGATAAACAGACCGTCCCACAACAAATTATAAGACATTGTATTAAGAACTAGTTATATGTGATTTAAATTCATTCTCATTTTTTTTTTCAAGATTCTATTTATTTGACCGAGAGACAGACACTGAGAGAGGGAACATAAGCAGGGGGAGTGGGAGAGGGAGAAGCAGGCTTCCTGCTGAGCAGGGAGCCTGACGTGGGGCTCGATCCCAGGACCCTGGGATCATGACCTGAGCCAAGGGCAGACACTTAATGACTGAGCCACCCAAGTGCCCCAAATTCATTCTCATTTAATCCTCATTACACTTGTAGAATGGGTTGTTAATTTTTTTCCTATTTGGTAGATTCAGAATCAGAGACTCAAAGTGGTCAAGGAATATGCCTAGGATCTCACAGCTTGAAAGTGTTAGAGCCAGCTTTAAAGCTAGTACTCTTTTTTTTTTTTAAGATTTATTTATTTATCTGCAAGAGAGAAAGAGAAAGTGACAGCATGAGTGAGAGGAGGGACAGAGGGAGAGAAACTCAAGCAGACTCCCCACTGAGTGTGGAGCCCGACACAGGGCTGGATCCCATGACCAATGAGATCATGACCTGAGCTAAAACCAAGAGTGGGACGCTTAACTGACGGAGCCACCCAGGGGCCCCAAGCTAGTACTCTTTCTTTCAGTCATACTGCTTCCAGCATGTCTCCTCATTTATACTAGCAGTATGAACAAAATACTTTAGGATCATTGAGAATGAGAGCTTAATTTTTCTAAGAATGGCAGAGGGAATCAGAAAAGTCATGTTACAAAATGACTATTTGGAGAGGGAGGTATAAAAAAGTGGATATAATTTATGGGACAGAGTTCTAAAGTATATGAGAAAAATGAGATCACATCAGAATACAGGTGGAAAATTAGTGGGGAAAGGGAAATAAATTCATCTTAACAGAAGAATGGGTCAAGATGAAAATACACTTGAATATAGAAGGAGTTAACAGAAAATGGTGGAAAATTATCTAGCATAGTTTAAAGCTTATATTCAATTCTTGATAAGCAATAGAATTGTAATAACATTCATCTTGGTAAAATGTAATTAAGTAGAATATAAAATAATTACACCAGAATTTATGAAAGTATTAAAATGTTGTAATTTTTATTACTAAAATGGAGATCAAGATATCTGGATTCCATTCTTTTTTTTTTTTTTTTTTTTTAAGATTTTATTTTATTTAAGTAGGCAGACAGGCAGGCAGAGGGAGAGGGAGAAGCAAGCTCCCTGCTGAACAGGGAGCCCAATGTGGGGCTTAATCCCAGGACGCTGGGATCATGACCTGAGCCCAAGGTAGATGCCCAACCACCTGAGCCACCCAGGCGCCCCTCTGGATTCCATTCTTGTCTTCATTGTTAATTGGAAAAGTATGTCATACTCTAAAATGCTCAGCAAATGTGAGTTTTATTTTATGATTTCACATGTTATTAATTTAGATAATTGCACCATATAGCAACATAATCCCTACTTCTCCTGAATAATAGGTGATAAATTGCAGAGTAGAAGGAGTACAGAGAACTCTTTCCCCAAATGGTGCCTTCTAAGTGCAAAATGATCACCATTACCTGTATATCCATATTAATTTCCTATGGAAATCACTGACTTCAGATCATGATTATTCATCCTCTCTCAAGCTCCATTTGCCACCAACATTTTGACCTCTTTTTTTTTTTTTTATCATTTTATTTATTTGAGAGAGTGCACACAAGGGGGGTGGGCAGAGGGAGAGAGAGAAGCAGATTCCCCACTGAGCAAGGAGTCCAAGGCAGGGCTCTATCCCAGGACCCTGGGATTATGACCTGAGCCAAAAGCAGACGCTTAACCAGCTAAGCCACCCAGGCATCCCTGGTCATTTTCAAGGCTTTGTCACACTTTATCTATTACCATCTCTGATGTGGCCAATTATTATTTACTTGGTGCTCTGTGGTTAATGACTGCTCTATTTACTATTTAATAGAAATAAACATAAAAATATTCTTTAAAAGTAAAACTTCTTGAACTACAATTATTACCTGGATATTTTGTATTTGTTTGAGATGGTGTGGAAGATGAAAATAGAGTAACATTTTTTAATACTTCCACTTTATGCTAGACTTATCTAATCTTACAGTTTTGTGAGATACAAGTGAGGAAGATGTACCTCAGATGTAACTTGCCTAAATCCTCAGAGTTTGAAAATGAGAGTGCATGGATTTTTTTAAAAAGATTTTATTATTTATTTATTTGAGAGAGAGAGCATGAGCAAGGGGAAGGAGAAGACAGACAAGCAGACTCCCCACTGGCTCAGCAGGAGCCCATGGTGGGGTGATCCCAGGACTCGGGGATCATGACCTGAGCGACAGCAGACACTTAACCAACTGAGCCACCCAAGTGCCCCAAGAGTGTATGGATTTTAAGACAAATCTGACTCCAAAGCCTTATGCTCTTTTTATTATACTGGACATAACAACAAGATTTATCTGTGCTTGAATTGCTTACTAGAATATAAGTCTTTGTCTTTGGGTGAACATTAGTTTTGGGTAGCGGTAAAGGATTGGGAATTTGAGTATTTGAATTTAAAAAGAAGATAAAATTTTTGAATGGGGCTATCAGGTGAAATTACCAAAGTTAGTAGGATTTTAGGTTTTATTTCATGTATCAAGTCTTGAATTACAAAGTAGAAAAAGAACAATATGGACGCCAAGTCATTGAATGAGAAGAGATTTAATGATGGTAATATATACCACTCCAGTTTACTCACAATTATTTTTTCCATTGTAATTGACTTTAAAAGTATAACTCACAGTAGATGATTTTTTACTGCATTAGTAATTTGAATAAATAGAAGAGAACTGCAAGAGAGGTAATGTAGAAAAGAACACTGGAATGGGTATGAAAGAGCTAGGCTTCTTTTATTTATTTGTTTGTTTGTTTATTTAAAATTTTATTTATTTGTCAGGGAGAGAGAGAGAGAGAGCCCAACAAGGGGGAACGGCAGGCAGAGGGAGAAGCAGGCTCCCTGCTGAGCAGGGAGCCCAACCTGGGACTTGATCCCAGGACCCTGGGATCATGACCCGAGTTGAAGGCAGATGCTCAGCCGACTGAGCCACCCAGCCTTCCTGAAAGAGCTAGGCTTCTATTTCCTCTTCTGTAAAAAGAGGGGATTGCATAAACTGTTTCTGTTTCCTTGCAGCTCTCAAAGAGCTTATATGAACTGTGTTTAAAAAAAATAGAAGAGGAAATGGAATGATTTGTGCTAGCAGTGATTTATCTCTATAAAATTATTACTAAATGTACTGATTAGCTAGGGTCACTTTGTGGGAAGAGTGCACCATTAAACATTTTGAAGTGTGCTGTGCTGTGTGTTTTCTGGAAGTTATCTCAGTTAGACTGAAATGCTGTTTATCAGGGTGTCAAGTGCTGTACTGAGGGTTTTATTTTGCAATTACTGTTTCCTTTTTGATTCATTTCCAGTATTAATTTCTTCAAGATCCCTTTAGGCACACATGATCTTCATCACTTATAGTTTATTAAAAATAGCTTGATGACATGCCTAATGTCAAAATGATCCAGATTAATTTTTAATATAATTCTGACAAGTTTCCCCCTTTCAGACACATGGGATTATAGATATTTAACATATAGTGAGCATTTATAAATGTAATTATAAAATATTAATTTGATATAATTTTATATTTATATACTATATAAATATTTTATAAGTTATATAATTTATATAACATGTTTATGTATAAAATGGCAAATACAGTCAATATCTAACTCTACTTTTAATTTGAATTAGTGTTCTGCAGTAATGTCAGGAGTAATTTTATATATAAAGGTATATAACACAACTATAGGCACGCCTGGGTGGCTCAGTCGGTTAAGCGTCCCACTCTTGGTTTTGTCTCAGGTCATGATCTCATGGGTGACGGGATGGAGCCCCCTGTGGGGCTGTGCGCTCAGTGGGGAGTCGGCTTGACGATTCTCTCCCTCTGACCCTGTCCTCACTCATGTGTTCTCTGTCTCTCTCTCTCAAATAGATAGGTAAATCTTAAAAAAAAAAGTATAATATTTTGATATTCATGTCATTATGCCATATTTTTAGTTTAAGTGAAAATATATTTTAAAAATTAAAATATCATATTTAAAATAACTTCAAATTTAAAACCAAGAATAAAACACATTTTAAAATAATTGTTTTAGAAGCTAACATTTTTTTATTTAAAGATTTTTTTTATTCAGTAATATTACAGAATATAGATTATGCTCACCTGAAATATTAGGGGAGAGTTATAATGTTTTTGATGCTATCTGGGATAAAATAATATTATTCCAGAGCATGAAAAATTTTGTTGGTGCTCATTTTTTAACCATAGGAAAATTATTTTTCAGTACGGTAACCTAAGATGATAACATATGCAAAATCATGTCTGTGATATGCAAAATCATGTCTGTTTGTGCTGTCAGTCTATGTTATTTTATGCTCTGACTTTGGTCAAAGAATCTTGATAGAATTGAAGATTATTTTCAACTTTGTTTACTCTAAATAGAGGTTACATAAATGTCAGGTATTTGTAAGTGAATGTCATATATTTTAAAAAGGCAACCAGGTAAGAGAATCTTTCCCTTGTCACCTTGTTACCTGCCAGTATTAAAGTATATGTTGATCATTTAAAGCATGTAAGACACTCTTTATAATAGTGTCTCTCTGTATAATGCCATGAGATTAAGTCACAGATAGACAAAAACTGCCTTCAATTAAGACCTTTTTAATTGAATAACTAATGCCTGTTGCATTAGTTATGACAAACTTGCTTGATACCAAATTTGATTTATATCATATATAATGTTTTAGCAGGATTCCAAGGGTATTTGTCAATATTGACTTCATCCAGGTATTATAAGAATTTTTATCCTGAGAGCTCTAGAATGTGCCATGAGCTTCTTCATCTCTCCAAGGACAGAAATACTGGAGTACTATTCTCCTGTTCTTGTTTCCTTTTATTTCATATTAGATTTACTTTATTTTATTTTACCTGTTTTGGAACTCAGGCATCAAGAATTATACTCCCCAGTTCATGGCACACTATTAAAAAAAAAGATTTATTTATTTATTTTAGAGGGGGAGGGAAGGGGCAGAGGGAGAGCAAGAGAGTCCCAAGCAGGCTCCCTTCTGAGCCGGACCCAGGGCTCGATTTCATGACCCCGGAGATCATGACCTGGGCCGAAACCAAGAGTCAAATGCCCAACTGACTGTGCCACCCAGGTGCCACTCATGGCATGCTTTTAAAAAAATTTCAATTCCAGTGTAGTTAAAATACAATGTATTTTAATATTACTTTAACGTTTATGATGGCAACCTCCTTTCTACCTCTAAATATCCCTGTTCCCTAGTTTAGCTTCCTAGATATACCCATTTAAAAAAACAGACTATTTTTTAGAGCAGAAAAACTGAACAGAAAGTACAGAGTTCCCACACACCCCCTCTAGTTAACCCCATTATTAGTATCTTGCCACTAGTGTGGTACATTTGTTAAAATTGATGAACCAGTATCAATACATTGTTATTAACTGAAGTCCTATAAAAGAAATATATACTATAGTTTACTTTAGATTCACTCTTTGTGTTGTACAGTTCCATGGGTTTTGATTAATGCATATTATGTATCCTATTATGGTATCGTATAGAATAATTATACTACCCTAAAAATCCCTTGTGCCCCACTGTGCCTTCCTTCCTCCCCCTTAACTGCTGGCAGTCACTGATGTTTTTACTGTCCCTACAGTTATGTGACCTTTTCAGACTGGCTTCTTTCACTTAGTAATATGCATTTAAGGTTCCTCCATGTCTTTTTAAAAAAAATTGAGGTATAATTGACATACAACATTATATTAGTTTCAGGTGTATAAGATAATGATTTGATATTTGCATATATTGTGAAATGATCACCACAATAAGTCTAGTTAATATATGTTACCATACATAGTTACAAAATTTTTTTGTGATGAGAACTTTTAAGATTTACTCTCTGAGGGGTGTCTGGCTGGCTCAGTGGGTGAAGCATGCAGCTCTTGATCTTGGAGTCATTAAGTTCAAGCCCACATTGGGTGTAGAGATCACTTTAAAATAAAAATCTTTATTAAAAAAAGATTTATTCTCTTAGCAACTTTCAAATATGCAATACAGCACTATTAACTATAGTCACCATGATGTACACTACATCTTCAGGACTTACTTTATAACTGAAGTTTGTACATTTTGACCACCTTTACCCATTTTGCCCACCCCTTATTCCCCACCTCTGGCATCCACTAATCTGTCCTCTATTTCTGTGAGCTTTTTTTTTTTTTTTTTTAAGATTCCACATATAAAGTGAGCTCATACAGTATTTGTCTTTCTCTAACATTCACTTAGCATAATGCCCTCAAGGTCCATCCTATTGTTGTAAATAACAAGATTTCCCCCTTTTTTATGGCTGAGTAAAATACCATTGTGTATATAAACTACATTTTCTTCATTCACCCATTAAGGGACATTTAGGTTGTTTCCATATCTTGGCTATTGTAAATAATGCTGCAGTGAACATGGGGATACAGATATGTTTTTGAGTTAGTGTTTTCATTTTTTTTTTTTTTGGATGAATACCCAGAAATGGAATTGCTAGGTAATATGGTAGTTCTGTTTTTAATTTTTCAAAGAACCTTCATACTGTTTTTCATAGTAGATGCATCAATTTATATTCCCACCAATATTACACAAGGATTTTCTTTTCTCCACATCCATACCAACAGTTGTTATCTCTTGTCTTTTTGATAGCCAGTCTAACAGGTGTGCGGTGATGTCTCATTGTGAGTTTGATTTGCATTTTCCTGATGATTAGTGATGTTGAGCACCTTTTCATGTACTTGTTGGCCATGTGTATATCTTCTTTGGAAAAATGTCTGTTCAGATCTTCTGCCCCCTTCTTTAATCAGATTGTTCTATTGAGTTTTATGAGTTCTTTATGTATTTTATTTTATTTATTTATTTTTTAAAGATTTTATTTATTTATTTGAGAGAGAGAATGAGATAGAGAGCATGAGAGGGGGGAGGGTCAGAGAGAGAGGCAGACTCCCTGCTGAGCAGGGAGCCCGACGTGGGACTCGATCCCGGGACTCCAGGATCATGACCCGAGCCGAAGGCAGTCGCTTAACCAACTGAGCCACCCAGGTGCCCCTTATTTTATTTTTTAAAATTTTATTTCTGACAGAGAGCACAAGCAGAGGAAGCAGCAGGTAGAGGCGGAGGGAGACGCAGGCTCTCCGCTGAGCAGGGAGCCCGATGCAGGGCTCGATCCCAGGACCCTGAGATCATGACCCGAGCTGAAGGCAGACGCCTAACTGTCTGAGCCACCCAGGCGCCCTTCTTTATATATTTTAAATATTAACCCCTTAGCAGATGTATAATTTGCAAGTATTTTCTCTCATTCCGTAGGTTGCCTTTTTATTTTGTTGATGGTTTCCTCTACTGGGCAGAAGTTTTTTAGGTGATGTAGTCCTACTTGTTTATCTTTGCTTTTATTGTTTTTGGTTTTGGTGTCAAATCAGAAAAAAAAAAATCTTTGCCAAGACCAATGTCAAGGAACCTCCATGTCTTTTGTGACTTGATAGCTCATTTCTTTGTATTTATGAATAATATTTTATTGTACGGGTGTACCACAGTTTGTTTATTCATTCAGCTATTGATTGGCATCTTGGTTGCTTCCCATTTTTGGCAATTGTAAGTAGAGTTGTTATAAACATTCGTGTGCAGGTTTTTGCTTGGACATAAGTTTTCAGCTTGTTTGTATAAATACCTGGGAACATGATTGCAGGATCATATGGTAAGCTTATGTTTCTCTTTGTAAGAAACTGCTAAACTGTCTTCCAAAGTGGTTGTACCTTTTTGTATTCTTATCAGCAATAAACAAGAGTTCTTCTTGCCCCCTGTCTTCATCTGCATTTGGTGTTGTCAATTTTGGATTTTAACCATTCATATAGATGTGTGGTAGTTTCTCATTTTTGTTTTAATTTGCAATTCCCTAATGACATATGATGGTGAACATCTTCTCATATGCTTATTTGCTGTCTGTATATCTTCTTTGATGAGGTGTCTATTCAGATCTTTTGTCCAATTGAGATGTTTGTTTTCTTATTGAATTTTAAAAGTTCTTTTTGTATTTCATAAGTTACAAGGTTTTTTAAATCAGATATGTTGTACAAATATTTTCTCCTAGTCTATGTTCCTTTCATTCTTAGACATATTCACTTTTAATTATTTTAGAAGTATCTCTGGGTATTTTAGAATGGGTAATTAAGAACATTTTCTTAAAATTTTTTTCTTTTTCTTTCTTTCTTTTTTTTTTTTAAGTAATCTCTGTGCCCAACGTGGGGCTTGAACTCATAATCCCAAGATCAAGTCGTGTGCTCTACTGACTGAACCAGCCAGGCTGCCCCTTAACTAAACATTTTTACATAATACATTTCAGTAGAATTTCTTTGCTCTTTCTTGATTATAAGTGTTAGAAATGATTTGTTAACTTTTCAGTTATGATTTTACTTCTGTGTTTTCTTATTTTTTGTTTGTCTTTCCAACTTGAGTCTAAAAACTCGGTGAAGGTAAGGATATTTTCTGCCTTGATTGCTGCTGTATCCTCAGCCCTAGCATGTAATGGGTGCTTACAGAATTTTTGTTGGATAAACAGACAAGTGAATGAATACTATCTCTTAAAGCAGCAGTACATCTTTCTGTGTAACACCGTGAGTCTTCAGATGATGGTGTCAAATTCAGAATATAATGGATGTAAGATCTTTGGAAAATATTTTAAATTAGTTGTGTATGTTTCTCTTATTTAAGGACAGATTCAAACCAAAATGAGTTTATTTTCCTGATTTCATATTTACTTACCTATTGATGGGAAACAATAGATATGAGAGTAAGAAATGGATGCTTTAAATAGAATATTCCTCGGTAATTCAGTTTTCCTTATACTCTGCCTAAAAACCTGTCTTATAATTGACATTATGATCTGAACCATTCCAGCATGGTAAAACAGGAAAAACATTTGGATTAACCTTGGTTTCTAAAGAAGTTAGGGAAATATTTTCCATTCATGTCCTTCAAAAGGTTGTGTAATGGCTAGAAGTTGGCCTCACCCATGTCATAGCACTTACCACACAGTATTTCTCTGTCCTTCTCATTGGACTATAAGGATCTAGAGATTGATTCTGATTTATCTTTTGTCCCCAGCATCTAGCACAATACATGTCACCTACATATTGCTCAATAAATGTTAATGAATGAATAAGTGAATGCCAGATCATTAATTTACTTAAACATTGAATGCTTGTATTTTTTTGTCACTGTGCTTGGTGCTGAGTTTACACGGATGACATTGTGATCCCTACCCTTAGGTAAAGATTAGTGGGTAACCAAAAGCAAACAAATGTATAATTATGAATTACGATGAGGGCTATGAAGGAAATTAACAAGGGAGGATAATATAAAAGATGGAGGGGGAAGGCAGATCTGGGAAGGCCTCTGAGAAATGACATTTTGGATGACACATGAAAGTTGAGGAGTCAACCATTCAAAGTACAGAGAGAAAAATGCTTTGGGAAGAGAGAACAGCTGGACTAAGCTAAGAAGGCACTTATACAAGAAACTAAAAGGAATCCAGTATGGTTAAAGGCAAGAGTCACATAAAAAGAGCTTGGAGAGGAAGCCAGGGAATAGATCATGTAGTGTTCTGCAGGTCATGTGAGGAATACAATGGGAAACCATGGGAATGGATGAGCTTACTTAGGGAGGATTTTATAGAGGGAAGAGAAGGGGCCCAAGACTGAGCCACTGAGGTCAAGCGGAGGAGGACACAGTACAAGTGACCGAGGAGGCATGGCAACCAAGAAAATGTGGTGTCTTGCATGTATCATATGACCTCACTGATATGAGGAATTCTTAATCTCAGGAACAAACTGAGGGTTGCTGGAGTGG
>NC_138372.1:38135435-38172735 GCF_054177405.1 Leptonychotes weddellii
CTAACCCATCCTCCCACCCCCTTCCCCTCTAGAACCCTCAGTTTGTTTTTCAGAGTCCATCGTCTCTCATGGTTCGTCTACCCCTCCGATTTCCCCCCCTTCATTCTTCCCCTCCTGCTACCTTCTTCTTCTTTTTCTTCTTTTTTTTTTTCTTAACATATATTGCATTATTTGTTTCAGAGGTACAGATCTGAGATTCAACAGTCTTGCACAATTCACAGCGCTTACCAGAGCACATACCCTCCCCAGTGTCTATCACCCAGTCACCCCAGTAATGTCTTCCAGTTGATGAATTGTCTTATTACATATTTATATCTTTAATTTTTTTCAGCAATCTTTTGTTATTTTCAGTGTACAAGTCCCTTTCCCCCTTGGTTAAGTTAATTCCTAAGTATTATATTCTTCTTGATGCTCCTGTAAATGGAATAATTTTCTTAATTTCATTTTTGGCTTGTTCATTATTAGTGTATAGAAATACAGCTGATTTTTTGGGGTGCCTGGGTGGCCTAGTCAGTTAAGCATCTGACTTGGTTTCGGATGGGGTCATTATCTCAGGGTCATGGGATCAAGCTCCAAGTCTGGCTGTGCTCAGCGGGGAGTCTGCTTGAGATTCTCCACCCTTCCCCCCACGGCTTCTCCCCCCCCCATGTGCTCTCTCTTTCTCAAATAAATAAATAAATCTTAAAAAAAAAAAAAAGAAATACAACTGATTTTTGTGGGTTTACTTTATATCCTGCAAGCTTGTTGAATTTATTAGTTTTTATAGTTTTGTGTGTGGAATCTAGTATTTTTTTACATATAGGATCATGTCATCTGTAAACAGAGATGAGTTTACTTCTTCATTTCCAACTTGAATGCCTATTTGTTTTCCTTGCCTAATTGCTCTGGCTAAACTTCAAAAACTAAAATTGACTGTAGTGGTAAAAGTGTATATCCTTGTCTTGTTCCTACACTAGAGGAAAAGCTTTCAGTCTTTCACTGTTATGTATGTTAGCTGTGAATTTTTTATATGTGGCCTTTTATGTTGAGGTAATTTCCTTCTAAGTTTGTTGCATGGTTTTATCATGTAAATGTGTTGAATTTTGTTAAATGCTTTTTCTGTATCAGTGATCATGTGGATTTTTTCCCATTCTGTTAATGTTGTGTCTTACACTGATTGATGTGCCTATGTTGAACCATCCTTACATTCAAGGAGTAAATCCCACTTGATCATAATCCTTTTAATGTGCTGCTGAATTTGGTTTGCTAGTATTGTATTGAGAATATTTTTTGCATCAGTGTTCATAAGGGATATTGGTCTATAGTTTTCTTGTAGTGCCTTTGTTTGGCTTTCATATCAGGGTAATGCTGGCCTCATAGAAAGTTAGGGAGGGCTGTTTCCTTTTCAGTTTTTGGGAAGAGTTTGAGGATTGGTGTTCTTTAAATGTTGGTAAAATTTACCAGTGAGGCCATTTTATTTGGAACTTTTTTGTTGTTGTTGAGAAGTTTTTGATTATTGATTTAGTCTCCTTTCTAGTTATAGATGTATTTTGATTTTCTATTTCTCCCTGATTCAGACATGGCAGGTTTTGTATTTTTAGGAATTTGTCCATTTCATCTAGGTGGGTCACAGTTTTTTTCCAAAGATTTATTTATTTATTTTAGAGCGAGGGAGCACACAAGTTATCATGGGTAGGGGGAGGAGACGGGTGAAGGGGGAGAGGTAGAGAGAGTCTTAAGGAGACTCCACATGGAGCCCAACATAGTCTCAATCTCACAATGCTGAGATCACAACCTGAGTGGAAACCAGGAGTCGGATGCATAACCAACTGTTCCACCTAGGTGCCTGTCACAATTTTTTTTTAAGTAATCTCTATACTTAACACGGTGCTCAAACTTATGACCCTGAGACCCAAGAGTTGCATGCTCTACCAGCTGAGCCAGCCAGACACCCCAGGCACAATTTTTTTTAAGCCAGAAGAAAATTATTTGAAAAACGCAGAGCAGGATATTGAGTCTTAAATGGCTTCCTTTGATAGAACAAATCAGAAGTTGGTGGCAGAATGTCAAATGACAAGTGTCTTTTGTTAAAACCATCACACTTTCGGGGCGCCTGGGTGGCTCAGTCGTTAAGCGTCTGCCTTCCGCTCAGGTCATGATCCCAGGGTCCTGGGATCGAGCCCCGCGTCGGGCTCCCTGCTCCGTGGGAAGCCTGCTTCTCCCTCTCCCACTCCCCCTGCTTGTGTTCCCTCTCTCGCTGTGTCTCTCTCTGTCAAATAAATAAGTAAAATCTTTAAAAAAAAAAAAAAACCCATCACATTTTCAATATATAAGTGGGCAAAAGAGGTTTAAGTGGGTTAGTAGACAGTAGAGAAATATTTAAATTTATTAGTTATTAAGAGGTAGAAATGAAAATTTCATACTTATACAGGGAAAAATAGAAAATGATAATACTCAATGTAGGTGATGTTAAGTTGAAATCAGCATGTTTATACATTTAAAATACCACATGTGGTGCGCTTGGGTGTCTCAGCTGGTTAAGCGACTACCTTCGGCTCACGTCATGATCCTGGAGTCCCGGGATCGAGTTCCACATCAGGCTCCCTGCTCAGCTTCTCCCTCTGACCCTCCCCCTTCTCGTGCTCTCTCTCTAATAAATAAATAATTTAAAAAAATAAAATGCCATATGTATCAATTCTTGGAGCTAATAATTCCTTTTGGGGAAAATAATTCCTAAAGAACAAGAACTGTAAGACAAAAAGATGTTCATTTTAGTGTCACTTTATTTAATTAATTTATTAAGCTCAAAGGGCTTCTTTCTTTTTTTTTTTTTTTCTTTGTAAGCAGGCTCCATGCTAGCCAGCATGGGGCTTGACGTCACAACTCTGAGATCAAGACCTGAGTTTGAGATCAACAGTTGGACACTTAACCAACTGAGCCACCCAGGCGCCCCTAGTGTTACTTTAACCAACTGAGCCAACCAGGCCCTAGTGTTACTTTAAATAGCAAGTACATTTGAAACAGTTTCTGTCCAAAATTGGATAATGTAAATATACATACATTTGATTTGACCATTAAAAATAATTATGATAAGGCAGTATGGAAAATGTCTAATGATATATGAATAAAATAAAATGCAAACTCATAGTTATGCTTTGTTTATAATAATAAAAGTTATTCTTGGGCATAAGAACATGTATATATAAAGCAAGTACGTAAAATTCAAAACAAGTCATTTTAATTGGTGGAATTCTGGGTAATTGTTCTTTTCTGTTTTTAATTTTTTTAAATTTTTTTAAGATTTTATTTATTTATTTGACAGAGACACAGCGAGAGAGGGAACACAAGCAGGGGCAGTGGGAGAGGGAGAAGCAGGCTTCCCACTGAGCAGGGAGCCTGATGTGGGGCTCGATCCCAGGACCCTGGGACCATGACCTGAGCCGAAGGCAGACACTTAACGACTGAGCCACCCAGGCACCCCTGTTTTTAATTCTTAATAGTGGTTCTTAGTATTGATTCGATTAAAAATAATTCAGGATGGGGGTGCCTGGGTGGTTCAGTGGTTAGGGGTCTGCCTTTGGTTCAGGTCATGAGTCCTGGGATCGAGCTGCACGTTGGGCTCCCTGCTCAGCAGGAAGCCTGCCTCTCCCTCTCCCACTTCATCAAATAGGTAAATAAAATCTTAAAAAAAAAAATTTCAGGATCTATGAAATAGTCTTCCCAGAAAAAGCATATTCGAATCTCATTAATTTCTAGATCTATCAATTTATAGAGATATGCATTAAAATAGAGAAATGCATTAAAAAACATCACCACAAAAAGGCAATCAATGAAATCCATATTGTGGGAAAGTACAGGACAAATGACTCAGTTCTTTCATAAAATACTGTTGAAGGAGAACCTATATAATAAAAGAGACTTGAGACATTTACTAATCATAGTATATGGCCCTCTTTGATTTCTGCTTCAAGCATAACATTAAAAAGCTAAATAAAATTTAAAAACATACAATAATAATGCAACATTAAATGTATAAATTAGAAAAGAAAGATCTAAAGTCAGTCATCTAAGCTTCCACCTTAGGAAACTAGAATGAGTGATGTTGATAATGGCAGAGACTAGGCATGTGTTGGGAGGGGTATATGGAATGCCCTATAATATCTGCTTCATTTGTTGTGAACCCAAAACTGCTCTAAAAAAGGGAATCTATTAAAAAAAAAGTCTATTAAAAATGTTAACATTGTTCAGATATTTGTTATTAAGAAATTGTTAATTTTAAGAAATCTTAATTTTCAGATATGGTACTGTTATATTAAAATAGTCCCTGTGTTTCAGAGACATATATTGAAATATTTAAAGATGAAATGATATGAGATTTATTTCAAAATGATTAAATGAGGGAGAAGTAGGTGAGGATTTGCTTTAATAATTGTTTCATCTGGGCACTGGGCACTTAGGGGTTTTTTATGCTGTTATGTGTATTTTTATATGATTGAAAATTTCTGTAATAAAAAGTTTTAAAAATGCAGAATGGCCAGAATATGGCTTAAAAAAAAAAGGGACATGTGAGGCGCCTGGGTGGCTCAGTCGTTAAATGTCTGCCTTCGGCTCAGGTCATGATCCCAGGGTCCTGGGATTGAGCCCCGCATCAGGCTCTCTGCTCAGCGGGAAGCCTGCTTCTCCCTCTCCCACTCCCTCTGCTTGTGTTCCCTCTCGCTGTCTCTCTCTCTGTCAAATAAATAAATAAAATATTAAAAAAAAAAAAAGAGACATGTTTTGATTGTTTGCCTTTTACAAATTAGCACTTTTTAACCTACACATAAAACTTAAAACACAATGTGTGTTATTTAAAAAATAATAACAGGACATAAAAATTAATTTATAGCATCTTAGAGGAAATGAGTCTGGTAACCTCAAACAAGTTTAAGGTTTTATGTCGAATTTGTTTTCTTGTAATTCTGGTATTGTATCTGTCTGTATAACTTGGATTGGAAATAAAATTGCAAGGTTGAATTAGAGACCTTTTGTAGCCCTTCCTGTGGTTTACTCTTAAAATGACTATTATTTTTATTTTCAGTTAGTAACAGTCAAGTTGGAACAGGTGTTTGGATAGAGGAAGAGTTGGAATCAGAACTGCTTTGGCTCTTACTACATTGGTTTTGGTATTTGCTAGTAAGCCAGGCATTTTTGCACTTAAGAGTTTTTACAAGTTGTTATTGTCACTGGTCTTTGTGAATAGCTGGATATTGGTCATTTACAAGCAAGTTTCCTGTTTTTTGTTCTTGCAAGGCAATTATTTTTTGTCATAATTACAGTCCTTTTTTAAGACCTGGGATATCACTTTTTCCACTTTCTAAGTTGGGAAGAAATAAGTGAACATTTGATGATTTGAATTTTCAAGGACTAAGTGTTATGCACACTGTAAGGGGGCATTAATAGGCACACATCGTACCTGAGTATAAAACTTGTTTATAAATTTTTTTTTTTTTAAGATTTTATTTATTTATTTGAGAGAGAGAGAATGAGAGAGAGCACATGAGAGTGGGGAGGGTCAGAGGGAGAAGCAGACTCCCTGCCGAGCAGGGAGGCCGATGCGGGACTCGATCCAGGGACTCCAGGATCATGACCTGAGCCGAAGGCAGTCGCTTAACCAACTGAGCCACCCAGGCGCCCCAAACTTGTTTATAAATTTGGTAGTAGGATTTGTTATGTGGAAAGCCGTGAGTGGGAAGTTTTGAAAGGAAAGAAAAGGGAAATAAAGGCACCATCATTCACTCAGTCCCTACTATGTACTACATTTTCCATATATTATCTCATTTAATCCTCATAAAAGCCTTACAAGGAGAATATTAACATTTAATTTTTACATATGAGGAAAAACAGGCTTGCAGAGTTTAAATTATTCCCATAAAGTTATTTGGCCAGTGAATGATAAAGTTGAGATTGAAATCCAGAAATGCCACATTAAGGAAATTTACATGTAAACACACAGATGGTCAGAGATAAACAAATACCTTACGATCTCTCTTATATGTGGAATCTAAAAATAAAACAAAAAATCAAAACCCCCAAACCCTAAGCTCATAGAGACAGGGAGGTAATAAGGGTAGAGATGGGGTAAAATGGCAAAATGGGTGAAAGGAGTCAAAAGGTACTGACTTGCAGTTATAAAATGAGTAAGTCATGAGGATGTAATGTACACATAGCAACTATAGTTAATAATACTGTATTGCATATTTAAAGTTTGCTAAGAGAGTGAATCCTAAAAGTTGTCATAACAAGAAAAATTCTGTAACTATGTATGATGGCATATGTTAACTAGACTTTATTGTGGTGATCATTTTGCAATATATACAAATACTGAGTCATTATGTTGTACACCTGAAACTAATATAATGTGTGGCAGCTATACCTCAATTTAAAAAAACATTAAACTCTACATTACAAAGAATAAACCGTAATATATGTAAACAACAAAATAAAGGAACGGACCTCAGTAAAAAAAAAAAAAAAAAAAAATACACAAATGAAAGATTTTAACCAGTACTTAGCTGAAACATTGAATAGCATATGTATTATAAATCATCATAATTTGTCTCTTTACAAAGACAAATGTGTCTATGATATAGCCCTTCCCAGATAAGTCCCCATTAATGTTTGTTTCTCCACTCATATTCATGTGTGCAATAACTTCAGTAATCAAGGAAGCAGTAAACATTTGTTAAGTACCTATTTTATTTCAGGCACTGTGATAT
Organism: Leptonychotes weddellii; assembly: GCF_054177405.1. Classification (NCBI taxonomy): domain Eukaryota; kingdom Metazoa; phylum Chordata; class Mammalia; order Carnivora; family Phocidae; genus Leptonychotes; species Leptonychotes weddellii. The sequence goes on from NC_138372.1 coordinate 38,142,170, forward strand.
CAGTATTTTTTTTTTAATTTTTTTTTAAAAAGGATTTTATTTATTTATTTGACAGAGACACAGCAAGAGAGGGAACACAAGCAGGGGGAGTGGGACAGGGAGAAGCAGGCTTCTCGCGGAGCAGGGAGCCCGATGTGGGGCTCGATCTCAGGACACTGGGATCATGACCTGAGCTGAAGGCAGACACCCAACGACTGAGCCACCCAGGTGCCCCTGTGATATCAGTATTAAAATACTTTAGTTCTTGGGGCGCCTGGGTGGCTCAGTCGTTAAGCCTCTGCCTTCGGCTCAGGTCATGATCCCAGGGTCCTGGAATCGAGCCCCGCGTCGGGCTCCCTGCTCCGCGGGTAGCCTGCTTCTCCCTCTCCCACTCCCCCTGCTTGTGTTCCCTTTCTTGCTGTGTCTCTCTCTGTCAAATAAATAAATTAAGTCTTAAAAAAATTAAAAATAAAAAAATAAAATACTTCAGTTCTTCATGAAGTTTACATCCTAGCTTGGGAAAATGGAGAATAAGTTAAATAAATGTAATAGATTGCAGTAGATTGTGTTAGTTGTGATAATAAAAGTATATGGCATGATATTTTGGTAGTATAATAAGTTTGTGCAAATATGTAATTCTATATTTCTAGAGCTGACTTTTTGACTCTCTAGCTCAGAGAACTGGGGAAGGTACTTAGATGACGTTTGCAATGTGAGGTGGGATATTTTTCTTTGTCACGGTGACTGGGGCTACTACCGGTGTTTAGTAATCTGGGATCTGGGCTGTTAAACATCCTGTGTTAAGCGGGACAGTGCTGTGCAGTGAAGAATTGGCTGACCTAAATGCCAAGAATGCCCTTGTTGAGAAACACTAACTAACCTGATTCATGGCAAACAACTTCATCTTGGTCTCATCAGGCAACTTTAGTATTATCCCGTAATTTTAAATCCAAGATTATTAACCTGTTATCAGTTGGTTCAAATCTCTTAGATTCTGCCTATCTATTCCATGGTACTAATTCTAATAACCTGAGGAGCTTATTACATGATAGTATTTGTCTTTTTGAGAAAGAGAGCCAGCATTTCCGGGTCAATCTTCTATTTTATGTTGTGGTACACCTCTGTGTCAGTCATAGGCACTGTCCTGTGGTAGTTTTGTGGTGTATGTTATATTTGATCCCATGTAGTTCTCTGGCATGGGTGATAATGCATCCCTTTGCCTGACTCCCATTTTCTTGCCATTGTAGGTAGTTTCTTGGTAAGTCATCCACTTTTCTACTAACTTTCCTGCTCTAATTTCCTTGGAGACACTATTGTTAGGCTCATTGAATATTGGGAAGGATGGGTAGTCTTAGGTCCTTCTGTTTAACTGCATAATGCTGCCCCCTAGCTTGCTTTTACAAAAGGATATCTTTGTTTTGGGGTTTTTTTTTCATTCTTACTTGAGGATCTTTTTACCCAAAGCAAGTCCTTTACTTTGGAAAGTTCCCAACTGTATTAGTTTGCTAGGACTGTCATAATAAAGTACCACTAGGAGCACCTGGGTGGCTTGGTCAGTTGGGCCCCGACTCTTGATTTCAGCTCAGGTCATGATCTCAGGGTGGTGAGATCACCCCAAGTCAGGCTCCAGGCTCAGCACAGAGTCTGCTTGTCCCTCTCCCTCTGCTCCTCCCCCCTATTCGCACTTGCTCTCTCGCACTCTCAAATAAATAAATAAAATCTTGACTGATGAATCACAGACCTGTACCCCTGAAACAAATGATACATTATATGTTAATTTAAAAAATTTAAAATAAAAAAATAAAAATAAAATCTTTAAAATAAAGTACCACCAACTGGTGGCTTAAATAATAGAAATTTATTGTGTCACAATTGCAGAGGTTAGAAGTCTGAGACTGAGGTGGTGACAGGGTTGGTTCCTTCTGAGGTTTGTGAGGGAAGGATCTATTCCACATCTTTCTCCTTGGCTTGTAGGTGGCCATCTTTATGTTCACATCGTATTCTCCGCATATTGTGTCCGTATTTCCCCTTTTATAAGGTCACCGGTTCTACTGGATTAGGAGCCCACCTTAATGACCTCATTTTAACTTGATTCCCTCTGTAAAGATCCTGTTTCCAAATGAGTCACATTCTGAAATATTGAGGGTTAAGACTTCAATATATGTATTTGGGGGAGAGACGATTTAACCTATAACACCCAACTAATCCTTTTAATTCTGTTTTCCTCTTAGAACACAGAAAAGGCTCTACTCAAAATTAAAATATCCCAGTCCAACACCAAAAAAAATTATGTAAAGTAAAAAGGGGGGAAAAACCCTATTTCTGTCCAATTCTTATCCTCCAACTTGATTATTTTACTTTACTTTTCCATATGAGTAACTATATATAGAACTATCTCTTTTTTTTTTTTTTTAAAGATTTTATTTATTTGAGAGAGACACAGCGAGAGAGGGAACACAAGCAGGGGGAGTGGGAGAGGGAGAGGCAGGCTTCCAGCTGAGCAGGGAGCCCGATGTGGGGCTCGATCCCAGGGTCCTGGGTCGAAGGCAGACGCTTAACGACTGAGCCACCCAGGCGCCCCGAACTATCTCATTCTTTTTACAGGCTAACAGCATTCCATTTAATGGTTATACTGCAGTTTAATTAACCGTACCTCTACTGATGAACATTTTTGTTGTTTACAACTTTTGACTATTACACACTGTACAGAGCTAATTCTTGTATACATTTCATCACACATTTGAATTTTTTTTTTTTTTTGGTACGATAAATCTTTCAAATTGCATGTGCTAGGGGGACCTGTGTGGCTCAGTCGGTTAAGCGTTTGACTCTTGATTTCAGCTCAGGTCATGATCACAGGGATATGAGATTGAGCCCCGCATTGGGCTCTGTGCTGGGCATGGAGCCTGCTTGAGATTCTCTCTCTCCCTTTGCCCCTCCCCCCTCTAAAATGAAAATAAAAAATAAATAAAATTTTTTAAAATTGCATGTGCTAAGTCAAAGGGAATGAACATTTAAAAATTTTAAAGATATTGGTAAGTTAATCCACCAATTTATACTACCACTAGGAGGATATGAGAGAAAGTTCCTCTTTTCTCTGTACCCTCACCACCATCGGATAATATCAGTTTTTAAAAAATCTTTGTACAATAGAAAAAGAGTATCTCATTCTTTTAATTTTTATTTTGTCACATGTGATACTTAGTATATCTTTAGTCATTTTATTTATTTTTCTGTAAATTTACCTGTGTGAGTTCTTGCTTATCTTCTTTAGAGGTATTTGTATTTTTCTTATTAGTTCATTGAAGCTTTTTATATGTTATGGATCTTAGCCCTTTGTTCATTATACATAACACAGATATTTTATCTAGTCTATTTTATTCTTTTTGGATGTTACTATAAGTGGAATTGTTTTGTAATTTCCTTTTCAGATTGTTCATTTTTAGTGTATAGAAATGCAACTGATATTTGTGTGTTGACTTTGTATCCTTCAACTTCACTGAATTCATTTATAAGTTTTAATAGCTTTTTTATGTGGAATATTTAGGGTTTTCTGTATATAAGTTCGTATCATCTGCAAACAGATAATTTTACTACTTTCTTTCCAATTTGGATGCCTTTTATTTATTTTTCTTGCCTAATTACTTTGGCTAGAAATTGCAGTACCAGTGTTGAGTAGAGGAGGTGAAAGCAGACATCCTTGCCTCATTTCTGAACTTAAAGGAAAAGCTTTCATTTTTTCACCACTGAGTATGGTCATTGCTATGGATTTTTTGTATATGGCTTTTATTATGTTGGTAGTTTCCTTATATTTCTAGTTTTTTGACTGTTTTTATTATGAAAGGGTGTTGCATTTTGTCAAATTTTTTCTGCTTTGAGATGATTATATGGGTTTTTTTTCTTTCATTCTTTTAATGTGTATTGCATTGATTGAGTTCTGTATGTTGAATAATCCCAAATCCATTCTTTTTTCTCTATACTGTAGCCATGCAGGTCTGATCATATTTTTCTCTTTGATTAAAATATTTAAGTGATTTCCCATTGCTCTGTTAAAAAACAAAATTATTAATACAACCTATAGAACCTTTGCTTGGTTTGCCATCTTTTTTTTTTTAAATTGAAGTATAGTTAATATACAGTGTTAGATTTTCATCTGTACAACATAATGATTGAACAATTCTATACATTACTCTTAATGACTGTATCCCCTGTGCTCTACTTTTCATCTCTGTGACTTATAACTAGAAGTTTGTGCCTCTTAATCCCCTTTATCTATTTCACCCATCCCCCCACTTACCACCCCTCTGGCAACCACCAGTTCTCTGTATTTAAGTCTGTTTTTTTGTTTGTCTCTTTGTTTCTTTGTTCATTTGTTTTGTTTCTTAGATTCCGCACATGAGTGAAATCATATGGTTATTTGTCTTGTCTGACCTTATCTTTATTCAGTGCCTCCCTTAACCTAAGGGCCTCTAGCCACATTAACTATTTTTAGTTCCTTAATGGAGCCATGCTTTCTTTCCCTAATGGGACCTGTGCACTCACTGTTTCCTCTGCTTATTATTGTCTCTCTCCTTGTTACCATTTTATGCATAAAAAACTATTACCTCATATTTTATCTCTCTCATTTCCTACATAAAACTTTCCTTGACCCTGCCAGTCAAGGTGAGGCCTAGATTACATCTTATTTTATCCTGTACTTCTTTTGAAGCAAGTAATTTTATATTCACTTGTGTGATTATTAAATTTCAGATTATAACCTCTGTAGACTATGAATTTCATGAAGGCAAGGGTCATACCTATTTTGTTCACTGCTACATCTGGTAGGGTATCCTGCTGCCCAGCACATAGTTGGGGCTCAGACATTTGTAACATGAATGAGTGAGTGATGGCTTCTTGGTTTTATGTCTTGATTAGAAAGGTTATTGAAAGATTTCAAGATTAACATGATTAGATTCACTGTTTAGAAAATTCATTTATTGTTTGTGTGAAAGATGAATTAGACATATCTGAAAATTAGGAGGACAGACAACTGATTATGATTACCTTCTTGGCCTCGAATAATAGAAGCCTAAATAAAGGCAGCGGCATTAATGATGGAGAGGAAGAGATGGTATTTGGGGAGAACCATTTAAGAGGAAGAACCAACAGGACTTGGCGACTGACTAGATATAGTCATGGTGAGGGAAAGGAAAAGTCAGGTCTCAAATTAAAATTAAATGCCATATATGAATTAGTATGAAGCAGTATTACATAGTGGTTAAGAATAGAGCCTTTGCAGACTTATGTAACCTACTAGCTGTACGACTGAAGGATTTTACTTAACATTTGTTTAACTCTGTTAATTGTAAATGAGTAACTTCATCGAAGTTAAATGAGATAGTATGTGTAAAAAGCTTCTATTCATAGTTTGCTGTGAACTTGAAGAAGTCATTTAACCATCCAGACTCAGTTTCTTCTGATAGAAAAAAGGATAATCTATTTCCTGTTCCCCCTACACTGCAGAGTTAGAGAATATAAAGCCTCTGAAAACTGTAAATTGGTAATCATGGTAGCTAGATAGATTAATTTTACCTGGTAGGAAAGGAGATGATCTCTCTTTGTCTTTAATATGACCTCATCTCTTGATTCATCTTTGTCAGGTAGATAATTCTTGACCATAAAGACTGGACTGGTAGAATTTACCATACTAGCAACAGCCTTCTGCCTGTATGGGGCTCTCTGTGATAAGTGACTAATGACTTCTCAAGAAAATAAATCTTAACAGGGAGCCAAGGAGATCCTTATTGCCTGATGTGAAAGGGAGAAGAAAGTAGGATTATCAGGAACCAACCCTGGAAAGTGGAAATAAGGTGCTGGAAATCGGCCTGGTGAATTTTTGGTTGCCTGCTCTGATTTTCTATAGCTAGGCCTGTGCTTATTTTAGGATTGAGTTGTATACTTTGATCTTTCCTGTCTTTCATAGCAAACCAGTGAAAAGATTATTATGATTATTATTCCACACATAAGATGAGTAAAAACCAGAAGCTAAAACCTGGAATTCTCATGGGGCGCCTGGGTGGCTCAGATGGTTAAGCGTCTGCCTTCGGCTCAGGTCATGATCCCAGGGTCCTGGGATTGAGCCCCATATGGGGCTCCTGGCTCAGCGGGGAGCCTGCTTCTCCCTCTCCCTCTGCCTCTCCCACTGCTCATGCTCTCTCTCTCTCTCTCTGTATCTCTGTGTCTCAAATGAATAAATAAAAAATTAAAAATAAATAAATAAATAAAACCTGGAATTCTCAGTGCTTGCTTATTTCACCCTGCTATTTTGCCTTTCCAAACAGATGTAACTATCTTTAAATGCCCATGTTATGTGGTACTGTGTATAGGAATTTCGCCTAAGGGCAGCTCATTTTTTTTCCCCCTCCTGTGTATTTGTTATGTGATCTTGGTTAAGATTTTTGTTTTCAGCCAACACTTTGACTTTTCTTATTGCTGATAGGCTGGTCATCTTGCTCTTGCTTTTGAATTCGGTCTTGTGCCCAGCTTCCTCAATTGTATTTTCCTTTGAAGTTTTCAGTGTTGTAGTAATATGGTTTCCTGTCAGTTAGTGTTGGTTGGTATTGGTTTGCTCCCTTTGTATTGTGATTCTAAATAAATTTAGTATGTTCTTTTTCCTACAGGTTTTCTGTGCTTCCTGCTGTAGCCTGAAATGTAAACTGTTATACATGGATAGAAAGGAAGCTAGAGTATGTGTAATCTGCCATTCAGTGCTAATGAATGGTAAGTATTAAAACAGTTTGAATACGCAGTTGAGACAAAACAAGAGAATTCCTATGAAAAGGCTACTGTTTTTTCCTGCCTTTCTCTATAAGTTGCTCACCTTCTCAAAAGGCACAACTTTAACTGAAAATATTGAGCTAAATTTCCATGTTTTGAAAATATTGTAGAATTTCAGAATTCCTATGCCTAACTTAATGAATGAATGCTAACGTCAGGTAAGTTTTCCAGGAAGAATGGAGGTTCTCGTGGCAATCTGGTGCTGTGTGGCTTTAATGTTGCTGTGACATGACTGAAGTGGGCTGGGGGTGGGAGGCTATTGACTACTCAGATGATGAAATATTAAAATTGGGCTGAGGTTTTCCTTTCAAGGGAAGCTATCTCTAGGGAGTACCTTAATAACTTAAAATATATTCTCATTAACACCTTGTTTCATTTATCTTGTTAAAAATAAATATTTTAATATCTAAGATCAAATAGAGAAGTGCATTTTTCTATCAGTTATCTCCTTAATACTACTTAGATTGTTATAAGGATATTCGTTTTGAATTTAGTTATATGGTAAAAGAATATGGCCAGGAGAAGGTAAATATAGCTTGTCCAGTGTTCATCTTTTATGGGACTAGAAATGAATCCAAGGGAATTTTAGTTAAAAATTTTAAAACAGTATTTTTGTAAAGAGATAAAATGAAATTGATCAGGCTGTAGTATTTTCTCTTTGAGTACATCTTTGCACAGTTGCCAGAAGAATTACTAATAAAATGTTCAACTTGGATACTGCTGCTGCCTGTGCCAGGGTCATGTGCATCCTGGAGGCCGGAACCTATCTGCTTAAGACCCCTCCTGCTCTGTCTGTCTGCGTTGCTCATAGTGATGTTTTCCTGTTGCTGGCTTATTAACCTCCTGCATGTCAGTTAATCTGATGTGTTCTGATCTCCTGTGATCCACCCAATTTCCTCCCATTTCTGAATTCTTGCAATTTTGATCAAATATTAATTCATTCTCTCTTAGGGTCAATTTTTAGATGGTAGTTATTTCACTCATTTGCTCAATTGATGATTTTTGTTCCTGCTTTCATTTTCGGACACATATCCACAAAAAAGAGCACGATACTTATTTATAGTACCCAGTACCTCTTTTATTTGATGAGGTCTTTCAAGTTGATAGCTTCTTTTTTTTTTTTTTTTTAACTTGGCATAGCTAAAGATGAAGGAAATGGCAGAGGATTCATATGGAATACTTATTTTAATTAAGCCAAGGATACCCTTACCAGGGGATCCTAAAATAATCTACCTTTTCTGGTTTTTCCAGTGTCTTTCCTTTCGCATGGCTTAGCGAAGTCTTTTTCTGAATATTTAATTTGATGCTTTTCAGTGTTCCCTATCCCTTTCTCCCTTTCACCTTTTCTCTTCCTTCCCTCTTTCTGCCAGTGCTTTCAAAGGAACATAGCTATTGTTTTTAGCCTTGTCCTGAAGTTTGGAGGCAATAAATGTTCATAATCTTATGGATCATTCTTTGATGTTGAATGAGAGTTTTTAAAAGATGCTTAAAAAAATTGAGTGGTGTCCATTCCTGGGCATGTGGTATTACCTGAACCTAGAAGATAACATTTGATATCTTTCATTTCTGTAGCATCTTTCATCCAGTTTACTTTAAAAACAATAGTTGATATGTCAGTATTTAGTTAGTAAAATTATAGAGTATACAGAATCTTAACATATTTGCGATCATTCATATTGGTTGATGGCACTTAAATGACATTGGCACATTTTCATGTTCAAATGGGTCCTCTGCTTTTGAGACACACCAAAGATGTGAAATGGTTGTTTTTGCTGGATACTCTTACACGAGGTAATGATTACACAAAAGCAGAATTCACAGAAATGTTGAGATGTGTTCTCTTGAGCTTTAGGCTTCAGAATTTTTCCAGTGAGATTTTACCTCAACTAAGAAGAACATAGAAGTCTATAAATGAAACCAAAAATATCATACGATGGAGTTATGCTATTTTAGTCCCCAGTTTTGATTTTCGATAGAACTTTATAAAACGCATCAAATATTAAACCTGCCCCCCCCTTGTCTAAATGCTACCCCAGTTGTAAATCCTTAGTAAGTTTGATGTTTCACTCCCTCTTAAGGGAATGTATGGTCTCTTAAAGGAGCCAGGAACCTAGTCATTAACCTCAGACTGATCTGCTATCAGTCTGTATCAGAAGTATCACCTAATTCTTATTTTTGCTTCCAAATAGTTTACCTAACTAAATGGTCTCCTTTATTGATTAAAATCACCTATCTCCTTAAATACTTTCACTAGCTGGAAGAGAGACATACTATAAGTGTTAATGAGGAGGAGCTACATTATTTATCCAATATTGTGGAGGTCTTAATGTCCATATTTTGCAATCCATTCACATTGATTGTCTGTATTTGCTTTAGCTCAAGCCTGGGAGAACATGATGAGTGCCTCAAGCCAGAGCCCTAACCCTAACAATCCTGCTGAATACTGTTCTACTATCCCTCCCTTGCAGCAAGCTCAGGCCTCAGGAGCCCTGAGCTCTCCACCTCCCACTGTGATGGTACCTGTGGGAGTTTTAAAGCACCCTGGAGCAGAAGGTAGGGGATCATGTGCTCTTCTCTCTCTTTTTCCTCACCAAGTTCCTCTGAAAAGGTGCTGATGTGATTTTACAGCACGAGTCTTTAAAACGCTGTAGATAAGTCCCTTTGGGTGGTTATTAAAGTGGAAGGAACAAGATGAGAAATGTGTCAAGACTATTTCTGGGCAAATAAAGAATAATACTGTGTTGCCTGATATTTTGGAGGCACCTCTAAAAATATGCTAATACCCTGTCCAACTTAAGAATGGAGTGATTACACTGCTTATACTTGAAAAAAGAGGGGCACCTGGGTGGCTCAGTCGTTAGACGTCCGCCTTCGGCACGGGTCATGATCCCAGGGTCCTGGGATCGAGCCCCGCATCGGGCTCCCTGCTCTGTGGGAAGCCTGCTTCTCCCTCTCCCACTCCCCCTGCTTGTGTTCCCTCTCTCGCTGTCTCTGTCAAATGAATAAATAAAATCTTAAAAAAAAACAAAAAAACCAAAATGATCTTATGTTAAAAAAAAAAAAGATACAGGATTTGAGGTTGGTCTGTAAAATCCTAGCCTCACACCTACCTTAATGTTCTTTGTAGGACTTTATGAAAATGAAGAATTCTTTCTTTGGACCAGCCCATTCTAATATTGCTTTTTGGAAACACATTGCCATTTTCTCTTTTCATTTTTAATCTATCCATATAAAAATATGAAAATATTGTTAGGTACATAGACCTTTATAAAATCCAGAACTTTAATTCTGATTATATCACATGATAGGTAGGAAATTATAGGCTCAACTTATTTTAATTTATTATATCTTTAAGATTATGATATTGTCAGATGAAAGGCACTTTGTAAGTTCAGGAGATTATCAGTAGTAAAAACAACAGTTATGTATTTCCTTAAAATGATCTTGTCAAGAAGTTTCCCTTGATAATTAAAATCAATCTTCTTTCAGTAATTTTATGTCTTTTTGTCTAGTAATATTCCCTTCCCCTTGCTAAGTAGCCCTCCTCCCCTTTTGAAGATCAAAGACTTCTACTGATATTGTCATATTCTTCCCCATTTTCCCCTCTTTTCAGATCATCCCTTAGTCATACTCCTTGTGTTTTTATGAGTTCAGGCTTGCTTTCTTAAAATCTTTATTCTATTTACTTCATTTGTCATTTTTGTTGTTCTTCCCTAGTCTTTCTTTGTTTTGGCTGTTTGGAATTGATTTCCAAAACTGGATTTAAAGAGATCATTTCATCAGACTTAGTTTTCCAGCTTTAACCCTATTGCAAACTACTTTTTGCACTGCCAGATGAGTCTTTTTTCATCTTCAGCTACACTTCAGCCAAGGATCTGGTCTCTTTGCTTCCCAATTCTCTTATATATCTGTGCCAACTCTTCCTTTATTAGTAAATAATTCTTCAACATTCTTCAGGGCATCTTTTGCCCTTTAAAAATACCATATCACTTTTCCAGATATTTAATTCCTGTGGAAACCTCATACTTTTAGGAAATGTAGATATTTATTGCTAGACATTTTTTCCCTGCTATTAATTTATTTCCTAGGCACTTAAGCCACCTTTCTTAGTTTCTCTGTCAGTGATACGGAACAGAGTTATGTGATGTAATCATAAGTGTACTTAATATTTTAAAGCAAAGTTTTAAATCTCTAAGTTACAGAAGTAAAGAATATATTTAAACTCATATTTTATTATTTTATAACCACTTTTATACACTGTTACAGTCCTTGTATTTATAATTATAAGATGCTAAGTAGTGATTTCCTTATACTTCTGGAATTGGTGACCTTCTCTTTCTTTGATGTTAGAAACCCTATCAATATCACATTGATGCCTGTTTTATTTTTCTGGCTCCTCAAGTGGCTCAGCCCAGAGAGCAGAGGCGAGTTTGGTTTGCGGATGGGATCTTGCCTAATGGAGAAGTTGCTGATGCAGCCAAATTAACAGTGAATGGAACTTCCTCAGCAGGAACCCTGGCTGTGTCACATGACCCAGTTAAGCCAGTAACTACCAGTCCTCTACCAGCAGAGGTAAGAGAACAAAAACAGCAACTAAAAGTGAGTACTTAGTTTACTCAGCATTGTGCTGCTTCTGCCTTGCCGTTTTCTAAGTTGAGTGACCTTTCTGTGGAACCCTATAAGTTTCAGATACAGTTTAGTGCATATGTGTGTGTGTCTAGGGTAAAGTGTGGCAAAATCAGTTCTTGTTTGCTCTATATTTGGAGGTGTTTTTTAGGAGAAAGATTCTTATGAAGGTTGTTCTCAGTGAGCTCAGGCTACTGCTGTAGTTAGAGGTCGTGCAGAGGGAATCCTGCCCCCTTTGTACATTGGTTTTCAAACTGTTCCCCAGGTTCTGCGGTGGCCTCTTGGGAGTGCCATGGTGAGGAAGGGCCAGGCCATATAAAGATGGCTAAGGAGTCCCTCTATTCCTTTATCTTCAACAGAGCATCTCTATTTCTTCTGTTCTACCTTTTGGTTTCTTTCTTTTTTGAGAGAGAGAGAGAGTGGGAGAGAGCACAGGCAGGGGCAGAGGGAGAAGCAGGCTCTCCACTGAGCTGGGAACCTGACGTGGGGCTCGATTCCAGGACCCTGGGATCATGACCTAAGCTGAAGTCAGTCACTTAACTGACTGAGCCACCCAGCCGCCCCTACTTTTTGGTTTCTATGTAAGATTTTTAAAGATTTAATTTTATTTACTTATTTTTAAAGATTTTATTTATTTATTTGACAGAGAGAGAGACAGCAAGAAAGGGAACACAAGCAGGGGGAGTGGGAGAGGGAGAAGCAGGCTTCCCGCTGAGCGGGGAGCCCAATGTGGGGCTCGATCCCAGGACCCCAGATAATGACCTGAGCCAAAGGCAGACGCTTAACAACTGAGCCACTCAGGCTCCCCAAAGATTTTATTTTTAAGTAATCGCTGCACCCACCGTGGGGCTCAAACTTACAACCCTGAGATAAAGAGTTGCACACTCTACCAGCTGAGCCAGCCATGTGCCCCTGATAGGTTTTTAGAATATAAATTTTGTTTGAATGCAAGAGGAAGTTCTAGTGAATGAATGTTACCAGGAAACAAGTTTCGGCTCAGTTTGCAAAACTAAACCAAGTTAGTTATTTTACTTCTGTCTCTTACATTGTTCAACACTCTATTTTAATACTTATCTGGTAAAATGTAGAAAAACAAATTCTATAGGGCCAGACTAGAATATATTTTTCTCATCTTTAGGGCCCAGTAGAGTGCATGGCACTTAATAGGTGCTCACTGAATGAAATAAATTCCTTTTCACAGATGATATATATCAAGTAGAGGCCAGATGACCACTTTCTGTGATACTAAAAGATGGATTTATGCATCATTAAATAATAAGTTAGAATAGATTACTTTATTTCCTGTACTAGGCTTTCAAATCAGGTAATAATGGTTTGTCAATAAAATTTTCCAAATCTCCTCTTACATCATGATGTATTGAGAACAGTGCAAAATTTTTAGCAAGAACATTGCAAAATTTTTAGCAAAAACCCACTAAAAACTGATAGAGTCCTAAATTATAGACAAAAATATAGTAAGACATGGACATATTTTTTTTTAAATAGTTTTAATCTTTATTCAAGTATAAAATCGAGATAGCGAAGTGCTTAAGGAACATTAATCTTTAGGAAGCCACTTGATGAACTTACAGCTACACCCATGCAACCACCACTGGGTTTCAGCCAATGTGAAAATACAGACCATTTCCATCACTCTAGAAGGTTCCCTCATGCCCTTTTTCTGTCAATACCTGTCTGTTTTTCCCCCAAGGTAACCATTATTTGATTTGTATCACCAGGGATTTAGTTTTGACTGTTTTTAAATTTCTTTTTTTTTTTTTTAAGATTATATTTATTTGACAGAGAGAGCACAAGGAGGGGGAGTGGCAGGCAGAGGGAGAGCGAGAAGCAGGCTCCTCACTGAGCAGAGACCGATGTGGGGTGGGGCTCGATCCTAGCACTCTGGGATCATGACCTGAGCCGAAGGTGGACTCTTAACTGAATGAGCCACCCAGGCGCCTCTGTTCTCAAATTTCATATAAATGGAAACATATAGTATATAATGTTTTGTATCTAGCTTCTTTTTTTTTAATATTATTTATTTATTTGACAGAGACACAGCGAGAGAGGGAACACAAGCAGGGGGAGTGAGAGAGGGAGAAGCAGGCTTCCCGCCAAGCAGGGAGCCCAGTGCGGGGCTCGATCCCAGGACCTGGGATCATGACCTGAGCCGAAGGCAGATGCTTAACGACTGAGCCACCCAGGCACCCCTTGTGTCTAGCTTCTTAAACTAATGATTATGAGATTTATCCATGCTGTGTGCATCAAAAGTTACTATTTTTTTATTGCTGGATAGTGTTCCATTGTATGGATATACGGCAATTTATTCGTATTCCTGTTAATGGACATTTGGATGGTTTCCAGTCTTTGGCTCTTATGAAGAAAGCTGCTATAAACATTTTTAAACATGTTAAAAAGAGTTTTTAAACGCATTTAACATTTTTTAAAGTTTTTTTTTTTTTTTGCTTAGTTGTATAGAATATAGTGAGGAGAGCATTATTCTAATAGATCTTTGAGATATTCTATTAAATCGTTAATTAAGTGGATTTAACTCCACCCCAAATGTGTGTTTCAACATTATACTTTGTTAACGTGTAGTTAATGTGATCTTCATATTAATGCAAAGAAAAATGAACATATAGTTTTATTTCATTGCATAGTAAATGAAAACAATGACTTAATCTGTATTTTTCTAAAGATTCATTTATTTATTTGAGAGAGAGAGAGGGAGAGGGCAAGCATGGGGAGGGGCAGAGGGAGAGGGAGAGAAATCCTCCAGTAGACTCCCTGCTGAGCCTGGAGCCCACCATGGGGCCTGGACCCAGGACCCTGAGATCACAACCTGAGCCGAAATCAAGAGTCGGATGCTTAACTGACTGAGCCACCCAGGCACTCCTTTAATCTCTGTATTTTATCAGTTAATTTTTCCCTCTTGTCTCTGTATCTCTGTATTTTATCAGTTAATTTTTCCCTCTTTTTTATTGTGGTAAAATATACATGACATAGAACCTGCCATTTTAATCATTTTTAAGTGTACAAACCAGTGGTATTAAGTCCATTCACATTGCTGCACAACCATCACCACTATTCTCAAAGTTATTTTTATTTTATTTTTATTTTTTTAATTATTTATTTTTTAAAGAGAAAGAGGGGGGGTGGGTAGGGAAGGAGGGAGAGGGTAAGAGAGAATTTTAAGCAGGCTCCATGCCAGCACAGAGCCCGACAAGGGGCTCAGTCTCACGACCCTGAGATGACCTGACCTGAAATCAAGAGTCAGGGATATTTAACCGACTGAATCACTCAGGCATCTGTCAAAGTTATTTTTAAAAAGCAATGTAAGGGTGGCTGGGTGGCTCCCTGGGTGGCTCAGTCGGTTAAGCATCTGCTTTTGGCTTAGGTCATGATCCTAGGGTCCTGGGATGGAGTCCTGCATCTGGCTCTTTGCTCAGCAGGGAGCCTGCTTCTCCCTCGGCCTGCCACTCCCCCCTGCTTGTGCTCTCACATGCTCTCCCTCTGATAAATAAATAAAATCTTAAAAAAAAAATACATAAAAAAGCAGTGTAAATGAGACTTTAAGTGGACCCAAATGCATTAAAGTTTCAGAAGTTGAGATAACTTTGAAACTTTGTTTCTGTTGCCACTGCAGTTTTTTTTTTTTTTTTAAGATTTTATTTATTTGACAGAGAGAGACACAGTGAGAGAAGAACACAAGCAGGGGCAGTGGGAGAGGGAGAAGCAGGCTTCCCGTGGAGCAGGGAGCCGATGTGGGGCTTGATCCCAGGACCCTGGGATCATGACCTGAGCCTAAGGCAGATGCTTAACGACTGAGCCACCCAGGCGCCCCTGCAGTTTTTAAAAATATTTTCTTTTATGGTAGAGGAAACCCGGGTAGAGAAAGCTTTAACCCAGGCTACAAGGCCTCTTCCCTCATTATTATGATTTGGTGATGTCAAAAAGAGAAACTCTGCAGTTGGAAATATTTTCATAGTATAAACCCAGGCCTTTGGGAAACCACAAGTTAATGAAAAACTTATGCTATTTTTCAAAAAGTATGAATTCCACATTTTCACTTAAATTCACATTTATATTCTCAACAATATTCTGCTAAAGTTGTGACCTCTCTGTAAAGCTCACTTTGCTGATTTGCTTTTTCTAGACAGATATTTCTCTGTTCTCTGGGAGTATAACTCAGGTTGGAAGTCCTGTTGGCAGTGCAATGAACCTAATTCCTGAAGATGGCCTTCCCCCCATTCTCATATCCACTGGTGTGAAAGGAGGTATGTGGACTTACATATTTAAACAGGGATAGTAATTGCAGGATGCCGGATGTTGTCTTCTAATTAAGGGAAAGAGAGAGAATTCAAATGATAACCACCTTTTTCTTCTCCAACAGAGAAAACAACCACTCAGTGCCATGAAAATAATTGTTGCTGTTACTGATAGTTTTAGAGTAGATATTTATGTTTTTATATTATAAGGTCATTTCATTGTTCAAAGGACATATTTTTAATTATAGTATAAATGTACTTCATTGACAGTTTTTTCTTTATATTTCAAAGCACATAATACTCTGAAGAGTTGCTTATGTTTCTAGGATTTGGCCCACCTGACTGAACAGTCAGGACATTAACTTTTTGTTTTGCAGTATATTATACATTCTGAAATGTACATATAATAAATGGAGAGCACTGAATGTAAATAGTAATTTTATTGTTAAAATTTTTAGTGAGTTCTGGTAAGAAGTAAAATGACTATCCAATCAAAAGAATGCTTATCTTTATGTGAAAGTCTGTTGTTGATAGATGCAGATCAGTATCTAGTTAGTACATTTTTAGGAGATGGTTTGTTAGTACTCTTTCCACAGTTTTGTCCTAGTCTTCTACCTGGTCTCCTTGCCTTCAGTCTTTCTCTCCTTTATTTTATCTTCCATGTTGTTGCCAGTCATCTTTTTAAACATAGATATTATCATATTGCTCTGACTTAGAAACATTCAGTGGATTCCCAGTGTCTTCAGTATAAATTAATTATTTTAGCATACAATGTTCCTTATAACTTTATCTCAACTTACCTTTCTAACTTTATTTCCAGCCAATAACCCAGTACTTCATGCACACTACAGATCGTTTACTGTTTTCTGAATATTCACTTTCCACCCTTCCATGTTTTTTCTTATGCTGTGGAATAGTCAGGAGAGAATGGGCTGCAAAACTGGACAAACTTGGGTTTTAATCCTAGTACCCTTATTTTGAGCTGTGACCCAGTGGGCAGGTTATTTATGCTCCCTGAATCTTTTTCCTAATCTCAAGTAACTACACCTACTTAAAAGTCATTGTGAATATTAAATCAGATTTCATACCTGAAACTATTTAGCAAGAACAGTGTCTGGGGCAAAGTAGATGTATAATTAATACTTTCCTTATCTTCCTTTCCTCTGCCTAGACTACCCTTGTATACTGTAGACTCCTTGAAGAACTCCTCAACCTTTCAAAATCCAGATTAATGAAAAGCTCCTCTCTGAATCCTTACCAATGCTGCTCTGTAGTAGTGTTTTACATCATCTCTGTTTGAATACAAATTCGTTTTTTTCTTTTAAGATTTTATTTACTTTAGAGAGAGAAAGAGAGCACATGTGCATGCATTAGCAGGAGGAGGAGCAGAGGTGGAGGGAGAGGGAGGAGAGAGGCTGGAGTAGATTCCATGCTGAACGTGGAGCCCAACATGGAGCGCAATCTCACATCATGACCTGAGCCAAAATCAAGAGTTGGAGACTTAACTGACTGAGCCACCCAGGTGCCCCTGAATAGAAATTTTTATAGACCTTTACTATATTCTTCTCTTACTATAATTTAGGTATTTTATAGGTCTGATTCTTTCACTTAGACCATGCATTTCTTCAGGCTTAATTCATGCTCGTGTCTTCTCCTACCATGGTGCTGGGTCTGTTGCGAGCTCTCAGCAGTGTTGGCTGAAAGTATCAGACTGTGCTGAAAGTATCAGACTATAAAATCCAGCCATGTCCCAGATAGTTCAACTATGAACTTTCATGTAAGTTAAGCGTTCTTTTGATTATATAATCTTTGCTACTTTACTAGGATCCCCTAAAAATATTCTTTTGTTAATAAAGTTACTACTTAGGTTCAAATTTTGGTTATTTTCATGAGTCTTAGATTTAACTTACAAGAAGTTAAATTGGCCTACTCTCTTGTTTAAATAAGATTCCATTTTCATTAAATCTAATTATTAAAACCTCTCCTACTAAGAAACAACAACTGTTTATACTTACTTAAATCATATTACTGTCTCTTGCCCAGAATTTTGCAGTTTTGTATTTCAGTGGAATAACTTCATACAAATATTTTCTTTTTAAAAGTGACTTAGTATTTTTCTTTTCAATAAATATTTTCATTGGTAGAGTAGACATTTCCCCTTAAATCCATAAAATTTTTTGGTTTCTGTTATTATCCATGATTTTGACCTCAAGCTGGGAAGACTACCATCATTCAAAATGGCGTAACTGAATATCACATACTGTGCTTTCAGGGATTAAATGGGAAAGGTTCTGTGCAGGGTCTCAGGTGTTAACTTGTCCATGTTTAGAATCTGTTGTGTGATTTAGTGGTGATTTTGGTGATTGATATATGCGCTGAACTCTTGACTTAGAGGAAGTGTCTCATGAAACCAGTCACTTATGATAGTTTTAGTTTATTTTCTGGGTACTTTTTTTTAAAGTTTAGTTTTTTAATGGTAAAAAAAAAATCTCAACAGTACAAAAGAATATAGAATAAAAAGTAAGATTCTTTTCTACCTCAACCCCTCAACATCCTTTCAGAGGTAAGTAGCGTATTATCACTTTCTTGTATATCATAGATTATTTTAAATGTTGGTCTTAGAACATGTAATATGTGAAATTCTTGTTATGATAGTTGGAGAATTTTTGTTAAAGGGCTGTCTTTATTTTTCTTTTTCAAGTTTTTATTTAAATTCTAGTTAACCTATATGGTAAGATTGGTTTCAGGTGTAGAATTTAGTGATTCATCACTTACAGACAACACCTAGTGCTTATCAGAAGTGCCATCCTTAATAGCCATCACCCATTTAGCCCAACCCCCTCCCCATCAACCCTCAGTTTGTTCTTTATATATAAAGTTAAGAGTCTCTTATGGTTTGCTTCCCTCTCTCTCTCTTTTTTCCTTCCCCTATGTTCATCTTTTTGTTTCTTAAATGCCACACAAGTGAAATCGTCTGGTGTTTGTCTTTATCTGACTGACTTACTTCACTTAACATAATACATTCTAGCTCCATTCAAGTCATTGCAAATGGCAAGATTTCTTTCTTTGTGATGGCTAATATTCCATTGTATATATATGCCACCTCTTCTTTATCCATTCATCAGCTGATGGACATTTGAGCTCTTTTCATAGTTTGGCTATTATTGATAATGCTGCTACAAACAGCGGGGTGCATGTGCTAAAGGGGTGTCTCTAGATTATGGCATAAGTCAGTTTGTGGAGAAGTCTATGTATAGGATAACCATGTTCTCATCCAGACTGGACTGGGTCACTTTTGAGAATGAAAGGGGAACTCTTAGCATTACACTGAGACAGCAGTATAAACCTGTGTTCACCCTATCTGTAAATCAAGTGCTTAACTCTTTCTTGTGAATAATCAGCCAATTCCTCCATCAGATTTCTTGATTTGTCCCTTTAACTAATCTTTTACATTGTTTTCTTCCCTTACAGACTATGCTGTGGAAGAGAAACCATCACAGATTTCAGTAATGCAGCAATTAGAAGATGGTGGTCCTGACCCACTTGTATTTGTTTTAAATGCAAATTTGTTGTCAATGGTTAAAATTGTAAATTGTAAGTTAGAAATTTGTTTTTTAAAATTAAAATGAGATACTTTACTGACTCATAGATAATAAGTAAAGCTTTCAAATTCATTACACACAGCATTTTTATATGGATGGAGCCACATCTTACTGAAAACTGGGTACCAAAGAAATTGGTTTGTATAAAATAACATATCCCAGAGGACAACTATGGGACTAACTGAAACTCTTATGAGATAGGTGAATTCTCCATGGAGGAAAGCCAAACAAAACTTCCTGAGATGGATGTGCTAAATCACAACTCATCACCAGAGTAGTTGGAGGTGGACAAATTATCCAGGAGGGTCAAATAATTTACGTGCTAGATTTATTTATTTATTTATTTATTTATTTATTTATTTATTTATTTATTTAAGCTTTTCAGTGTTTTTAATGGACATAGGTAGTAATTGTTCAACAACTCCTTAGAGAATCTCCGCATTTTATTTTTTAATTTATTTTTTAAATTTTATTTTATTATGTTATGTTAGTCACCATACATTACATCATTAGTTTTTGTTCCATGATTCATTGCATATAACACCCAGTGCTCCATTCGATAGGTGCCTTCCTTACTACCCATCACCGGGCTAACCCATCCCCCCACCCCCCTCCCCTCTAAAACCCTCAGTTTGTTTCTCAGAGTCCATAGTCTCTCATGGTTCAGCTCCACCTCTGATTCCCCTCCTTCATTTTTCCGTTCCTGCTTTTTTTTTTTTTTTTATAACATATAATGTCTTATTTGTTTCAGAGGTACAGGTCTGTGATTCATCAGTCTTACACAATTCACAGCGCTCACCATTACATGCTAGATTTAAATCTCAGAAACCTTAATCATTTGCAAACCTTTATTTGAGAGAAGGGTTAGTTAGCTAACACATAGTAAAACTTCAGTACATCATAAGTTAAGATTCAGAAGAGACTTCTTAATTCTTGGGGCTAGCTTCTGGGCATCAGAATGAGTAAGAGGACAGTAAATTAGCATCTTAATTCCAGGATGGTGTTGGAAAATAGAAAATGCATTTATCCTGGGTGAATGTCAATAGGCAGAGCTTTGGAGAGAAGCACTGGAGAACTGTCTTCTAATTCCCACTGGGTACTTATTTTAAGTTGACCTCGGACACCAGAAACACCTATATGCCACTTACTTTGAGGTTCTGTATTAAAGAGTGCAGGCTCTGGTTTACTTGTTAATTGTACCCTTGTATATTTGGCCAGTTATTAATGCTTGCCCCCTTTCCTTCTAGGATTAAGTTTTAAAATAATTTGTGAAATTTCTATTTACCCTATCTAGTTTATAAGTTACATTTAGAAAATAGCTAACCCAGAATTCCTGAAGTGTACACCATCTTAATACAGTTGTATTGGGTGCTTCCTGTTTAGGTATATAAAGAAACAATTCCCAAAGTGAAGGAAAGGGAACTTCTATTAGTTTTGATTTACATTGTGATATCTATATATTTGAATCTTATTTCAATTCCTTTGGGGATCCTATTATGTATGGAGTACAAATGATAAAAGTGTCAAAGATTGAACATTATTTTTAACTACATAGGCTTGTGCTGTTGGGACTCTACAATGCCTTAAGGTGAAGAAGTAGAAGTAAATAGTCCAGAAAAGCCATTCCTTCACCACTTTTTACAGGATGAAACCAAGTAAAATCATGTTGCTGTTTATTTAGAATTTTCTCCCATAAAGGACTATAATTTAAAAAGCTAGAATCTTGGGGCACGTGACTGGCTCAGGCAGTAGAGCATGCAACTCTTCATTGATCTCAGGATTGTAAAGTTCAAGCCACATGTTGTATGTAGAGATTACTTAAAAATAAAATCTTTAAAAAAACAAAATAAAAAGCTAGAGTCTTTCAGTCACAGATGAAATTTAAAAAGTGTATTTAGCCCACAACCTGAATCCAAAGCTATAATACTGGCTTTTGTTGTTTCTACATAAGTAATTTTTTCTCTTGGTAAAGTGAATTTATTTATTTATTTATTTATTTATTTATTTAGTGAATTTTTTTAAAATACAGGTGGGGGGATATATTCTTTAATCATTATAGCCCTAGGATACCTAGTTTTATTTAATTTATTTTTAATGAAATGTTTTCTTTCAATAATGAGTTAAAAGTTGCAAGCTCATTTTCTTTCACTATTACTTCTTTTACTTCCCTTCCCATTGTTTTTCTAAGTATCCATTTAAGCCAGAGGCATTCGTATGTTTTATTTTCTACAGTAGTTCTTTGGCTCAGTTCATTTATAGTTACAGTTGAATTGTACAGATTCAATATGACCGATTTTGTTCTTTGCTGTATTTTAACAGATTTCTGTGCATTTTTTAAAGGTAAGGATTGAGAAGAATGTCTTTATTTTTATATTTTTATTCCATTCATAGATGTGAACAGGAAGTGCTGGTGTTTCACAACCAAGGGAATGCATGCAGTGGGTCAGTCTGAGATAGTCATTCTTCTACAGTGTTTACCGGATGAAAAGTGTTTGCCGAAGGATATCTTTAATCATTTTGTGCAGCTTTATCGGGATGCTCTGGCAGGTGGGAATGCTTTATGACTTAGTCTGCATTCTTTATAAGACAATAAAAATTTGGGGGGCGCCTGGGTGGCTCAGTTGGTTAAGCGTCCAACTCTTGACTTAAGCTCGGGTCTTGATCTCATGAATTCAAACCCGACACTGGGCTCCAAGCTGGAGTGTGAGCCTACTTTAAAAAAAAAAAAAAAAAAAAAGATGAGGCGTGCCTGGGTGGATCAGTTGGTTAAGTGTGTGCCTTCTGCTTGTGTTGTGTTCCTGGGGTCTTGGGATCAAGCCCTGCATCAGGCTCCTTGCTCGGCGGGAAGCTTGCTTCTCCCTCTCCCTCTACCCTTCCCTCTGCTTGTGCTCTCTCTCTGTCAAATAAATAAATAAAATCTTTAAAAAAAAAAAAAAAAAAGATAGGGCCACCTGGGTGGCTCAGTCGGTTAAGCGTCTGCCTTCGGCTCAGGTCATGATCCCAGGGTCCTGGGATCGAGTCCCGCATCGGGCTCCCTGCTCCGCGGGGAGCCTGCTTCTCTCTCTGCCTCTGTCTCTCTCTCTGTCTCTCATGAATAAATAAATAAAATCTTTAAAAAAAAAAAAATAAATAAAAATTTTTGGACTCAGATGCCAAATAATAGTTACAAATTTGGAAGTCTGGCATTGGACTTTGGTATCAGTGGCAAGTTAGAACTTGCTAAGGCTTAAGGAAATATAAATTTTAGTACTTCACCTGGTGTGGTTGTTATTATTTTATAAAGGCTGGAATCAAAGTTGTAAGATAATCCATTGACCATGATGTAAGAATATTTTTCTCTGAGTGGCTTAGGGGTCATGATATTGGTACCTGGTAGAAGGAAGCATAATCATAACTTACTACTTGTTTCTTCAGCTAACAATATATAATCATAATCATAAATATTCTTTATTTAATTTTCAAATTTTAAAAAAACCACTGGCATGGGCAACTTTATTATGGTTTCAAAATAAATTATAAATATTGTTAGCCCTACCAATGTAAAAGTAAATGCATAGCTACTGGAAAAGACTAAGGATAACTAATAAAAAGACATACTATTATAAGTTGAGAAAGAAGAAATATTTATGTGTATTATTTGGCATTACAAAGTTAATCTCTGATTTAACGGAGGAGGTAAGAAGCGGTGTAGTTGAACTAAATTCTCATTATCATAACAGGAAGTAAAAAACCAGTATCTGTGGTTGACAAATAGGGAAAGAGTAGTATAATAACTACAACAAATGTATAATAGAAGAGATTGCCTCTGAGGAACAAGCCTTGGAAAGGGGAGTGAGGTTGACCAGGGTATTAAAATTATTTTCATGTATTACATGGTGATATTTTATAAATATATTAAAACCATAAATTAGGGATGCCTGAGTGGCTCAGCCGGTTAAGCGGCTGCCTTCGGCTCAGGTCATGATCCCAGGGTCCTGGGATCGAGTCCCGCATCGGGCTCTTTGCTACTTGGGGAGCCTGCTTCTCTCTCTCCCACTCCCCCTGCTTGTGCTTGCTCTGTCTCTCTCTCCCTCTCTCTCCCTGACAAATAAATAAAATCTTAAAAAAAAAAAACCAATAAATTATTTATACTTTCCAAATGCAGTAATTCCCCTTGTGGGATTCTATGCCAAAAAAATTACCTAAATTGTAAAATATACTTTGTACATGAAAGTGTTTATTGCAGCATTACTTAAATTTAACACAAAAATTTAGAGGTAACCTAAATACCCAGCTATAGGTGAAAGGTTTAAAACTGTATTATACTGATTAGATGTATGCATCTTTTTTAGAGCATTCTTTAGCCATCAAAAGTAATATTTATGAATAGAATGTAACAACACAGAAAATGCTCTTGAATTAAGTACAAAAGCAGGATATAAAATTGCATCTTTAGTGTGATTATAGCTTATCCATAAAAGATTATGCCTTTATGTCTTAGTCTCTGTGATAATTTAGGTGTTATATTACATAAGGACAAGACAATACATCGACAACTGACCACATACCTATGAAGTATACTTTGGTATTTACTGTGTCAATTCCAAAATGTATGGGGTTAATATGAAGTCATTTAGAACCTTCAGGCCATATAATACTCAGGACCTAAATTTATTTCCAGAAATGACCTGAAACACTTACTTTTCTCCTCAATTTGGATGTATTCACATATAAGAACTATAAACAGAGAAATGGCATTGGGGGTCCAAGCAATTGTATATTCATGTGGGTTTTGAGAGGGAATTAGGGGCTAAAGCGTGGGAGGTTCATGAAAGTATTGTTCAGGGGTCCATCCTTTATTGTGTAGGCAATGAGGAACAATTGGAAAAAATGAGTGACAGAATCAGATTTGCATTTTAGAAAGATGACTTCAGAAGCAATATGAAAATGGATCAAAATCTTTGTATATGGTGGCAGGTAAGAGTTAAGAAGCAGTAACAGTGGGTAAACAATATTATAGTAGATAAGCACTAGAATACTGCTTATATATTGCTGATATATACAATAACATGGGTGAATATCACAGACATTGTGCTGAATGAAAGAAGCCAGGCACAAAAAAGTACATATTACGTGATTCCATTTACATGATTCTCCAGAACAGGCAAAATGAGTCTGTGGTGATAGAAATTAGATCACTATTTGCCCGGGGTGAGTTAGGTGTGCAGGTGTTGCAACTGACTACAGAGGGGCCCTGGGAGCTTTCTGGGATTATATAAATATTTTATATAGGATAGGGATGATAGTGATAGGGATTACACGAATGTTTACATTTGTCAAAACTATATTGAACTATATACTTAAAATCTCTAGGTTTTATTGCATGATATTATACCCCAATAAGATTGACTTAAACATTTTTTTGTTGAGATATAATTGACATGTAACATTAGTTTCAGATGTAAAATATAATGATTTGGTATTTGTATTTAGTGTGAAATGATCACAGTAAGTTTAGTTAACATCCATTTTCATACATAGTCAAAAATCTTTTTCTTGCTGATGAAAACTTTTAAGATCTCTCTTAGCAGCTTTCAAATATACAATACAGTATTGTTAACTGTAGTTCCCATGCTGTACATACATCCTCAGTACTAATTTGTGTTATAACTGGAACTTTGTACCTTTTGACCTCTTTCACTGATTTTACCCACCCTCTCAACCCCCATCCTTCCCCACCAGTCTGTTCTCTGCATCTAGGAGTCCTATGGTTTTTTGTTTGTTTGTTTGTTTTTTAGATTCTACATATAAATGTGAGATCATGTTGTCTTTCTCTGACCTCAATATTTTACTTAAAATAATGCCATCAAGTTCCATCCATGTTGTTGCAAATGACAGAATTTTCTTTTTTTATGGCTGAATAATATTTCATTGTGTGTATGTATATGTATATATATATATATATACACACACCACATTTTCTTTATCCATTCATCTGTTGATGGACACTTAGATTGTTTCCATGTCTTGGCTATTGTAAATGATGATGTAACAAACATGGGGTGTGTTTTCATTCTCTTCAGATAAATACCCATAAGTGGAATTGCTGGATCATATGGCAGTTCTGTTTTTTATATTTATTTATTTTTTTAAGGATTTTATTTATTTTAGAGAGATAGTGTGAGTGGGGGGAGGGGCAGAGAGAAAGGGAGAGAGAGAGAATTCCAAGCGGACTCTGTGGAGTGCGGGGCTCAATTCCAGGATCCTGAGATCATGACCTGAGCCAAAATCAGGAGTCAGACGCTTGACTGACTGAGCCACCGAGGCGCCCCAGTTCTATTTTTTATTTTTGAGGAACCTCCATACTGTTTTCCTTAGTGACTGCACCAATTTATATTCCCAGCAGTGGTGCAAGAGGGTCGCTTTTCTCTATATCCTCACCAACACTTTGTTATTTTAAAATTGATTTTTAAAAAAGCTCTTGTCAGGATCCAGCAAGAAATTAAATTATCAGGGTTTAATAAAGTAATATCAGTGGGAACAAAGAATATTGAGAAGAAATAAAAGACAGTGATGTTTCAGTTCAATAGGATTTGGTAACTAACTGGATGTGAAGGGTGAGAAGAGGCAAGTGGCTTCAGATTTCTGCCTTGGACATCTGAGTGGACTTTGTTCTTATTCATCGAGATGATAAATAGAAGAAGAACAGATTTGGCAGAGGAGCAGGAGATTGGTTCTTTGTCCAGTGTTAAATTTGAAATATTGACAACAGATGGTGATATGTAAATGGACAATGAATATATGGATATGGACCTCAGGAAGTAGGTCTGAGATTGGGAGACCTAGCATTTATGTGATTGTTGAAACAATGGTTATGAATGGGATAGGTCAGTGAGAGGAGACTAGATGTGAATGGAACTCTGAGAAATACCAACAAGGAAAGGCTGTGAATCATTGCATGAGTCATTAAAATATATGTTTACCATAAGTGGTTACTCACTTTTCAGAATTATCCTTATATATCAGTAGAATTCATTTTGAACTATCAAATTAAAATGCAAAAATTCTACAACAAAATTACTTTGAACTGATAGTAAAGTAATGGTGATAGTCTGAGGTCAGACTATAACCCATGTAAGCTGTTTTAAATATTATCTATAATACAGATGAGGGCATGTGCATGTATATCTGAGTAAAAAGCATTTCAGAGGCATAAACAAGTAAGCCATAAGAGTCTCTCCTCAAGTAGGAATCATTTCACAGCTCATAAAATACTGGGACTAGGAGGTATCTTAGATCATCTGGTACAAACTCTTTGTTTTTTAGATGAGGAAAATGAGAGGTGTTAAAGGCTTATCTAAATTACAGACCTAGATGGTGGCAGAATTAGGACTAAGGCTCACAGACCAGTATTCTTTACATTATGTCTATTGCTTCTATGTGTATATATTAATAGTACAGCAGTTTTAAAAAACAGGTATGCATAATACCTGTGTTATGCCTGTTTTATTAAGAATCCTGCTTTTAGATCATCAAGGTAGTAACTTGATATATAATTTCACCATGTTTTTTTAAATAAGTGGAAACATCTTTTAAGTGTTCTGAAATGATCCTAGTGTTTTTTCTCTTCTGTGTAGCACATTGTGTGGAATCGGCAAATTCTGTCTTAAATTTCCTGAATGTGAAATCCTATTTGAAAAGTCTGTCACTTGTGTGGTGATTACTTTGCCATAAATTACTCGAAAACCCTTAGAAGCCCTTGAATGAATTTCCTTTATAATTTCATATGAGTTTTTAATCTTAACTACATGTATTTAATAATAACGTGTGTATATATATATATGTATCCATATATGTTTATTTAGCATCTGTAATTTTTTTTGTCATACATAGTTGCTTATGTTTTCCACAGTGAGGGGGAAATTTACATTTTGTGAGTAATAACATCCTGAGAGTTTTGGGATGCCTTGTGGTTATTATAGTGCCATGGGAGATTGTAGGTTGTGTATTGTTTCTTGCCATTTCTCCTCCCTTCCTCCATGTTTTGTACTTTTTTTTTCCCAGACAAACATTCAGAACATGGATTTGAATGAAATGAGAATTGTATCTACCAGATTATTTTTTCTGGAGTTAATCTCTGGTTGTTTTCCTCTCTTACTCAAAAATCTTCATGGGTTTTGTATTGCCTTTAGAATAAAACATGTACTCTGGTATTCAGTACTCTGTGTAATCTGATCCTATTTTCTAGTCTCATTTCCACTAGTAGTCTCTCAAACTAAACATTTCTCAGTTCTTTATATACTCTGATGATTTCTTACTTCATTACCCATGATCGTGGTGCCTCACCATCACCATGCTATTTCGTACTATCCCAACTATCTGAATCCTATCAGTTTTCTTAAGTCTTATTCAAAGATGACTTTCTCCACGAACTCTTTCCTAATAATCCTATCAGATAGAAGTAATCTCTTCCTCTAAACTTTTTTATTTATCTTTAAAAAATTGTTTGGTATATATAAAAGAATGTAAATATATATATTTTAATAATTATGCAAGTTATAAAGCATAACAACAAAATAACCATCCATAAACAAAATACTCAACTTGGGAAATAAAAATGAGCAACCCACTGAAGCATTGATCAATGACCAATCCTGATTATATCTTCCTTCCAAACTTCCCCAGCCCTTAGGCAGCCACTGACTTCAATCTTGTGTTATAGTTTTCTTGCTTTTCTCCATAATTTTATCACAAATGTTTTGCATCACTAAGTATTATAATACATTGTGTTATGCATGTTTTTAGACTATACAAATGGTATCACACTGTATATATTTTATGTAGTTTGCTTTTTTCATTCCACCATATGTTTCTGACATTTGTTCATAACTCTAGTGTTTCAGTCCATTCATTTTCAGTTACTGTTTTATACCTATTATATAACTTTACCACAGTTTATTAATTCTGATGAATAATTTGCTGTTCTTACCAGTTTATGTTATTCAGCCATGTTCTTTAAAATATTTGTACATGAACACTTAGGAGTAGAATTGCTGGTTTGTAGGGTATGGATATCTTCGACTTTATTAGATGATGTCAAACTATTGCCCAGAGTAATTTACGAGTTTATATCTATGTGTCCCCATCCCCAGCGTATAAGAGTTACCAACATTTGATATTATCAGGGTTTTAATTTTTGCTAATCTGGTGGATATAAAATAGTATCTCAGTATGATTTGCATTTCACTAATTATTAATGAGGCTGAGCATATATTTATTGGCTATACATATTTTGTCTTCTGTGACAAATATGTCCCTGCTTATCTCTTTCACCCATGTTTCTATAATACTAGTATTCTCTTGGGGATTCCTTTAATTATTTTTTTTAACATACATTCTCAATTATGACCTTTTTCTAACAGTTAAGTTATTCAGTATGTATTAGTTTTCTATTGATGTGTTTCTAAGCGACAAACTTAGTAGCTTGAAATAACACACATTTATTATCTCACGGTTTCCATGGGTTAGGAGTCCAGGCACAGCTTAGATGAATCATCTGCTAACCGTGCCTCAAGGTGTCAGCTGTAGTGAGGTTTCTCATTTGGAGCTCAGGGTCCTCTGGTTGTTGGCAGAGTTCATTTCCTTGCAAATCCCCATTTTCCTCATATCTGTTGGCTTTGGGAGCCTGCAGTTCCATGGCTTCCTGGCTCCATGGATAGTTTACAACAATGATGTTTCCTTTCTTCCAGGTCAGCAGGAGTATATGTCTCTGCTTTGAATCTCTAGACCTAGATTTATCAGCCCATGCTGATAATCACCCCACTGATTAACTCCAAGCCCACTGATTAATAACCTAACCTGGGGGTACATTCCATTTTGTTCATAGGTGCTGCCATCGGTCAAGGAGAGGGAATTAAACAAGGCATATATGCCAGGAGGCAGACAGAATTCTGCCACCCACACAGGATTTTTATCCTCCTAAGCATGACACAGACCTAAAACATACTTTACTCATCTGGTACGTTCACCAGTCTTACTGTTGTTGCCTATAGTTTGTTTTGCCTTTTGTTGTAGAAGAAAAATGTTTTTATTTATATTTATCAATCCAGTATTCATTGTTAGTATCAAAGATCACTATCATTATTCAGTTCAATCAAAATTACTAAATTTGCCATTATATTTTCTCCATATCTGTTGTTTTAATATCTTGTGTTTCCATTTGGACTTGCTTTTCTTGCTGAAATACTTCTTTTTATTAGTTCTCTTAGTGAATCTTTCTGGTTGGTAAACTCCATTAGCCTTTGTATATCTGAAATTTTTTTATTTTGCCATCCCTCTTGAATAATTCATTGGTTACAAAATTCTAGGTTAACAGATTATTCCCCCCTCCCTTTCCTCTCCGTTCTCTCAATCCTTACTTTCTTCCTTTTACCTCCCCTTAGCAAGTACTTTGAAAATATGACTCCATTGTCTTTTGGCATCTTCAGTCTAGTTTTTTTTTTTTTTTTCCGCTCTTGGACTTTTAGGATTTTCTTTTTATCCTTAATTTTGTGCAAGTCTATTACTAAAGTTCTCTGCGTTTTTGTAGTCAGGTTTATTGAGGTATAATTTATATACAGTAATATTCACCTTTTCCGACATAGAGTTTAGTGAGTGTAGATTAACAGATACAGTCAGGTAACCACCACGAAAATCAGCATAAACAATATTTCCATCATCTCTGAACCTTGCTTCATGTCCCTTTGTATTTAATCCCCTCCCCTTAACTTCTGCTCCTGGCAACTATCAATTTGATTTCTTTCCCTATGGTTTGGTATTTTCCAGAAGGTTTTATAAATGGAATCACACATTTGTATTTGGCTTATTTCATTTAGCATAATGCTTTTGAGATTCATCCATATGATTGGATGTATGTATGTAGTGTAGTTTATACATTTACCTACAATGTATGAAAAGTTCCAGTTATTCTGGATCCTTGCCAGCACTTGATACTGCCTTTTTAAATTTTTTTTAAAATTTTTAAATTGTTATGTTAATCCCCATACATTACATCATTAGTTTTATTTATTTATTTATTTATTTTTAAAGATTTTATTTATTTATTCATGAGAGAGGCCGAGGGAGAAGCAGACTCCCCGCGGAGCAGAGAGCCCGATGCGGGACTCGATCCCAGGACCCTAGGATCATGACCTGAGCCGAAGGCAGACGCTTAACCGACTGAGCCACCCAGGTGTCCCTACATCATTAGTTTTAGATGTAGTGTTCCATAATTCATTGTTTGTGCATAACACCCAGT
>NC_138372.1:38173235-38190703 GCF_054177405.1 Leptonychotes weddellii
AGGGAAAGAGAAAAAAGAAAAAGAAAAAAAAAAGAAAAAGAAAAAGATAAAAACAAACAAAAACAGAACAAAACAAAAAAACAGAATGTGATCAAATATGATCAGGCTGGTATATAGATCAGTGCCACCCACTAGATTTTGGGTGTATTTTGGTCTGTTAGAAGAAAGTGCCTCCCAAAATTTTAAAGAAAGAAAAACTTACATATGTACGAAAATAAGGGTTGATATGATGAAGGGATGGAATATGACTGTAAAGATGAAAATTATAAAAAATTTTATAAAAGGAATTGATAAGAAGTTGTTTGAAAAAAGAAAGAGGGGGATTTAAAAAAAAAAAAGAGAATGTGATCAGGCAGGGGAGTAGACAAAAACCATACACTAGAGATTTAGGGTATATTTTGATCTGTTAGAAGAAACTCTCTCAAAATTTTAAAGAGAGTACAACTTATATATATATGCCAAAAATACGGATAACTACTATGAAGGGGTAGAATATGACTCTAAAAATGAAAAATAAAAATGAAAAATAAAAAAAACATTTTTTTTAAAAAGGGATTGATAAGATGTTGGTTGAAAAAGGGAAAAAGAAAAATTCAAAAAAAAAAAGACAGTTAAAAAAAAATTAACTTTGAAAGACTAAAGAATCATGGTAAAAAAGCCATGAATTCTATGTGCATTATTCCCCCAGTGCTGGAGTTCTGCTGTTCTCATTGATCAGTAAACTTGGTCTTGGCTGGCTGTTCTCGCTGATCTTCTGGGGGAGGGGCCTGTTGCCATGGTTTCCAAAAGTCTTTGCCGGAGGCGGAATTGCCCCGCCCTTGCCCGGTCCGGGCTAAGTAATCTGCTCAGGTTTGCTCTCGGGAGCTTTTGTTCCCTGCAAGCTTTCCGTACAGCTATGGAGGCGGAGAGTGAAAATGGCGGCCTCCCAATCTCCGCCTCCGAGGAGCCGAGAACTCGGGCCCCGCTGCTCAGTGAGCCCCCAGAGAAAAGCCGTCAGTCACTCCTGTCTCCCCAGTCTCTGGGCGCACTCCGTGCTCCCCCAGCCTGTGACCGTGCATTTCTATCTCTGGCACCCGACCCTGTGTGGAGTCTCCAAACCCAGCAGATCCCTGCAGTGCGCTCCCGCGCCTCTCCTCCTGGGGGAAAAAGGTGAGTCTCCCCGGATCTGCCGCTTGTTGGGTCCCTGCTGGAGGAGCAGTGGCCCGACTGTGCCGTGGATCACGGTTTATGGCAACCCCGAGCTGAGAGTCCACGCCTCGGCTCCGTCTGTGCAGCTGGCTTCCCTGCTCTGACACCTGGGAGCTCTGCCGCACTCAGGCACCCCCGGTCTTTCTGTGACCCCGAGGGTCCTGAGACCACTCTGTCCTGTGAGGGTTCCACCCCCTGCTTAGCCACTGGAGTGACGTCCCTCAGCGGACTGACTTCTAAAAGTTCCGATTTTATGCTCCGCGGCTCTATCACTTGCCAGAAGCGGCCGACGGAGGCCCCTCCCCCGCCGTCTATCTTCCCGAATATCGCCTTGGATTCACTTCTGCGCACGTCCTACCTTCCAGAAAGTGGTCGCTTTTCTGTTCAGAGAGTTGTTGCTCTTCTTTTCTTCGATCTCCTTTTGAGTTCGTAGGTGTTCGGAATGGTTTGACCCCTATCCAGCTGAATTCCTGAGAGGAGACGAAATCCAGGTCTCCTACTCCTCCACCATTTTGCTCCCCCAGAGCTTAAATTTTTTTTTTTTTTTTTTTGCTTTTCTAATGAGTTTGTTGTAGCATCTCAATGTAATTTTAATTTGCATTTCCCTAATGATTAATGATATTGAGCATCGTTTCATATGCTTACTTACCGTCTGTAGCTCTTCTTTTGCCCATTTAAAAATTGAGTTTTCTTAATGAGTTTTTAGTACTTTATAAATTTTGGATACAAGTCCTTTATCGGATAGTGCATTTTACAAATCTTATATTCCAGTGCATGGCTTGTCTTTTCATTTTCTTGACTGTCTCTCAAAGAGTATAAGTTTTAAATTTTGATGAAGTCCAGTTTATCAGTTTTTCTTTTATAGTTTATACTTAGTTTCCTAAGAAATCTTTACCTTAACCCAAAGTCACAAAAATTTTCTCCTGTATTTTTTTCTGGAAGTTTTATAGTTGTAGCTCTTACATATAGATCTAAATTCATTTTGAGTTAATATTTGCACAGGGAGTGAGGTGTTGGGAAGTAAGAATTTCCTGTTCTCTTCACGATTCTTCTAGCTGGCCTAAAAGTCAACTTGACAGGAGACAGATTAACAGGAGAAAATCAAATTTAATTCATACATATAGGGGATCCGTACAGACATGGAAATTCCAAAGACAGGCAAGGTGAGGTATATATGTCATTCTGAATTAAGGAGAAGGGGGTGGTAGGGGTCTGTGACTTCAGAGGGAAGTAATACAATTCACAGGAAGATGAAAAAGAGTAAATGTTTCAAATGTTTTCTGGGCCACCCAGAAACAATGTGACATAGACAGGCCTGGGTAGGTTCCTCCATGCCTGCCATACTTAGTTCATAGTATAATGTAGTTATATTATAGATAGCTCTCTTCCCAGACCAGGTTCTTTATTTAAATTTTTTATAGGCAGTTGTGTAGGAGGTAAAGAGCTTTTCCTGAATCCCCTGGATTTTAATAGCTTTTTAACTCAAAATAATCTTCATGCCAAAGTGGCCCATCTGAGGGGCAGCCTGCCCTTGGCCCCTACAGAGGTAAGGCTCAAAAGTTCTTTTTTTTTTTTTTTTTTTTGCTTATGGATATCCAGTTGTTCAGCACAATTTGTTAAAAAAAACTATCCTTTGTCACTGAATTACCTTGGTAATGTTTTTGAATATTAGTTTTTATAGTGTGTATAGGTCTCTTTCTCTATAATTCCATTGATCTATATGTGTACATGTATGGGGATTTAGTTTTATTTTTGCTGCCTAGTGCCAAAAATGTACTTTTGATCTGAAAACACATTTCCCTTCTTCAATTTGGAAAATTCTTTGTTGTTATCTCTTTGAATATTACTTCTCTTTCATTCCCAACATTGTCTTCTTTTGGAACTCCTTTTACATGTTGGAACCTCTGAAGTCAGTCTTGATCTCTGAACTATTGTTTTGGGTAATTTTTCTTTGCCTTTTGTGCTGGATCCTAGGGTACAATCTCTCCAAAAAACTCATTAATTTAAGAGGAATTTAATGTGAATTGGTTGATAGTTACATGGGCATAACAAGGTTTACACTGTTATTAATTTTCAGCTTTTAGATTTAACTTTGGAATAAGGCAAGAAGACAATTAAAATTATAAACACAGAATGTAAATATTAACCTTGCAAGTGAAATCATTTTTATCTTTGAAAAATGCTTTTAGTTCCCTTTCAATCATTTGCACCTTTATGTTTGCAGACATGTTAATCTTTTTTCAGCTGTTCTTTGGGCATCCTAAATCTAATTCTTGTGAATTGAGAGCATATTTGTGTAGCATAGTGATGGGTATAAAGGCCCAATTGAAGCTGCTTTAAACCTTCTGGAGGCTTCCTACTACAATTGGAATAAACTCCAAATGCCTTTGGCCAATAAGATCCTATATGATTTAGTCCCTAAAGATTTCTTGACCTTATCTCTTACTACTCCTTAGTTTGCTTTAGCTACATTGATCACCTTTGTGACCTTTGAACCCATCAAACTCATTTCTAACTCTTGGCTTTTGTATTTACTGTTCCTAGACCTGGAATACTATTCTTTGCAGATCTTAACTAGTTGGTATCTTCTCTTCATTCAGGTCTGTTCTCAAATATTTCTGCCTCAAAGGACTTTTCCCTGACCCTCTTAGCTAAAGAAGTATTCTGTCCCCTTTTCCCACCAGTTACCTTCCTTGTTTTATTTTCTTCAAAACATTTATCACTAACTTTACTAACTGATGTTGTTAATTTGTCTTCCTCCTTTAGAATATAACTCTGTGAGGGCAAGATTTATTTATTTGGCTCAACTCAGTATACCAGCCTTTAGAACAAATAGTCTGGCACATTGGAGAAGCTTAATAAAAAGAACCTGTGGATTGAAGGAATCAATAAATTGATACGATGTCACTAGGAGGTATTTTGTTTGTTATTTTGTGGAAAAGTACCTGGAGGAAAGGAGTCCTGAGAGAACACTTGTATTAATAAAAATGCTGTGCTTATTATTCCTGACTTCTTGTTCCCATTGGGACTTGGAAATAAGAGTAAATTCTATTGAGGTCAACCTGAGAGTGTTTCTGAGAGGCCCCAGTGTCTCTGGTCCTTGAGGAAGAAATACCATGGGTCACTCATGCAGATTACTTGGGAAGTTTCTATAATTTCATATCTTTGAAAATAAATTTTTTTAACTATTTCTATTTGTCACCTACCTACCTTATTTTGTATCTTTAAATTGTGGTCACCTGGGTTAACCCAGATGGACTTTTGGTTAATTTAAATTTCTTATATAGATTTTTCAAAAGGCAAAGTAAATTTTAAGGTACTATATTACTAATGTGTATGTTATTAATAAACTGATCATTTTTAATTTTATTTTTCTTAATTTTATAATGTCACTAATAAAATTATAGGCCTCAAATACAATGGAGTTTGATTTTTTATTTTTTAATGTGGAGGTTTATCACAGTCTAAGAATATAGGTGCATAATCACTATTAACTTAGGAAAATATGTATTTAGCTATTTTTAAACCACCATCTCTTGCCAATTTTCTATCCCCCCAAGTATTTAGAAGAAAAATTGTAGGTGGATTAGAGGAGGGGGGAAAAAAGAGATTTTAAAATAGTAGTCTCTCAAAGAATATAAATAATTGATAAGACATTTCTTAAAAAATGATAGGTATCCAATAAATATTTGTGGAATGACTGGGAGTCTGTCAAGTTTTGTGCATCTTAGAAAATATTTTACTAATATGTGTATCTCTATCTCTTTTTTGGACTAGTATCTAACAGTATATATCATGTGGTAAATGCATGATTGATCAATGTCCAGTAATTGATTCAGATTTTAGTGGCTTGCTATTATTTCTCATGGCCATAAAAATTACACTGCTTATAATCTTTAGTATTTCTGAAGCAAGTCACTCTTTTATCTGTAAAATAAAAGAAAATGTTTCCTAGCCAGTGTGTTTCCAGGGAAGGAGGAACTTCATTGGTGTTTTCATCGTCATCAGTAATTATCTTGCATTGCTTTTCCAGTTAAAGATGTTACATCATGGTTTGGATTTTTAGTCTCTTTTTACAATTAATTGTGAATCTTTTTGGTAAATTAAATTTATTTTGTATCTTTCTATGAGCAAAGGAGCCATGGTATTGCTGCTTTGCAAAGTAATTTTTCAACCAATGAGAAAGTAATATGGAATTATTTATGAAGAGGTGATTTGAGACTAATATCTATATTTATTTATTTTAAAAGATTTATTTGAGAGCCGCGAGTGTGCATGCTCAGGGTGGGGCAAAGGGAGAAGGAGAGTCTTAAGCAGACTCCCTGCTAAGCGTGGAGCTTGATGTGGGGCTTAATCTCACAACCCTGAGATCATGACCTGAGCCGAAACCTAGAGTCAGATGCTTAATGGACTGCACCACCCAGTTGCCCCTCTAGTATTTATTGAGCTCTCACTACATGCTAGGCTGTATTCATTGTTTTATGTGCACTATTTCATTTCTTCTCGACTATAACTCTTGTGATTCATACTGTTCTTGTCCCCATTTTACATATGAGGAAACTGAGAGGCACCAAGGGCCTAAGTAACTTGCCAAAGATCAAACACATAGTTGATTAGTGGCTGAACCCAGATTTGAATTCAGCTGTATCTTCTCTAAATCCCATGTTTTAAAAAAGCTGTAAACTGCCTCTTGAACTTTTTGAAGTTACATGGTAAATCTCACAGATGCTCTAAACTGAGGAAATGACCTTTTATGAAGTACTCATGCTTAACTGCAGTTTACTGTATTATAAAGAACACCAAGTGACTAAATTCTTTTGATAGTTTGAGGTTTAGTTATATGTTAATATTCACGAATATTAATATTTCTCGAACATTTGTTTGGAAATTGTTCCATTTGAGTTAGTTGTGAGGATAAACATGATTTGAAACAAAAGGAAGCTGTTGCATAGATATTAAGTTGTATTTGGTTTTTTTTTTTTTTAAGATTTTATTTATTTATTTGACAGAGACACAGCAAGAGAGGGAACACAAGCAGGGGGAGTGGGAGAGGGAGAAGCAGGCCTCCCGCAGAGCGGGGAGCCCAACGTGGGGCTCGATCCCAGGATGCCAGGATCACGACCTGAGCTGAAGGCAGATGCCCAATGACTGAGCCACCCAGGCGCCCCTTAAGTTGTATTTGAATTGAATTTAAGGATGGCTATAAGCGCTTTGAAGAACAAAGTTAAAATTCCAAATTTAAGATGGAAAATTGCAAATTATTATATATACGTATATATTTTAAAGACAGTATGATATATGGAAAGACTAGGAGATTGAAAGATCTGCTTTCTAGATCTTATTTTGCTGCTTATTTTACCTTGTGTCTTTTGGAGTCACTTCACCTCTACTTCTAACCCTCAATTTCTCCACCTGTAAAATAACAATCCCAAAGTTCAGGGAAATGATACCTGCTCTGTTAACCTAGCGACACTGATCTGATTATCTGATCAAGGTCATGTAAAATTGCTTTGTAGCTATTGATATAAAACCTTTGACATACTTGCCAGGTCATTTAAGCTCAGAAGCAAGAATCAGTATCTATTTTATTTATATGGATTCTATGGTGGTCTTGGGGCATATAGGATTAATTCAGTGGATTCATTGTATCGAATGTTCCCATAAATAAGTACCTGTATAAACAAATATATAGCAGACTTTATGAGTTCAAGAGCCCCAGATTAAGTTTTCAGTGAAAGCTTGTCTTTGTCAAATTTTCATACCAACTGTTTTATTTTTGCCAGTATCTACACCTGTGGAATGCTACTTGTTTGTAGATGAGATGGTACATAACAGTCTATACTAAATCACTCACTAGGATTTATAGAGATTTACCTTAAAAAAATTTTTTTAAAGAAAGTAGATGCTTACAGGATAACCTAAATTTTATGATATAAAGGGGCGTAGTGTGGAATCTGAGTGTGATTGAGACAGGGAGGAGGAGGATGTTACATGGTAGAAGCAAAAGGGTACTATCTGTGGAAAAATAACCAGTAATAGATTATCCATACATAATTCGGTCTCTAATACGGAAATCCCCAAAGGGATAAGGAATGATTGCCTTGAGTACCAAGCTAACATCATTTTCACCTTTGAGTTGTATGCACTAGGGCAATCTTATGAAACATAAACATTGGGGCGCTTGGGTGGCTCAGTCGGTTGAGCGTCTGCCTTCGGCTCAGGTCATGATCCCACGGTCCTGGGATTGGTCCTGCGTCGGGCTCCTTGCTCACCTGGGAACCTGCTTCTCCCTCTGCCTGCCTCTCCCCCTGCTTGTGCTCTTTGTCAAATAAATAAATAAAATCTTTAAAAAAAAAACCCATAAACATTTTGCTCTCATTAGAACTTTAGAGGAATGATACTGTATAATCTCCATTATGGATGGAAAAATATCTTTCATCTCTTTTACCTCCCATTCGTCTCCTCCCCCAGGTTAAAAGATGAAAATTTATGCAAACCTTACTCTAAAATCTTTGATAAAGCAAAGAAAATCCTATAATATTTGGCTGATCATTATGTGTATATGTAAATTATAACAATAATAGTTGCAAGTTTTTGAGAACACATTGTGTGCCATGTGCTATTAGGCATTTTGCATAAATTCACATTTATTCTTCACAACAGGTCTGAAATTTATAATTTCCCCCATTTTACACAGATAATGAAGCTCGCAGAAGTCAAATAACTTGCCCCCAAATCACATAATAGTGATTGAACTAGTATTCAAACCCATACCTCTGTGACTCTACAATCTGTGATTTTTTTTTTTCCCCAAAATACCATACTGCTTCCTGGATATGGGGATTTTTTTTTTGTTTTTATAGATCTGGCCCAGCAGTTCAGATGTGTAGCCAAATTTGATTAATCCTGAGTCAAGAGGACTGCCCCAAATGTATTTGGCAGATGATAATGTTCAGGTGAACATGGCTCTCAGCCACAGAGCTTCTCTGAGTTTTGTGGGGAATTGTTCACTTCACTTGTGGACCCTACTATCAACATAGCTTCCTACTTCACTCAAAGAATCTGTGACCCATCATTGAGCTGTTCTGTGAACAGACTAGTTTTCCAGGAAAGTAAGCATTAAGTTTGCTGATGAGGATTTCTGCATTTGCTGTTATTTCTTTGAGAAATATCAGAAGAAGCTTATACACGTCTAGGGAACCTATCTACCATTATGGGACAGCTCCTCTTCTTTTGTAATTCTAAACTGAGGAAAATGTCTTAATGAAAGGCTGATGTGTCACTGTTTCATTTAAAAATTTTTGAATTAGAAAGTGCTTAGTCAAGAGCTTTTGCAGCTAAAAGAAAAAAACTAATATGAATTTAAATAAACCCTGTTATGTTTCATATTTGTCTCACCCACAACTACAAACATAAATCCTATGATACTACCTTCTCTGTAAATTTTCTAACCTCAATGTCTCATATATAACTGTACTTATTGTCTTCATTCATTATGTTCATGAGTTGACTTTATTCACCCAATGAGACTGTAAGCTCTGCGAGAGCAGGTACCTAGTAGTAACATTTTTTCATGATTTTTGAGGCAGTAATTCTTACCCTGAGACCTCTAAAGTAATTCATACAGTAGAGCTGTCCAATCTAAGGAAGGCATCAATATTTTTGGCTTTTAACTAGATAGACTTCTACAGTGTAATAATACAAGCTATTTCATGCTCACCAGAGGCCCTGATAAAATTGGAAAACAAATTTTCATTTAATAAATACCTTTATTTAAAAAAAACAACTTCGGGCGCCTGGGTGGCTCAGTTGGTTAAGCAACTGCCTTCAGCTCAGGTCATGATCCCAAGGTCCTGGGATCGAGCCCCGCATCAGGCTCCCTGCTCGGCCAGAAGCCTGCTTCTCCCTCTCCCACTCCCCCTGCTTGTGTTCCCTCTCACGCTGTCTCTCTCTCTCTGTCAAATAAATAAATAAATAAAATGTTTAAAAAAAACAACTTCATAAACATGTCTTTCATAGTGAAAGTTTGGGAATTAGTGTTCAGCTGTGTCTGGCCCAATGTTAAGTATAATGATTACTAAGAATATGATTGATTTATTGATAGAGAATAATTAATGAACTTTTGTTTTAGGAAATGTTGTGGGCAACTTGGGACATTCCTTCTTCAGTCAGAGTTTCCTTGGCAGTAAAGAACATGGTGGATTCTTATATGTGACGTCTACCTACCAGTCACTGCAAGACCTAGTACTCCCAACCCCACCTTACTTGTTTGGGATTCTCATCCAGAAATGGGAAACTCCTTGGGCTAAAGTGTTTCCCATCCGACTAATGTTGAGACTTGGAGCTGAATATCGACGTAAGTAGTAAAATAGCTTCTTCTATGCTATATGACCAAGACGTGATGGCTAAATAAAG
Source organism: Leptonychotes weddellii (assembly GCF_054177405.1). NCBI lineage: Eukaryota > Metazoa > Chordata > Mammalia > Carnivora > Phocidae > Leptonychotes > Leptonychotes weddellii. The sequence goes on from NC_138372.1 coordinate 38,182,839, forward strand.
GCCTGAGATATTCAGACCCCTTCCCCCTGCAGTGATGTAATCCGGCAGAAGTCTTTTGAAATAGCTAAGCTAAATTTGGCCATTGTCTTTACTTATTTTAGCTTTAATGTTAAGGACTAAAAATCGCAAATTAGGAAGTTAGTGATTATTTAGTACCTTGTAAACTTACTGGTTTTATAGTTCATTGATAAATAAAAGTTCATCTTCAGAAAAATGTATTGGAATTTAACAAGTAACTTTTTACAGTATCTGTAGTGAACATTTTTTTGCTATTTTGTTGGAAAATAGTTATGACAAATTATATCTTACATAACATAACAGATAGTGGAAACTAGTGGTGTAGAGATCACTTGGAGTTGGTAAAGTGAGCAGTAGAAGAGCTTCCTTGCCCATGGTGGAAGCAGTACAACTAAGTTGTGAGTTTTGTTTTTGTTTTTGTTGTTTTTTTAAGACAATAAGCCTTAAATGCAAGCTTTATTTTAAACTATATTTTCACCTGATCAGAATTGCCATGGTCTAGGAATCGGACCATTTGAGCAAGGTTCTTAACTCTATGACTTCCTAGTTCTGTACCTTTGGGCAAGTCATTCAATCAGTTTCTTCTGAACTGGAAAAAATAATACTTGCCTTTTACAATATGTAAGATTGTTAAGAGGATCAAATGAAATAATGAAAAACTGTTTTATGAACCATAAAATAGTATATGTTTTCACCAAGTCAGCTTCATTCTTTCACTTATTCATTCGTTCAGTAAGAATTTAATAAAGGCCTACCATTTGTAACAAATCCTGGGAATTCAGAAATAGCTAAGACATGGTTACAGGCTTAGTAACCTTTGAAATACAGAAATTATGATTACAGTACTATATTGTGTTAAAACACATGTTCAAAGTTAACAAAGTTCTTTTGGAGTTCCAAGATGGACTCCAGCTTCACCAAGAATGAAGGAGTTGGATAAGAAACATTTCTTGGACCAATTTGCTTCTGGACTGAATTGTGAAAGAGACATATGAATCAGCTAAATGAAGTAGGGAAAGGGAAGGATTGTATGCAGAGGAAACAACATAACATATCTTCCTGTCTTGTACAGGCAATTCATCCCATAAAGTTCAAGGAGTAAGCCAGGGAATAGGCCGCCTCATGTTTGGCTATTCTAAGGAGGATCCTGGTTGGGAGGTGTATAAGAGTAAACACAGAAGAATTAGGAGAGATTTGTTTCCCGGATCATATTAATCCAGTTTGAAGAAGAGTGCTTCCTGAGACTTTGTAGTTCATTTTTAAGACAGCTGCATAAAAAGGCTTATTCTGGTCATCAAAAGACTTACTCTGGTATGGTTTGTAGAAGGCTCAGAATTTGTCTTTGATGCTACCATGCTAAATACCTTTGACCTCTAAATTTCATATGATCTAAAACAGCTATTACAGTTATATTTTGAAAATTTTATGAACCATGATGTTTCCCTTTTACCAAAATATTAAGCTGTTAAACTTAGTCTCATTACTTCTCATTTCCATAGTTTATCCCTGCCCACTCTTCAGTGTCAGATTTCGGAAGCCATTGTTTGGAGAGACGGGGCACACCATCATGAATCTTCTTGCAGTAAGTTGGAGATTTTTATTTTCTTCTTTCTTACTGGGGTTTGTACAGGAGAAGGAAGAGAGGGATTTCATTTTTTTGTTAGTATCCATACCCCTGCTGCTTCAGGCAGGTGGAGACTTTATGCTGTAGGAAAAGAACAACATACATATTCTTTGGAAAGTATATGGAGCTTTGGAGTGGAAATAGTACAGGATTTCAGCCCTTCATTATACACTTACTATCTAAGTGACCTTGCAGGATTATTGTAAGGACTAGAGGTAATGTGTAATTAAAGCACCTAGCATTCTGTCTTGTTTTTATTTTAAGCGTGCCATCATATCAGTGTCCCCTTTGTCTGTATAGCTTATTGTTTAGCCCAGGATTGCTCAGAGATTTATTCAAATACTTCAAGCGAGTAAGGTATTCATTCTTTTCTGTTGGATTTGTGTATAGGTTGGGATTCAAACTTTATTCTTTTCCTTTCCCCTGGGCTCTCCCATGTGCATTTGCACATGCACAGGCTCTGACTCTGTTGATTAAGGATGTTGGTTGACTTGGGCCTGCTAAGGTCTTTGCTGTACATGTGCACAGACTAACTTCAGTCCTGGGTATTTGGAGAGTTTATGAAGCTCGCTATGGCCTTCTCACCTCCCAGGACCTTTGTTAAATATCTGGCTAGTTTGCCTGCTTGTTACTTACCCCAAACAGGCTAACAACCTCAAGCTAACTAAGCTGCTGGCCCTCCATTTTCACTAGCCACTGAAATTGCCACTGTAGCTTATACCACTCCAAATCAGGTAAGATCCTTCAAGTAGCAGAGCTTATTGTTTTCACAAACTACCTTGAACTACCCGAGAGGGCTAGAGTGCAGCCCCAAGCAAGATCACAGACTCAGCTCTACTGTGCTTGCTTGAAGTTCAGTAGCTTTCATGAATAAACACATCTCAGTGTGTTGTATGCCTTTGGTCTAATTCCAGAGCATCGTAATGATTGTTTTTTAAAAACTGATTACCCAGTTTTTTAGTTGCTTTTTGGGGAATAGATTTATTTCCTCACTCTGTCATGCAGTTGCTGTTATAGTTTGTTATGTTTTTTTTTTTTAAAGATTTTATTTATTTATTCATGAGAGACAGAGAGAGAGACAGAGACAGAGGCAGAGGGAGAAGCAGAAGCAGGCTCCCCACAGAGCAGGGAGCCCGATGCGGGACTCGATTCCAGGACCCTGGGATCATGACCTGAGCTGAAGGCAGAAGCTTAACCGACTGAGCCACCCAGGCGTCCCTAGTTTGTTATGTTTTAATGAGATTTAAATAATAAGAAAAGCTCTTGTAGCTTTACCTATGTTGTTGACATTTTCAGTGATATTCATTCCTTTGTGTAAATCTATATTTCCATCTGGTGTCATTTTCCTTCTGCCTGAAAGATTTCCTATAACATTTCTTGTCCTTTGGGTCCTCTGGTGAGAAACTTATTTGGCATTTTTATTTCTAACAACATGTTTATTTTACCTTCATATTTGAAAGATATTTTTGCTGGATGTAGAATTCTAGGTTGGCAGTTTTATTCTTTGAGTATTTTAAAGATGAATAATAATCGCTCTGTCTTCTGGTTTGCATTGTTTCCGACGAGGAGTCTATTTTCCCTCTTTGTTCCTCTCTACGTAATGTTTTTTCCTTCTTTGTTTGCTTTAAGGTGTTTCTTTTTATCACTGGTTTTGAGCGATATGATTATGTGCCTTTATATGGTTTTTTTGTGTGTGTTTCTTATGCTTGGGTTTGTTGAGCTTCTTAGTTTTGTGATTTTTATAGTTTTCACCAAATAACATTTTCTATCTACCTCTTCCTCTCCTTTAGGGAATCTAATGTTACAGACATATTAGGTGCTTGAAATTGTTTCACAGCTCACTAATGCTCCTTTTTTTTTTTTTTCTTTTTTCAGTCTTTTTTTTCCTCTTTGTATTTCATTTTGGATGTTTTCTATTGTTGTCTTCAAGTTCAGTAATCTTTTATTTTGTATTGTTAATGCTGCCAGTTCCATCTTTTTTGGGGGGTGTGTGATCTCATTATAATTTTCATCTCTAGAAGTTTGACTTAAGTCTTTTTCTAGATCCTGTATGCCTGTACTTAATTTTTTGAACATCTGGAATATGATCATAGTAACTATTAGAATGTCCTTGTTAGGTAATTCTAACATCTCTATCAGTTCTAGTTCAGTTTCCATTGATTAACTACCCCCTTACTTTGAGTTGTATTTTCCTGCTTCAAGCATGCTTGGTATTTTTAAATTTTTTATTGGATGCCAAATATGATTTTTTCCTTTCTGGGTGCTGGATATTTTTGTATTCCTATAAATATTCTTTTTTTTTTTAAGATTTTTATTTATTTGACAGACACAGCAAGAGAGGGAACACAAGCAGGGGGAGTGGGGGAGGGAGAAGCAGGCTTCCTGCAGAGCAGGGAGCCTGATGTGGGGCTCGATCCCAGGACCCTGGGATCATGACCTGAGCCAAAGGCAGACACTTAACGATTGAGCCACCCAGACACCCCTCCTATAAATATTCTTGAGTTCTGTTACAAGTAAGGCAGTTAATTTACCTAGAAATAGTTTGGTCCTTTCAAGTCTTGCTTTTAAGATTTGTAAGGTGGAACCAAAGTCTTGTTTACTATAGTACTAATTATTCTCCACCACTAAGGCAAGACCCTTCTGAGTACTTGTAATGACTCTGGCCCTATTTGGAATTAGGCCAAACTTCACAGATTAAAGGCACATTTCTTTTCTTTTTTTTTTTTTTTAAGATTTTATTTATTTATTTGACAGAGAGACAGCAAGAGAGGGAACACAAGCAGGGGGAATGGGAAAGGGAGAAGCAGGCTTCCCACAGAGCAGGGAGCCTGACGCGGGGCTCGATCCCAGGACTCTGGGATCATGACCTGAGCCGAAGGCAGACGCTTAAGGACTGAGCCACCCAGGCACCCCTAAAGGCACATTTCTTTACAAGACTGTTTTTTTTTTTTAAAGATTTTATTTATTTATTTGAGAGAGAGAGAATGAGAGACAGAGAGCATGAGAGGGAGGAGGGCCAGAGGGAGAAGCAGACTCCCTGCCGAGCAGGGAGCCCAATGCGGGACTCGATCCCGGGACTCCAGGATCATGACCTGAGCCAAAGGCAGTCACTTAACCAACTGAGCCACCCAGGCGCCCCTACAAGACTGTTGTTACTTCAGAAACCAGCTTCAAGTTTAGGGGTTCCCAGGCTACCCATACTTCTGACTAACTGGATACAAATGTTAGCATTCCCACTGCCCTCTCAGTTTTGATAATTCCCTGGAATGATTCATGGAACTCAGCAAAGTATACTATACTTGTGATTACAGTTTTATTATAGTAAAGGAAATACAAATCAGGGCCAGTCAAAAGAAGAGACACATAGTACAAGGTCTGGGAGGATCCCACACCAAAGAAGCTTCTGTGTCCTCTGGGACATGTCACCCTGCTGATACATTGATATATAACATGCACAGAGTAAGCACCTGAACTTTTGTGTCCTGACTTTTTATTGGAGATTCCTTACCTAGGCATGATTGATTGAGTCATTGGCCATGTGATTGAACTCAGTCTCCAGCCCCCCTGATATCATGTGCCTTGTTATACCTTTGACAAGGTAATTTTTCTTACTGATTATAATCTGCTTTAGAATGAAAAGGAGATATTTATCCTATAATCTAGTAGCATAAACTAGTATTTATCCTGTAATCTAGTAGCATAAACTAGCAAAAACTAGTAATCTAGTTTTATGGCCTGTATCAGTTCACTTATACAAACTTTTAGTGGGTTATCTACTGAAGTATCTTGCTCTCCATCACCACTGTTAGGGAGGAAATTTTTTTCTCTATCTTTCAAAGATACTTCCAGCTGGTCTAAGAATTAAATTGACATGAAACAGATTAACAGGAGGAAATTAAATTTAATTTTGTATATATGAGAACCTCACATACATGAGGGGTTCAAAGACAGAAAGGTAAAATGAATTATATATGCCATCCTGAGCTAAGGAATGGGATAGGGACCTGGGGCTCCCAAAGGGAGGAGGGCAATTCACAAGGTAATAAGAATAAGAGCACATGTTTGATAATTAGATGTTTGCCCTACCATACAGATGGGTCACTCAGATAGAATTTATCTCTGGTAATAACTCTAATTCTGAGAAAGCCCCTCAATTTAGATTCTTCTAGGTAGTTTAGACAAGGGCAAAAGTTTCTCTTGAGTCTCAATTGCCTTCAGTTCAAAGTGGCACATTTGGAGGAAACTTGTTTTAAACCCCTTAACCCCCTTCTCTGTCTCTAGCTAACTAGGACCTACAATCATATTGATTCTAACACTTTTCCATTGTCTCTCACTCCCCTTGCTTTTCTCTCTCCCTATCTTAAGATTCCATGGTTTCATCATTAAAATCACTTTTTTTTTTTTTTTTTACATAATTCTAGTTTCTCTCTCTCTCACCCTCTGTTGTGTTGGCCAGCAAAATGTAAACCCTAGTTAAATTTACCTTTCTTAAAAAAAATTCATTTTTATTTATATACAGTAAAATTCACCTTTTGTGGAGTATACTTCTAAGAGTTTTGACAAAGGTAAAGAATTATGTTACCACCACTGTTGCAATTAAGATATAGAACAGTTCTGTCACTCCAGAAAATTTGCTAGTGCACCCCATTGATCCTCTGTCCCTATAGTTTTAGCTTTTCTAGACTGTCCTATAATTGGAATTATACAGTACATAGCCTTTTCAGTCTGGCTTTTACTTACCATAATGCATTTGAAATTCATCTGTGTTGTTAGGTATGTTGTTGGGGAGGAAATAATCTTTTTCCTCTACTTAGCTTTGGTTCTTTGGCTGAGGCCCTATAAATTAGACTGGCCAAAGAGTGATTAACGGAGACCTATTTTGGGGTGGCATATTCTATATCAATAGTCCATTCATCTTTATTGCTTTGTAGTGTTCAGTTGTATGTATGAACCACAGTTTATCCATTTACCTGTTGATGGATCTGTGGGTTGTTTCTCATTTTTGGGTACTATGAATAAAGCTGCTGTAAACATTCATGTATGAAATTTTGAGTGAACATTAGTTTTCCTTTCTCTTGGGTAAATAGCTGGAATAGGATAGTTGAGCCATATTGTACATTTAGCGTTACAAAGAACTGTGAAACTCTTTTCCAACATGCCTCTAGTAGTTTGCATTCACAAGGAATATACAAGAATTCTTTTTTCTTTTTTTTTTGCCAGCACTTGTTCTTTCTCTTTTTTTGTTTTTAATTTTTGCCATTCCAGTAGGAGTTTAGTGGTCTTAATTTTTGTGATTTTAATTTGTATGCTTTTTATGATGAATGATTCAGAGCATTTTTTTTTCATGTGCTAATTTGCCCTCTTTATATCTTCTTTAGCGAATCTTCGGATTTTTGCCCATTTAAAAAATATCTTTTGTTGTTGAGTTTTGAGAGTTTTTCATGTATTCTGAATATAAGTCCAGATTTGTATCACTTGTTATATTTTCTCCCAGCCTATGGTTTATCTTTTTATTCTCTTAATAGTGTCTTTCACAGAACAAAAGTTTTTAACTTTGTTATAGTTCAATTTTCTTTTTAAAGATTTAATTTATTTATTGGAGAGGGAGAGAGAGAGTGCAAAAGCGGGGGGGAGGGGCAGGGGGAGAGAGAGAAGCAGGCTCCCCGCTGAGCAAGGAGCCTGACTCCGGGCTCCATCCCAGGACCCCAGGATCATGACCTGAGCCAAAGGCAGACGCTTAACCGACTGAGCCACCCAGGTACACCTAATGTTCAATTTCTTAATGTTTTTATGGAGCATGCTTTTTATATGATATCTAAGAACTTATTGACTAGAATGACATCATAAATATTTTCTCCCATGTTTCTTTGTAGAAGGCTTATAGTTATATTTTTATGTTTTATATTTAGGTCTATGGTCCATTTTTAGTTAATTTTTGTTGATGATTGTGAGGCATTGTTAGAAGCTCTTTTTTTTTTTTTTTTTTCCATTTGTATGTCCAATTGTTCCAGTACCATTTGTTGAAAAGACTATCCTTTCGGGTGCCTGGGTGGCTCAGTTGTGAAGCATCTGCCTTCGGCTCAGGTCATGATCCCAGGGTCCTGGGATCGAGTCCCACATCGGGCTCCCTGCTCGGCAGGAAGCCTGCTTCTCCCTCTCCCACTCCCCCTGCTTGTGTTCCTGCTCTCGCTATCTCTCTCTCTGTCAAATAAAAAAAAAAAAA
>NC_138372.1:38191203-38269951 GCF_054177405.1 Leptonychotes weddellii
CCTCTGACCCGCCCCCCTCTCATGCTCTCTCTCTCTCATTCTCTCTCTCACATAAATAAATAAAATCTTTAAAAAAAAAAAAAAGTCAGTTGGGGCACCTGGGTGGCTCAGTCAAAGCAACTGACTATTTTTTTTTTTAAGATTTTATTTATTTATCAGAGAGAAAGAGAGAGAGAGAGCATACACAAGCAGGGGAAGTAGCAGGCAGAGGGAGAAGCAGGCTCTCCACTGAGCAGAGAGCCCGATGCAGGGCTTGATCCCAGGACCCTGGGATCATGACCTGAGCCGAAGGCAGACACTTAACGGACTGAGCCTCTAGTAGTGGCCTGAGCCACCCAGGCGTCCCACAACTGACTCTTGGTTTCAGCTCAGGTCATGATCTCAGGGTCCTAAGATCAAGCCTCTCATGGGGCTCCATGCAGAGATTCTCCCCCTGCTCACACTCTTTCTCTCTCTAAAATAAATAAATAAAATCTTAAAAAAAAAAAAAAGGTCAATTGACCATACGTGTATGGATCTACTTCTTCCTTCATTGATAACTTTATCCAGGCCTGAATGTGGATGAAGACAAAAAGAGTAGCCTATTCACTGGTCTCACTTTAGATTCATGACCAGTACCATTAAAGAGGCTCTCAGACTTACCTGGCAATGTTTCCTGGTCCATAACACATTCCTATTCTCATGTTTTCTCAAATTTCCAGTGCCTCTTCTCCTTTTCTCACTTTCAGCTGATGACTCAGCCCCAATTTCCCTGAGTTAATAGAAGTAGTCAGAAGACAGTTTTCACACCGTTCCATCCAACAGCTTACCAGTATCTGTACATTTTCTTTTCTTAGCTTCTAGGACACCTTTCTTTCTTGGTTCTTCTGCAGACTTCTGACTTGCCACTTTCCCCTCCCATCATGTTCTGCCTCTCAGTAAATGGCAATACAGTCTTATAATTGACCAGTCAATATAATTCAGAATCATCTTTGATTCTCTTTTTTTCCACATTCAATCCAGTGACGGATATTATCAGTTACCTCTTCAGAATATATCTAGAATCTGATAACTTCTCACCACCTTTTGAACTGTTAACACTTTGGTCCAAGTTATCACTGTCTCTTGCCTGAATTATTTTTATATGTTTATCTGATCTCCTTTCTTCTATCCTTGTTCCCTTTCTGGCTATTCTTTACAGAGAAGTCAGAGAGATCTGTTAAAGTAGGTCAAAACCTTCTCACACTAAAGGCAAAGGTCCTTAGGGTGGCCTACAAAACTCTGTGAAATCTAGCTTTGTGCTGTCACTTTGACCAGAACTCCTACCACTCTTGCTCACGTTGCTTCAGCAACACTGGATGTGGTGTGTGCATGTGTATATGTTTTACCCTACAAATATTCATTGAGTGCCTAGGCTGTTCCAGGCATTTGGGATATAACAAGAAGGAAACAAGTGAGAGTACCTACCCTCTTTAGTAGGGTAGTCCCTATCCTCTTTGGAGCTTACTTTAGAGGGAGGAGACAGTTAACAAATATAGAAAATGTTAAGTGGTGTTAAAGCAGAGTTAATAAGCATTCAAATATTTGTTTAATATTGTATTTAAGGTGTATATGAGACTGTTAGGTCTACTTCCTTATGAGAATTTACAGTCTAATTAGAGAGGTAGAATATACACATTAGGGTTTTCATTAAACATTTCCTTATTATTTAAATTAATGAGATGTTTTAATTTTTACATTCTTTCCATTTGTGCCTCTTTTATGACTATAAATCACATCCTGCCATTGATGAATTCTTTATTCCACTTCAATCTGCTTTTTCCCAGGACTTCAGAAATTACCAGTATACATTGCCAGTAGTTCAAGGTTTGGTGATTGATATGGAAGTTCGGAAAACCAGTATCAAAATTCCCAGCAACAGATACAATGAGGTAAGATTTACCACGAAGGCATACTTTTCATTGTTAAATACACAAGTAAAAATGAAAAATACATGATTATATATAAATATATATTATATATATACAAATTTCATTTTTTAATTGACAGTGAAGTCAGTTCATAATACTATATGACTTAGATCAGTGATGAGGAATTTCATGACAGAAAATCAAGATGTTAGGTTTGTGATTTATTTAGTAATTAGTTGTGTCATTGATTGTGCTTTTGATACCATGAAAATCAGTTATATATTTGCATTTCGATTAAGGTATAAAATTAACTGTGTATCTGTAACATTAGTGGTGGGATCTTTTCATTTTTCCCTCTTCTTGTAAGTATATATTATTTTTGACAATACTTAACATTTAAGCATTAACTCCTGAAATGAATTTTAAGTAAGGTTTCAAAAGCAAATAAATGGTTGCATTTTGGATTAAGCTGTATTTTATAACTATAATGAAATTTTGCATTCTATACACACATTACAGAATTATGTAAACAGTGCTCTTTGCCTATGTGCTATGTGAAGTCTTTTTTTTTTTTCATAAAAATACTTTATTGTTAAAAAAAAAATGTTGTTAGAAGCAAGGAATTTGGAGCTAAAGTCCTCCACCCATTTTGTCCTGGGAATTCTCAGCTTTCTGTATTTCTCTTCGGTGGCTGCTTAAGATTCTTTAGTTGATCAGAGTGGCTTTAGTTGCAGGTTTTGAACCTATTAAAATGCAGATTTAGTGGAAGGTCAGTAATTCTTTTTTCTTTTTTTAAAATTTAAATTCAATTAACATATAATGTATTATTAGTTTCAGAAGTAGAGTTCAGTGATTCATCAGTCTTATATAATACCCATTGCTCATTACATCACGTGCTCTCCTTAATGTCCATCTCCCAGTTACCTGATCCCCCCTAACCCCCTCCCCTCCAGCAACCCTCAGTTTATTTCCTAAGATTAAAAGTCTCTTATTGTTTGTCTCCCTCTCTGATTTAGTCTTGTTTTATTTTTTCCCTCTCTTCCCCTATGATCCTCTGTTTTGTTTCTTAAATTCCATGTATCAGTGAGATCATATAATAGTCTTTCTCTGATTGATTTATTTCGCTTACTATAACACCCTCCCCTCTAGTTCCATCCATGTCATTGCAAATGGCAAGAAAAAAGTCTTTCTTAAATTCAAAAGTTTCTTAAAATTAGTTGTAAAATGTCCAACAGTAATCATATGGTTTAAAAGAAAAATGTTATTTTGAAACTTAGTTTGATATAATAATGGTTAAAATTTGTTATTTTATTATCTTTAAAGATTTAATTTATTTGTCTGAGAGAGAGAGCACGAGCATGCGTGTTTGCACATGCACACAACCAGGGGGAGTGGCAGGCAGAGGGAGAGGGAGAAGGCTCCCCACTGAGCAAGGAGCCCAATGTGGGACTCCATCTCAGGACCCTGGGATCATGACCTGAGCCGAACGCAGATGCTTAACTGACTGAGCCACCCAGGCATCCCAAAATTTGTTATTTTATTAGAAGGATGGTAAGTCCCCAATATCTCCTTCCACTATTTCTTGGTATAAAGTGAATTGCCTCCTTCCCTCTCTTTTTTTCATTTTTTTCCTCCTTTCTTTTTTTCCCCTTCATTCAGCCACTTATTCATCATTTATTTGTACACTCAAACATTTTATACTTTCACTTAGAATCACGTAAATGTCTTACTGGATTTATAAACTCAGGAGAATGAATTTTATGAGAATGACCTATGTGAAGAAAGCTTTTACCCATGGCCTTTAATGCAATGGCTTTTTTCAGGACTGTAGAAAATAGTAGCTAGAATGTGTGCTTTATTTTTTTCTGTGATACAATTAGCAGTTTTTAATCTATTAGATAGTCCTACCTTGGAATATCAAATAGTAATAGACTAGGCTAGGTAGTGCCAAATCTTTAAAATGAACTGATTTTTTGTATAATTTGTGCCCTAAATAATCTTAAAAGAGATATGCTTTGAAAACACATTTATTTCTCAAATTTGAACTTTTATTTTTTATTTCACAAACATTTATTAAATATATTCTGTGATATGAAATACAAAGATGAGTTAAGAACATGATGCTTGCCTTCTGGGAGCTTATTGTCCAGAAGTAAGATAATCAGATGTCCTCTTCAAGCAGGTAATAAACATTGCTATCCTTGGTGTTTGCAAGATGGTGCTTGGGAATTGGATCTGTTTATAAAAGTATATCTGTAAAGAGCTATGAGGCCTCCATAGTTATTTCAGTACTGACCTAGGACATTTATGACAACAACTGCCATTCATATTACCTGTCTTTATCTGCCTCCTAGGTTTATGGTTGTGCAGGTTCAGATATCTTTTTTCAAAAACAGTAACTGTATTTCTTCTTGTTTATTGTATTTCATTTTCAATAAAATTTACCAACTGTATATTACTTATTTTTCTTATTTGATTTAGCAGAATGACTTCCCTTCTAATTCAATTTTTATTTCAACTCATATTTTATGTTTGTTTATTTCAATTCAGTTCAGTGTTTCTCTCTCAGTCTTGGACATCTGAATTGTATTGGTAATAATTCTTCACCTTGTAGTTGAAAAAAAGTAATTTCTTATATATTATTTACTCATGATAATATTCCATTTTTCCTTTTATTTACTTTTCTTTATTGATACCCATAGTCTTCCTTATTTTCTAGACTGTGTTCTCTTTTGCTCTAAGCCTTTGCACAAGCTGTTTCCTTATTGATGCACACTTTCCCTGTTCATTACCTGCCTCTCACTCATTTTTCAGGTGTCAGCTTAGATGATAGATAAGCTTTTAGTTATCTCACAACTGGGGTGACTCTCCCTGTTATAAACATCTCTAGAATTCTACACATACTGTGTGTGTAATGCTCATTATATTTGTAATTCCTTCTTCAGACTTATTTCAATGAGGAACTATGTCTGTCTTGTTTACCACTGTATCATTAGCAGACGGCCTAGTTAAGAGTAATTGCACGAGAAATATCTATTGAATGAAGACATGAAACAGAACTAGTATAGATAAAACAATGTGAAAACAAGTGCTGAAACTTATGTAAGTTTACTAAAAGTTTAGAGAAAGGAGAGCTCTAGTAAATGGAGCAGTCAGGAATGTTCCTTTATTTCCTGTTGATCCTGAATCCTAACAGCCAGAGCAGCATGTTCCATGTAGGACAGGTTTGTAAATGTTCATGTAAATGTCTTAAAGTGTAAATTAATAAAAGATTTGAAATGGACAGTGAATGATGTTTAGGCACGAGAAAGAGAAGGGTGGAAAATAACAAGTGAAAAGGGTGATAGAAGGCCTGCAGAAAAAAAGGCAGGAAAGCACCAGGAATGGACATGTTTTGAAAGGAAGATAGAAGACAACAACCTGCCCAGTGAAGAAGAGGCTAAAGTAGACAGTAAAGTTGTACAAAGAGACTGCTGGGTTTTCAAAGGCCTTCAGAAATCAGGCAAAGGAATCTAGAGTTTAATATGATAATCTGTAAATAGATTGTATAGGTTCTAAAGCAGAGAAGTGACTTAATCAAAGGGAGCTTTAGAAACCTGAGTTTTGGCAGCTGTATGTAAACTGTGGAGAGAGGAGGCCACTAAGGAAAGATTTTAAGCTTAGAAAGCTAGAAGACAGTACTCCTGACAGCATAGAAAATTTAATAAATGAAGTAGTCTTTGTATATAAATTCTCTGATCTCCTTCATCAAGGCCACTCAAGCTCTCTGTTGGTTTAGGTAACCCTACTCATGTTACAATGATGAGATTATTTTGATCATTGTATTAACTAACATGTGTTTAGTTATAACATTTATTGAAGGTATACTATGTAGCAGGAACTATATATTTTTACACTATCTATGTGAGATTAGTATGTTCAATTCCTTTTAATAGATGAGGATATTAAGGCATAGAACTAGCAGGTGGTGAAGCCATAATCAAACCCAGGCAGTCTGATTCCAATGTCCTTACTCCTAGCCACTATACTAAACTGATTTTTATAGACATCATTTTAACAGTTATCAGTATGACTTTAGGGCTAACTTTAGGGCCTTACAGAGGTAATCAAATTAAAATGAAGCCATTAGAATGAGCCCTAATCCAGTATAACTGATGTCCTTATAAGAAGGGGAAATTTGGACCCAGACACTCACAAAGGGAAGATGATGTAGAGAGACATAAGGAGAAGATGACCACCTACAAGTCAAGGAGAGAAGCCCAGAACAAATCCTTCTTTTATAGCCCTCAGATGGAACCAGTTCTGCCAACATTTTGATTTTGGACTTAGAGCCTCCAGAACTGTGAGACAATAAATTTCTGTTGTTTAAGCCACATCCACTTTGTGATACATTGTTATAGCAGTTCTGGCACATTCACACACAGGTCCACTTTAAATAGCTAAACTTCAAAAAAAATAAGTTAAAAAAAGAAAGAAAAAGGGCAGTGGGACAGAGAAGTTGAGCTCTGTGATTGCCCTACTTTACTGTCTGGTGTTTCCAGGCCATCGTGCAGGTAAGGGAAACCCATACTGAACCTAAAGGTCTCCCTGGGTTGAAGAGAGAGTTGAGAATGTAGGGAGGTCATGATGGCTAGAATTTGCAAACCAGATTACTGGAAATAAAAGAACTATGGAGATATATAGGAGGTTCCCACTGTATCTTCAGCTGACTACTAATCAGTGTATGTATGTGAGAAAAGCACTGGAAGGATACATGTAAAACAATTCCCACAGGGCCAGGCATAGTTTGTATTCTTACCAACTAGAGTGAACTAGGGGCAGATTATTCCTACTGAGCCAAGTTATCTATAAGTTCAGGCTGCCCTGATCCTACCTATCAAGCTTAAGAGAAAGGCTTTGAATACGATCAAGGCACAAGCATGTTAAGGACAGACATGGAAAATATCAAAAAGACCCAAATCAGACTTCAAGAAATGAAAATGACAATGAAATGAAAAATATGCTGGATGAAATTAATGGTAGATTAGACACTGCTGAAGAAGGAATTAGTAAATTTAAAAACATAGCAATAGAAACTATCCAAAATGAGACACAAAGAGAAAAGACTTAAAAATTAAATGAACATGGGCATCTGGGTGGCTCACATGGTTAAGCGTCTGCCTTTGGCTCAGGTCATGATCCCAGGGTCCTGGGATCGAGTACCCCATCAGGCTCCCGGCTCAGTGGGGAGCCTGCTTCTCCCTCTGTCTCTCTCTCTCTGTCTCTTATGAATAAATAAATAAAATCTTTAAAAAAAAAATTAAATGAACAGCACATGATTGAACTGTGGGAGATGTTAGTTGGCCTAGCACTATAATTGAAGTCCTCATAGGAGAGAAGAAGTGAGTAAACAACAAATATTTGAAAACTCAGTGATGAAAAATTTTATAAATTAGAAGTATTAAACCCATATATTCAAGAAGCTCAATGAATTCTAGTTGCAGAAAACATGAGAACTACATTAAGGAACATTATAGTTATCTTAATCAAACTGCTGAACACCAGAGCTAAAGAACCTTAAAAGCAACTAGAGAAAAAAAATCCACATTATATGCTGAGGAACAATTACAAGAATGACAGCAGACTACTTATCAAAACAATTCAAGCCGTAAGACAGTACAGTAAATCTTTAATGTACTGGAAAAAAACCATCAACTTATACCCAGTAAAAATGTTTCAAAAAGCAAAATGCCTTTTCAGAAATATAAGAGCTAAAAGAATCTATTACCAGTAGACCTATTGTATAAGAAGTGTTAAAGGAGGACACCTGGGTGGCTCAGTTGTTAAGCATTTGCCTTCGGCTCAGGTCATGATCCCAGAGTCCTGGGATCGAGCCCCGCATCGGGCTCCCCGCTCCGCAGGAAAGCCTGCTTCTCCCTCTCCCACTCCCCCGCTTGTGTTCCCTCTCTTGCAGTCTCTCTCTGTCAAATAAATAATCTTTAAAAAAAAATTGAGGTGCTGATTCTAAAATTTATGTGGAGATACAAGGAACCTAGAATAGCTAAAACAACTTTTTTTTTTTTTTAAGATTTTATTTATTTGAGAGCGAGAGCATGAATGAGGGGTTGGGGGAAGTGGAGGGTCAGAGGAAGAGTGAGAAGCCGACTTCCTGCTGAGCAGGGAGCCCGATGCAGGGCTCGATCCCAGGACCCTGGGATCATGACCTGAGCTGAAGGCAGATGCTTAACTGACTGAGCCACTCAGGTGCCCCTAGCCAAAACAACTTTGGAAAAAGAACATAATTCAAGGAGTTACACCAACTAATCTTAAGGCTTATTTTAAAGGTAGAATAATCAAGACGGTATTATTTTGCTGTAAATATATATGTATAGGTCAATGGAAGAGTAGAGAGTGATTTCAAATGCTGTTTTTATGGGAGTATACACATGTCACAATTCATCAGATTATACGTTTTAAATATGTACATTTTGTCAATTTTAACTATAATTGTAAAATACCAATTTTTTTTTAAAGTAATGTAGTGGACATTCAAACTGTTACCAGGTCACCGTGGGAATAGAGCCAAAAAATTAACCTAGTATCAAAAATCTCAAGTCTCAAAGTTTTGTTAATCCTTTATTCAGTACCAAGGAATAGAGAAATTTATGTTGGTTGTAATATAATGCAAGAGTCTGTGAAATTATATGTCTGTACAATTCCCCATCTAGTATAATTTAGGCTGAATGGCCTCTTGAGATTCCTTCCCACTCTACGATACTAAAATAGGAGTTTTGGTTTATTTTAATTCAAGGCTACACATATTCTTCAGAGAAATGTGAACTTACAAAAGCATAATTTCAAAGGTTCATTGTAGCACTAGCAAGAACAGATGTCCCCAAAATCTGTTTGATAGTCCTTTTTTCAAAAAAATGAAAGGAGTTGCAAATTCAACAATAGATTAAAAAAATTATTAACCAAAAAAAAAAATTATTCACCATGATCAAGTAGGATTTATTCCTGGGATGCAAAGGTGGTTCAATATTCATAAATCAATCAATGTGATATATCACATCAACAAGAGAAAGGATAAAAATCATATCACTTCAATTAGATGCAGAAAAAGCATTTGACAAAGTACAACATCTACTCATGATAAAAACCTCCAACAAAGTAGGTTTAGAGGGAATGTACCACAGGACTTGAACATGGGTGCTAGCTTCTGGACACAGTTGAACTCCAGCTGATGGGAAGGATATTTATATTGTTCCAGAATATCTCCAGGAAAGGATATTCTTCCCTGTTCCATCATTACTCAATTCAGTTCTATTTCTGTTCCTTCACTCATGGTTTTCTCTTTATCCAAAGTGTTCTTCCTTTGTACCTGATTTCATAGCCAATGAAAATGTTTTACCTTTTAGGAAACCTTCCTAGAATTCTCCATCCCCCAGACAGTATCGCTCTTTCTTCTGTTTACTGGTATAGCCGATGAATATGAAACCCCTTCTGCTCTGAATTTTGAGTCCCCTGAGGGCAGAGAGTGTATCTTTCATTCTTCATTGTATCTCTGGTGCAGTGCTTTCATAAATTTTCCATGTCTCCGCAGTATCTTTCTACCTAAAGTCATTGTCAATCACTTGATAAATGTGTATAGAATTAAATCGTTAAAACTTATTTTATTAGGTACCTAATCTATGTGACACTGTAATTGTATGTGAACCAAAAAAATTTACCCATTCCTTCAACACAATCATTCCTAGAATTGTATTCTTTTAACTGGCTTTTAAGGATTATCTTCGTGGATGGTTAAACTCCGGGGGTGGGAAACACAGGAAGATAAAGCTTCTGTACTGCTTCACTTGATATGTTAAAATAGTCTTTTTTTTAAGTTTCATTTTATTATGTTATGTTAATCACCATACATTACATCATTAGTTTTTGACGTAGTGTTCCATGATTCATTGTTTACGTATAACACCCAGTGCTCCATGCAGAACGTTCCCTCTTTAATACCCATCACCAGGCTGACCCATCCCCCCATCCCCCTCCCCTCTAAAACCCTCAGTTTGTTTCTCAGAGTCCATAGTCTCTCATGGTTCGTCTCCCCCTTTTGAGGTAAGACCCGGGTAGCATTTAGCTCAGTTCCTGGCTTGAGGTTGACACTCCACAGATGTTAGCTGTTTTGCACATACTGTTGTCACAGCAATTGTGGCCTTGCCTTTTATCAGTATGTCATTTTCACTAATTCGTGAGCACTTAGGAAGGGTCTGTATCCCATTATCTCCTAAGAGGTACTTGGTTGAATTACTTGCTCCTGATTTTTAGGTTGCTTTACAATTTTACAAGCAAAGTGGAGGAAACAAGCATACAAATTTTATTTGCAAACACTTCATCAGTACTTATTATGTTCTGGTGCTGTTCTAAGCACTTTTTATTTATTTAACTCTCAACTGTATGAAATAGTTACTTTTATTATCCTCTCTACAGAGGAGGCAACTGAGATGCAGAGAAATCAAGTAACTTGCCCAAGGGCACACACAGAGTTAGGGGCAAAGCCAGGAAATGCCGGCAGTCTGGCTTGTGTCCTTGCTCTTAATCATAATCCAAAGCTGAATGTTGATGATGCAGTATAAGAAGTACAAACAGTGTGCTATGGCAGTTCAAAGAAGGAAGCAGTCACATTGGTGTCTGGGAATTAAAGAAGGCTACATGCAGGAATTGGTATTTTTACTAGGCCTTGTTTTGGGGGGGTAGTGTTTTCAGATGCTTGGATACGGGGGATGAAAGGGAAGGCTAAAGAGCTCAGAGATGGGAAATGGTAGCACATCAAGAAGTAGTCCTGCAGGGCGCCTGGGTGGCTCAGTTGGTTAAGCGACTGCCTTCGGCTCAGGTCATGATCCTGGAGTCCCGGGATCGAGTCCCGCATCGGGCTCCCTACTCAGCTGGGAGTCTGCTTCTCCCTCTGACCCTCCTCCCTCTCATGCTCTCTGTCCCTCATTCTCTCTCTCTCAAATAAATAAAAAAAATCTTTAAAAAAAAAAAAGAAGTAGTCCTGCAAATAAGGATATGGTAGGAAGGGAAGCAAGACAGGAAAGTTGGTTTGGAGTAAAAGCATGGGAAGCTAGTTATTTTGAGCAGAGGACAGGGTAGAAAAGATTGACATGATCAGCACTGTGCTTTGGTAATTATGGAAACATTGTGTGGAATGGATCAGAATTGACAGAGACTGACTGCAGAAAAACCAGTTATAAGGTTATTATGATGTCCAGAAAAGAGGTAGTTGTATCTTGAACTCTGGGGAAGATAGGGATATATAGAGGAGATACTACAGAGTTTGAATCGATAGAGCAGAGAAATAGCACAACTAGAAAGTTGAGTATTATATCATCATATGACAAATGTAACATTTTATGGTCAGCAAAGTCTTTTGAATATTTGGGAAACTCTTCTCTTGGTGTAAATGAGCATGATTTTAAGAAGGTAAAAGTGGGGGCACCTGGGTGGCTGAGTCATTAAACAGCTGCCTTTGGCTCAGGTCATGATTCCAGGGTCCTGGGATCGAGCCCCACATTGGGCTCCCCGCTCAGCGGGAATCCTGCTTCTCCCTCTCCCATTCCCCCTGCTTGTGCTCCTGCTCTTGCTATCTCTCTCTCTGTCAAATAAATAAATAAAATCTTAAAAAAAAAAAGGTAAAACTGTTCATTTATAAAGAAGTATGAAGTTTGTTTACCTCATTTGGCTTGAAATTGACATCTGGGGAAATTATTTCTTAGAAGCTAGCTAATTTATTTAGAATGTCTGAATTGAGAATATTTCTTAATCTTCTTAGTGTAGACAAAGTTAGAAATCACTTTACCCTAATGATTTGGAAAAAATGATAGATATAACATTCTTTAAAATTGCTATGTGGGAGCACCTGACTGGCTCAGTCAGTAGAGCATTCGACTCTTGATCTCGGGATCTTGTGTTTGAGCCCCATTTTGGGGATAGAGTTTACTTTAAAAAAAAATTCTATGTGATTATATCAGTTTCTTCATGTGATACAAATGTAAATTGCAAATGAGAACCTAAATTAGTGTTTTAGTTGACTTTGCTAAATAGGAATCTTCCTACTGACTTATCCTGTTTGCAGAAAATTTACTTAAGAGTAATCTTTGGAAAACTCTGACAGAAGTGGTTTGAATTAATGAGGTTGATAAATATCAGTGTGAGAGGAATATTCAGTTATTATTTGGATGCTTCTGGTGATACAGTAAAATATTAAGACACTAACTCTGCAAGAGTTATAAATATAAAAAAGTAAAGCCAGGAGATGATGATATCTTAGAATTGTATTGATATAATATCTAGGAATAAATTTAACCAAGGAGGTAAAAGAAAACTACAAAACATTGCTGAAAGAAATGAAGAAAACCTAAATAAATGGGAAGGCATCTCATGTTCATGGATTGGAAGACTTAGTATTGTTAAGGTGTCAGTATTATTCAGAGTGGATCTACAGATCCAGTGCAATCCCTATCAAAATTCCAGTGGCCTTTTTTTTTTTTTTTTCCAGAAAAGAGGAAGCCAGTACTCAAATTCTTTTGGAACTGCAAGGGCCTCCAAAGCCAAAATAATCTTGTATAAGAACAAATTTGGAGGAGTCACACTTCCCAATTTCAAAACTTACTGCAAGACTACAGTAATCAAAATAGTGTGGTACTAGCATGGAACAGACTTAAGAATCCAGAAATAAATCTATACATTTATGGTCAGTTGATTTTGACAAGGGTGCCAAGACCATTTAATGATGAATGAATAGCCTTCAGCAAATGGTGTGAGGACAACTGGATTTCCACATGTAAAAGAATGAAATTGTATCCCTACTTCACAGAGATGAGCAAAGAGGGGGGAAAAGAAAGAAACAAATGAAAAAACAGACTCTTAATTATAGAGAACAGGGAACAAACTGATGGTTACCAGAGGGGACATGGGTGGGATGTAGGTTAAATAGGTGATGAGGATAAAGGAGTGCACTTGTGATGAGCGCTGGGTGATATATGGAATTGTTGAATCACTATATTGTACACCTGAAACTAATAAAACACTGTGTATTTTTAAAAAATGGGTAGTGGACTTGGGGGACCTGGGTGGCTCAGTCGGTTGAGTGTCTGACTCTAGGTTTCAGCTCAGGTCATGATCTCGGGGTTGTGGGATCCAACCGCTCATGGGGCTCTCAGCATGGAATCTGCTTGAGATCCTCTCCTCCCTCTGCCCCTCCCCCTGCTTGCTTGCTTTCTCTCTCTCAAATAAGTATATTTGAGAGATACTTGAGAGAGAGAGTGAGAGAAAGCATGAGCGGGGCGGTAGAGGCAAAGGGAGAGGGAGAAACATGTTCCCCACTGAGCATGGAGCCCAACACAGGGCTCGATCCCAAGACCCTGGGATCATGACCTGAGCCGAAGGCAGCTGCTTAACTGACTGAGTCACCCAGGCACTCCTAAATAAAATCTTTTTTTTAAAAAAAATTAATGGCAAAGGACTTATTATTATTATTTTTTAAAGATTTTATTTATTTATTTGAGAGAGAGAGATTGAGAGAGAGAGAGCATGAGAGGGGGGAGGGTCGGGAGGGTCAGAGGGAGAAGCAGACTCCCTGCCGAGCAGGGAGCCCGATGCGGGACTCAATCCAGGGACTCCAGGATCATGACCTGAGCCGAAGGCAGTCACTTAACCAACTGAGCCACCCAGGCGCCCAATGGCAAAGGACTTAAATAGACATTTCTTCAAAGAAGATATTCAGATGGCCAACAAGCAAATGAAAAGATGCTTAACATCATTAGTCATTAGGGAAATGCAAATCAAAACTACAATGAGGCACTGCTTCACACCTACTAGGATGGCTATAAAACCACAACAGAAAATAAGTGTCAGCAAGGATGTAGAGAAATTGGGCCCCTTGTATGTTGTTGGTGAAAGTATAAAAAATGGTTCATCCACTGTGAAAAACAGTTTGGCAACTCCTCAAAAAGTTAGACGTAGAATTACTGCATGGCCCTGCGATTCCACCTCCAGGCATATACCCCAAAGAACTGAAAATATTTACCCAAATAAGTACATCCACACATACATTTATAGTAGCACTATTCACAGTAGTCAAAAGGTGAGCATAGCCGAAATGTGCATGGATGGATGGATGGATAAACAAACTCTGATGCATGTATATGTAGGTGTATATTGTATGTGTGTGTGTGTGTGTGTGTGTACACACACACATACAAACACATGGAGTATTATTCAGCCATAAAAAGAAGTGAAGTACTGATACATGCTACACCATAGATGAGCTTCCAGAACATTATGTAAGTGAAAGAAGCCAGACACAATGGTCATGTATTATATGGTCCCATTTGTGTGAAATAGCCAGAATAAAATCATACAGAATGCAGATTGGTGGTTAGGATTGGGGAGTGGGAAGAAACCAGTTAGAGGAAGGTTTTTTACTTTGGAGTGATGGAAGTGTTTTGGAACTAGATAAAGGTTATTATTGCACAGCATTGTGAATGTATTAGATGCCACTGAATTGTTCACTTTGAAGTGGTTAATTTTATGTATGTGAATTTCACCTCACATTATTTTGTTTTGAGTGTGTTGATACAGGAATATAAAAGGCATCAGAACACTCATCTGGTATTTTTCACACTGTAGTACTGCAGTTTGTAATGTAAGAGGAAGAGGGGAGTAAAACAGAAGTTTTGGACTAGGTTTTTGAAAGGTTAAAGCCATTTAAAGGATTGAATCAGAAAGGTGGACATGGGAACGAAAAAACAAATTATCACTATCCTGTTTCAATTAGAAGCCAGAGTTCAGCACCAAGATAATGTAAGTTCAGATTTGCTTACTAGATACAAAATGGTGGCCTGTTTTTTCAGTTTAGGTTCAGAGTTATTATCTTAAATCATTTGATAAGAACAAAGCATTTATTGAAGAGTCTTCTTTCCATTAGATACTCTTTCCTGCTTTGTCAAAGATTAGTTGACCATAGAGTTGAGGGTCCATTTCTGGGCTCTCTATTCTGTTCCATTGATCTATGTGCCTGTTTTTGTGCCTGTACCATGCTGTCTTGATGATGACAGCTTTGTAATAGAGCTTGAAGTCCGGAATTATGATGCCGCCAGCTTTCATTTTCTTTTTCAAGATTGCTTTGGCTATTGGGGGTCTTTTGTGGTTCCATGCACATTTTAGGATTGCTCTAGCTCTGTGAAAAATGCTGGTGGCATTTTGATAAGGATTGCATTAAATATGTAGATTGCTTTGGGTAGTATGGACATTTTAACAATATTTGTTCTTCCAATCCATGAGCATGGAATGCTTTTCCATTTCTTTGTGTCATCTTCAATTTCTTTCATAAGTGTTCTATAGTTTTCAGAGTATGGATCTTTTACCTCTTTGGTTAGGTTTATTCCTAGGTATCTTATGGTTTTTGGTGCAATTGTATATGGGATCGATTCCTTGATTTCTCCTTCTGCTGCTTCATTATTGGTGTGTAGAAATGTAACAGATTTCTGAATGTTGGTTTTATAGCAACTTTGCTGAATTCGTGTATCAGTTCTAAAAATTTTTTGGTGGAGTCTTTCAGGCTTTCTACATGGAATATCATGTCATCTGAAAATAATGAAAGTTTGACTTCTTCCTTGCCAATTTGGATGCCTTTTGTTTCTTTTTGTTGTCTGATTGCTGAGTCTAAGACTTCCAGTATTATGTTAAATAACAATGATGAGAGTGGATATTCCTGTCTTATTCTTGACCCTAAAGGAAAAGCTCTTAACTTTTCCCCATTGAAGATTATATTAGCTATGGAAAAAAGACCATCTCTTCAACAAATGGTGCTGTGAAAACTGGACAGAAACATGCAGAAGAATGAAACTGTACCACTTTCTTACACCATACACAAATATAAATTCAAAATGGATTAAAGACTTAAATGTGAGACAGGAAACCATCAAAATCCTAGAGGAGAACACAGGCAGCAACCTCTTTGACATTGGCCGTAGCAGCTTCTTACTAGGTAAGTTTCCAGAGGCAAGGGAAACAAAAGCAAAAATGAACTATTAGGACTTCATCAAGATAAAAGGCTTCTGCACAGCAAAGGAAATAATCAACAAAACTAAAAGGCAACCTTTGGAATGGGAGAAGATGTTTGCAAATGACATATCTGATAGAGTTAGTGTCCAGAATCTATAAAGAACTTACCGAACTCAGGGCGCCTGGGTGGCTCAGTCGTTAAGCGTCTGCTTTCGGCTCAGGTCATGATCCCAGGGTCCTGGGATAAAGCCCCACATCGGGCTCCCTGCTTAGCAGGGGGCCTGCTTCTCCCTCTCACCCTCCCCCTGCTTGTGTTCCCTCTCTCGCTGTGTCTCTCTCTGTCAAATAAATAAATAAAATCTTAAAAAAAAAAAAACTTAACCGAACTCAACACCCAAAAAACAAATAATCCAGTTAAGAAATAGGCAGAAGACAAGAACATACATTTTTCCAAAGAAGACATCCAGATGGCTAACAGACAAATGAAAAGATACTCAACATCACTCATCATAGAAATACAAATCAGAACTACAATGAGATATACCACCTCACACCAGTCAGAATGGCTAAAATTAGCAACACAGGAAACAACAGATGTTGGCAAGGATGTGGAGAAAGGGGAACCCTCTTGCACTGTTGGTGGGAATGCAAACTGGTGCAGCTACTCTGGAAGACAGTATGGAGATTCCTCAAAAGTTGAAAATAAAACTACCCTACAACCCAGCAATATCACTACTAAGTATTTACCCAAAGGATACAAAGTTACTGTTTCAAAGGGGCAGATGCACCCCGATGTTTATAGCAGCATTATCAACAATAGCCAAATTATGGAAAGAGCCCAGATGTCCATCAGCTGATGAATGGATAAAGAAGATGTGGTATATATATACAATGGAATATTTGCACAGCCATCAAAAAAAAAACAAAACAATGAAATCTTGCCATTTGCAATGATGTGAATGGAACTAGAGTGTATTATGCTAAGTGAAATAAGTCAGAGGAAGACAAATACCATATGATTTCACTCATATCTGGAATTTAAGAAATGAAACAGATGAATATAGGGGGGAAAAGAGGCAAACCATAAAACAGACTCTTAACTATAGAGAACAAACTGAGGGTTGCTGGAGGGGAGGTTGGCAGGGGAATGGGTTAAATGGGAGATGGGTATTAAGGGGGGCACTTTTTATGATGAGCACTAGGTGTTGTATGTAAGTGTAACTTCTCCTGAAACTAATATTACACTGTATGTTAACTCACTGGAATTTAAATAAAAACTTGGAAAAAATAAAACAAAGCAACATATTAGTAAGTGATTTCATTGATGATTTCAAACATAAATTAGTAAAATTAAGTAATGGAGTTTATATATTTCTAGAGGAAAACATTCCTTTGTTTGGATATGGGAAAAGAGGGCAGATGCACTTACATATGGAATATTCTTTTGACTTAGAATTTCAGTGTATATATCCTCAGAGAATACAGTGGATAGGAGAAGTTACTGTAATTAGCTAAACTAATGTTACTTGAGTTCAGAGCAGCAACAAAAATACCAAAAAGATGAATGCAAAATATGTCATGTGCTTACTTAGGTTATAATACAGATCACCTATAAAGTATACAGGGAATTTTTGTATATGTTGATTTTTTTTCCAAATGGTGACTGATTTTTCATTATTGTTTTTTGTCTTTGAGGTAAAAGAGTTGTGCTGTGCCAGACCAAAAAAAAATGTCCATTTTTTGCAGAATAAGAAAGCTAACCCTCTTCTTTGATTGCAGATGATGAAAGCCATGAACAAGTCCAATGAGCATGTCCTGGCAGGAGGTGCCTGCTTCAATGAGAAGGCAGACTCTCATCTTGTATGTGTACAGAATGATGATGGAAACTATCAGACCCAGGCTATCAGCATTCACAACCAGCCCAGAAAGGGTGAGTATTTGAGCTGACTGACATGGTAAGAATTGTACTGGACTTGGAAAGTTTGATATCTCAGACCCATAACTCTCACAGTCTAGCTAGGTGGCCACAAACAATTTGATGAAATTAACCTTTCCAAGCTTATTCTCCCAAGATTACATTGACTCCCCAAGTAGCCAGACTCAGAGTTGCAAATGGGATCTCTACTAATAAAGGGAACATTTTGAAAATACTGCCTCAGGATATTGGCAGGGCCAGAATTGATATTTGAAGGTAGGAGACTAGGCCCCTTAGAATATGCTTAGGTAGATTTGAAGCTTGTTGAATGACCATATCTGAAGACTGTTAATTAATAGGTTGACTGGATTCTGAAAGAAGGCTTCTTGGTTCAGTGGTACTCATAGTGTGGCCTCATCACTTAGGAGATTGTTAGAAATGAAGAATCTATACCCCAAATCTGCTAAATTAGAATTTGTTTTTTTAACAAGGTGCTGTGTTCAAATGTTTTGAAATTTAAGAATCATTGCTTATGGTGGCATTTCTTAAGGTGTCTTATCAGATTCTATGATTTTAAAAAATACGTAAGTGAAAGTCTTATATAATACATTAAACTGTGAAATCCTGGGTTAAACAAATTTAAACAGATTTCTTTACTACAGGACTTTTCAGAGCCTTTAACAGGCTGATGTATATTATAATTTTCCAAAAGGAAGGTAGTGCCTGGCCCTTCCCAAATTTGACTAGGAATCTTGTTTTTCCTCAGAATATCTCCCATAACTAGCTTTCTCTGGTATGCTTTACTTCTCTGGCTGACAGTGATATAGGTCACTGTCTCCAGTATGTTTTTCCAATCGGTTGTTTAGTAAAGGCATAAAAGGTCTTTGTCACATGTATATTCAATATGATATCCAAAATAAGGTAGGTGATAAGTCCACAATGCTCTCTATTAGTCAGATGATACCTAGAATATTTGAATTAAGTTCTGGATATCATTAATGTAATTGATGATATCCATTGATAAAACTGGAGGTTCTTTAGAGGATGATTCAAGGCCTGTGAAAAATTTGGAAACTATGTCAAAAGAAGATTTTTTGAATAAACTATACATGTTTAATCTGGAAAAGTCTAGATTGGAAGAGGGTGAAAAATAGCTATCTCTATTTTTAAGGTTTTCTAGTATGTGGAAATAAGATTCAATTTGTTTTCTAGAGCTACAAAAGGCCAGAACCAGCACCATTGGGTGAAAGTTACAGGAATCTAGATCTGGACTCAATTTGAGTAAAGCCGAGAGTTATCCAGAAGTAGAATGGGCTGCCTTGTGCCATTGTGGACTCCTTATCCCTAGGAGTCTTTGATAAAGCTGGATGTCCACCTGTTAGAGATATTGCAGGGCCAGTGGGCAGGAAGTTGGATTACTTAGTCCAATTTAAGATGTGGAGGAGCATAGGGGCTCCTGGCTGGCTCAGTCGGTGGAGCATGCAACTGTTGATCTCCGTGTTTTAAGTTCGAGGCCCATGTTGGGTGTGGAGATTACTTTAAAAAAATAAAATCTTAAGGAAAAAAAAAAGATGTGGAGGGGCATAGTGAAATACTCTTAAAGTTAAATATGATTACATGTCCTTTCTTTTATGAAGAGATAATGGTAACAGGTGTTTGTCTTTTAAAAAGTTTTTTTTTTTTTTTAAAGAACTGCACTAGGTCAGTAAAATGGTTGCCAACCATATCTCCATCTTCAAAATGTATTTTATCTAAAAAAAAAAAGTATTGGGGTGCCTGGGTGGCTTGGTCGTTAAGTGTCTGCCTTCGGCTCAGGTCATGATCCCAGAGTCCTGGGATCAAGCCCTGCATCGGGCTCCCTGCTTAGCGAGAAGCCTGCTTCTCCCTCTCCCACTCCCCCTGCTTGTGTTCCCTCTCTCGCTGTGTCTCTCTCTGTCAAATAAATAAATAAAATCTTAAAAAAAATAAAAGTTAAAAAAAAAAGGTATTAGATTGGGGTCAGCAAACTTTTTCTGTGAATGCCTGGGTGATAAATATTTTAGGCGTTGCAAGCCTGTGGTCTTTTTTTTTTTTTTTTTTAAAGATTTTATTTATTTATTTGAGACAGAGAGAATGAGAGAGAGAGAGCACATGAGAGGGGGGAGGGTCAGAGGGAGAAGCAGGCTCCCTGCCGAGCAGGGAGCCCGATGCGGGACCCGATCCAGGGACTCCAGGATCATGACCTGAGCTGAAGGCAGTCGCTTAACCAACTGAGCCACCCAGGTGCCCACAAGCCTGTGGTCTTTGTTACCAGTTACTCAACTCTGTCATACTTCAAAAACTGCCACAGACAGTATGCAAATGAGTGGACATGACTGTGTTCCAATAAAATTTTATTTACAAAAACAGGCTGCAGGCCAAACAGGTTGTAGTTTGCCAAGCCCTAGACTTGACCACTAAGATTTCTTTGCTTGTAAGATTCTTTAATTCTTGATTGGAGGGAGAGGAAAACAAAATGAGGGAGTGTATCTTAAAACTTCATTCCCAAAGGTATCATAAGCATCAGAATTATTGGTTACTTGTATATTGTGGTGTATAGAGTTGATATTTTTTGTTTTCTGTATGATGATGGTTGGAGTTACCAGCTATCAAATATTTCATTATTGTTCTTAGTCTTTGTATCTCCAGATCTACACTGAACTATTTATATTCTGTTTTAGTGACTGGTGCCAGTTTCTTTGTGTTCAGCGGCGCTCTGAAATCTTCTTCCGGATATCTTGCCAAATCCAGTATTGTGGAAGGTAAAGAGTAAGTTATTTACTGCATGTGTATTAGTTCAATCCTAATTATACAACTAAAAAGCAAGGGATGTTGGAGTGCCTGGCTGGCTCAGTCGGTAGAACATGCGACTCTTGATCTCAGGGTCCTAAGTTCAAGCCCCGTGTTGGGCATAGAGCTTACATAAATGATAATAATAATAATTTAAAAAAATAAAAAGCAAGGATGTTAAGTCAAACCATGATACTTCTACAGTAGATTCCTGACTCCTATTATGTATTCAATAGCATCTTACTCTTAAGCTAATTAATTCTCCAAAGAAGGGAGTAAGTGGTAGAGATATCATGGGACAGTGACATAAAAATTAAGAGATGGCCTTTCAGAGCTCTGGGATAGGGTACCCAAGGGGACATAGTCTGAGTTCAAATATATCATTGGGCTCAAATCTGTAAATATGTAGATGAAGTTCAGTCTGCCTTAACTCACAAGAGTGCTGCAGTCATCATTTGGGGTACAGAATGGGATGCACTTGCTGCTGGTTTGCTGTAATTAGATTAGACATGACACATATCCTGACAAAAGCTAATTAAATGAGAGTTAATGAAAGACTAATGAGCATACTGTTTATTTTCTTTGTCATTTGACTCTTCCTATATTTTGATCTGGTTACTTTGGATCTGGTTAGTCTTGTTGCATGACAAATTTACCCAGAACTTAATGGTTAAAGCAACTATTTTAAAATGTTCCTCTGGGTCAGGAATCTTGACAAGGTAGTACAGGGATGTCTAGGGCCTCAATTGGGATGACTTGATAGCTGGGGGCTCGAATTATCTGAAGGTTTGTTCACTCACATGTCTGGGGCCTGGCTTGGGTTGATTTAAAGACTAGGAGTGGAGACTGAAGTACTCACACTTTGACTCCTTAGCATGCCTTGGTGGCCTTGCGGTAGCTGGACTTCTTACTGCAGCATGTGTTCTAGCAAAAGGCAGAAGCCAGGTTGCTTCTTAATACCCAGTCTCGAAAGTCACACGATGTCACTTCCACCAGACTGTAGTGTTGGAAGTAGTCATAAGCCTTCCCAGGTTCAAGAGAGGAGGATTTAGACTCCACTTCTTAATGGGGAAATGGGAAGGAAGCATTGTGAGAAAACATGTGAGAAGGGAGATACCATGGTGACCTTTGGAAGGTACCATCAGCTGCACATGCTGACAGGTTTTCATTTCCACAGTAGCTTTCCTCCAGCGCCCTGTCTGAAAGCTGGAGTCCAGTGTGTTAACTGAAATACAGAGACAGTGTTACCTGTGTTAATAGATACTGGCTTTGACCTCCTTTATTGGTAAGCTTGGTAAAACAACTAGTGAAGAGCAAAGTACATTAATATTTTACAACTAAATTTCACAACTTTACAAAGCAGAAGCATGCTGTTAAGAAATTGTTAAGAAATCTAGGAGTTAAACAGTCATTGGTCCTAAGTGACTAATGCCTTTGTGATCAAGTCTTGACTACATTTGAAATTGTATCTTGACAAAGATGATTAAAAAAACACCCTTTAAATGTTGTGGAAATGATAATTTGAACTGACACAGATCATTATAATGCAAAGTATTGTGTTTAAAAGTTATGTCTGTGTCTTTGGATTGGGAATTCCTTAGGTCTTATATTTCACTGTGTCAGTTGAACAGTTGGCAGCCTATTTATGAAATTTTTATTGAAGCTTTTATGAAATTATCTTAGTTGATGAAATTTTGTGTCAATGAAGCCGGGTAATTGCTCAACACGTGACAAATTTCACCCTGAATTTCAGTGTTTGCCTTTGATTTGGGTAGGTAGCAGGCCAAAAATAGTTGCCATGTGTTGGCTACAAGGTGGCTCATGTGAAACACATGTGGTAGGTTTGCCTTACTGCTGCCAGTGAATGGATTTATTCCTTCTCCTACTACTGTTGTTTACTCAGTGACTTATTTAACAAACATTTCCTGGGCATTCATTGTATGCCGGGCAGTCACAGTAAGGTGAGAGAGACAGGGGTGCAAACACATAAATATGATTAGAGCATGATAAATGCAAGAGTGAAAACAGTTCTATCAGTCCAGAAGGGGGATGTGAGCAAGTGTACATTTTCCCTTTGAGCGGTCTTAGGAGAAACTCAGTTGTGTCTGAAGTGAAATCAACAGGTGAGTTTTTAAGCAGAAGCCATCTGGTGTTTGTCCTCATAGCACTCTCAGAAGTAAGAGATTCAGCTCAAAGAACAGAACCTCTTTATATCTGTCAGCTTTAGAGAGCAGCGCAGAGTTTTACATTTAATCCTAAAAGGATTTGTTAGGTACCGTGATTCATCTGCCCCTCTCCCTGGCTTTGCGTTGTTTCCATCTGTATTATCTTGGTGCTGATTCTCAGATGGCGTTATGGTCCAGATCACAGCAGAGAACATGGATGCCTTGAGGCAGGCACTGCGAGACATGAAGGACTTCACCATCACCTGCGGCAAGGCAGACGCTGAGGATCCCCAGGAGCACATCTACATCCAGTGGGTGGATGATGACAAGAAAGTCAACAAGGGGTAAATGCAGAGGACTTTCCCTCTTGTGGCATTTAGTTATGGACTTGGCTCTGGGTTTTGTCTACGCTGGTGTTTATAACTTTACTGAAAGCCCAAAGAGAAAGGACTGCTTTGGATATATGTAACATAAGATTTTAAATTTCTAGTTTCTTGGCTTAATTTCTGAAGGAGTTTCTCTGCATATTTTTTTTTTTTTTAAAGATTTTATTTATTTGACAGAGAGACACAGCGAGAGAGGGAACACAAGCAGAGGGAGTGGGAGAGGGAGAAGCAGGCTTCCCGCTGAGCAGGGAGCCCGATGCGGGGCTCGATCCCAGGACCCTGGGATCATGACCTGAGCGGAAGGCAGACGCTTAACGACTGAGCCACCCAGGCGCCCCGTCTCTGCATATTTTTGAAGAAGGGTGGAGGGAAGGAGTTGATGAAACAAAACAATCCTCTAAAGTTATCAACATAATAGTAATAACCTAAGCCTTTTGTGGTTTTATAAAAAGAAAGCCCTTTTGCTAACATTATTTCATTTGAGATAATAACTAGTGTTGTTTTTGCCATATTACCGAGTAAATAAGCACCTAAAGGCTCAGTGACTCCACAGAGCCAGGAAGTGGCAGGGCTAGGACTTAAAACCACCTCCTTGGGCTTCAAGTCCTATACTCTTTCCCAGTATATGGCAACTCTACTCTGAGGGCTCAAGCCAAAACTTTGGAGTCATCTTTGACACTTCTTTTTCTCTTACACCCTACACCTACCCCAATGGTAAATCCTGGTACTGTTCTATTTTATAGCATATATTTTATATATCCTGTTATATTTTACTTCAACATGTATCCAGAATCCTACTACCTCTCCGGCCACCATCCTGGTTCAGGCCACCATCATTTGGTCTGGATTATTACAGTAGCCTTTCAGTTGGCTTGCTTGTTTCTAGTCTTCAACTCCTCCTGCCCCCCAACCTAATCTGTTTCTAATCCAGCAGCCAGAGCAATGTCCCTTCTTGGCTCAGAACCTACCACTGGCTTCCAGTATCATTCAGGGTAAAAGCCAAAGTATTTTTCAACTTATATGACCTCACACAATCCGCCCACCCTCTTACCTCACAGAAGCAACACCTGCCTTCTTGCCTGAACACATTGACTCTACTTCTGCCCTCAGACGTTTGTTCTTGCTGTTCTTTCATCTTTTTTTTTTTTTTAGATTTTATTTATTTGACAGAGAGAGAGACAGCAAGAGAGGGAACACAAGCAGGGGGAGTGGGAGAGGGAGAAGCAGGCTTCCCGCTGAGCAGGGAGCCTGATGTGGGGCTCTATCCCAGGACCCTGGGATCATGAGACCTGAGCCGAAGGCAGATGCTTAACGACTGAGCCACCCAGGTGCCCCAAAAAATCTCTTAAAACTTTTGTTATTGAACAAAAAGAAGCAATTTCTAAAACAATGAGTACATTTCCCTATTTTACAAATAGCCCTTTATCTTCTCATACTTCACTGGAAATTTTAATTTCAAAATCAATTTGTGTTGAATTATCTAATATAGTTGGAAATGAACATGGTTATTAGGACCAAAAGATTGATAATCTGGAAAATCTGATGCCATAAGATAGCAGTAACTAATAACAAGCAGGTTGCCCCTTCCTACAGCAAGTGACAGTGACAGCATCTTAGAAAACAGGACAAGAACTAGTTAGGGAAGGCTCTCGAATTCAGGAGTTTAGTGTGTAGTGTATAAATTGAATGCTTTCCAGCTTGTCCCTCAGTGTCTGGATTTCCTCTCTCAAAATACTCTAATCAACTAAGAGTGCCCTTTAAAAAAAAAAAGATTTTATTTATTCATCTTAGAGAGCATGTGAGTAGAGAGGGGGAAGAGGGAGAAAGAATCTGAAGCAGACTCTGCACTGAGCATGGAGCCCAACGTGGGGCTCAGTCTCACGACTACAAGATCATAACCTGAGACGAAGTCAAGAGTCTGACGCTGAACCCACGTACCACCGAGGCACCCCAAGAGTTCCATTTTTTGATACTGTTGTTTCATGAGTTGGAAATTAATTTCAGTGTTGTTTAAATAATTTTAATTCAGGTGAGTGAAATGAATCCCTGATATTGAAGTTTAAGTTCAATTTTATCTTTTTACATAGAGATTAAAAAACATAAATAGGTTTGAAAATTGTTAGGAAGAGTTTAGAATCTTTGTGACAATTATTTTGAATGCTCATCAGAATAAGTGTGACTCTCTACCTATTTATGCTTGCTATATTTTGGAGAGGAAATTACTATAAAAAGTGGCCTTTCCATTCAGGAATCTAGGAGTGATAATTTAGCACTAAAGGGAATTTGTTGTAATAATAATATAAATACTTGCTCATGAGCTCACACCAGCACTGTTATAATTAACATACTTGGTCAAATAATTCTTTTAATCAATAAATATTAAACTCCTGCATTCCAAGCAGTGTGTCAGACCTGGGAATACAGCATACAGAGGTGAGTGTATCATATTCCCTCCCCTTAAGAAGTTCATTTGTTAGGCAGATATGCAAACGTGTGAGTGTTATCATGGTCAGGAGCAGAGTGTGTGACAGCAGAGGGGAGAGCAAGCTTGGATGGGTGGCCATGCACTCACTGAATTTGGGAAGGAATGCTGGAAGAAGAGAGCAGGTTTGAATAGATAGTTTTTTTTACATTGAAAGAACCAACTCCTGGAATCATGGCTCTTTTTTATATGTGTTCTTTGAATTATTTCAGTGCATAGGCTCCTCCCATGAGAGCTCTATTCATGTACATTTTTGTGCAGTGTCTTCTTACCGTGATATGTTGTACAAACAGATGTGTTCAACAAAGCTTCCAGTGTAATTAGTAGCAAGACTTGATAAGAGAAGTGGTTCTTCTAACTTGAAGACCTGCTTCCATCTCTTTCCTTTGCCTCTACTGTAGTGTTATAAGTCCTATAGATGGGAAGTCCATGGAGTCTATAACAAGTGTGAAGATATTCCATGGATCGGAGTATAAAGCAAATGGAAAAGTCATCAGATGGACAGAGGTAAGGAAATGAAACTTGGCATCCTTGATTCCCTTTGAGCACAACTTTTTGCAAGGTTCAGAGACACACTGTGGGCTGATTCTGGAGAATAAGAAGAGAAAATGTCTCTGTTTACCTTCGATACTCCAATTCCCTCTGGCCTATCTTAGCTCTCCAGGAAGAAATGCCACCGAGCATAACCTGTAGCAATCTGATTTCTCTTACTTTTTATGAATGAGCTTTTAGAGATTTGTTTGGATTAGAATTCAAGAAGGATGCTTCTCTGAGTAGTATATACCATCTTTGCTGTATTCTTCAGAATGCTGTACTCACAGTTAAAAGTATCTTGGATAACACAGTCTTTAAAAAATAGGCTTATTTCACCAATAAGAAAACTAAAGCTCAGAGACTCAGTACCTTGTCCGAGATTACAAGGCAAACAAGTAAGGGTAAAGTTCTGCTTCAAACCCAGATCCAGCCAACTCCCAAGCTCTTTTCCACTGTACGTTCCTTTACCTGAAAGCTGTATGAGAGGCTAACTGGGAGTGAGAGGATCAGGGCAGGGACCCTGTATGCGTGTACATCTCAGACAAATCAGGAAGTTTATTCTCTGAGAATAAACAGGTAAGTTGTAGGTCTCTTAATTTGTTTTGAACCTGAGTTATACTCCTCCATAAAATAAAACATTAAATTATAAGACTTCTAGAATTCCTTGCAGCTTTAAAAGTCTTAATTTAAAAAAAAAAAATCTGTGACTTCTAGCTTTTCCATTTTACACACAAGGTAATTCAGGCCAAGAGAGGTTCGATGCTACCTAAGTTCACACAGCTGGTTCATGAGAGCAAGAAACTAGAACCTGGTTCTCTATTTCTTGAGCTTTTGTTCCAAATAACTTACCCTTCGTACCACCACCAGGCTCAGTGTTTTCATATTGCAGCTCAGTGGTCTTAGCAGCTTGCTTTGTAATGATTGTCCCTTTGACACATTTCAAGTAGTGCAGTCTGGACCCTGTGAAACTCGTTATCTCTTACAAGTAGTTTGACCTCTTCTCCCTCCCTTTTGCTCCCCAGTAATCCAGTGAGGTAACAGTGTGACCCATCTCATTTGCATAATGAGGAAACAGGCGCAGAGGCCTGGCATAGCAGGGGCCAGAGGTCTTCTGATGCCCACTGCAGAGTTCTACTCATCATTTCATGATGCTTTTCTCACTAGTGCACTAGTGCTTCTGGGCTGCCCCCTTTGTAGTACTCTTAGCGTAAGCCACCAAGCAGTAAGCGAGGGGGTGGTATATATAAGCATTGTGTATTTGCGTATCTGTATCTTCTATATTATGCTTTTATATCATTTACAATAACCAGGGAGGGCAGGGGCTGTTTTAAAGGTGTAATTGGGCATTAAGAAGTCAAAGGACTTGCTCATGACCCTCCTTTATGTGACTAGGACTCATGTCTCTCAGTCCCAATTTTGCTGTGCTTCTCATTCTGTCTAGTGCACACAGTTCTCGCCTCAGCAGTGGCATGGCCTTGTGACAAGAAAACTCTGTGATGAGAGGCAGAAGACTTAGATTCTTGGATTGGCCTTGCCTCTGAGGACTTCTGTGCACTTGAGCAAGTCACTTCTCTTCTCTGAGTGATCTGTAACATGAAGGGGTTGAGTCACATAATCTTGTAAGAGCTGTTCTCTTAGATTCCAAGATGATTTTCACAGAAGATTGTCCACATAAAAGGATTACCTTTTAGAAATACACAATGCTAAATGTAAGCCTTTTCTGGTTCTCAGAAGAGCATACCATTATGACCATGGCTGAGACCAGGCAGGTAGGCAGGTCAGGTCTTCTGTACATCTTAGGGGATTAGGGTGCTCATACACAGTGGGCTCATGCAGTGGTTTTTTCCCCACATCTCCTGGGCACAAGGCTAAAAGTCTCTTCTGTTTGGGGAATAGGTGTTTTTCCTAGAAAATGATGACCAGCATAGTTGCCTGAGTGATCCTGCAGATCATAGCCGATTGACTGAGCATGTTGCCAAGGCTTTTTGCCTTGCTCTCTGTCCCCACCTTAAGCTTCTGAAGGAAGATGGAATGACTAAACTAGGACTACGTGTGACACTTGACTCAGACCAGGTAAGGAGAGTCCTAGGTAGCCTTGGAAGCCGGGCTTGAGCAATGTCTGTATTTTCTGACATGTGAATTTTCCTGCATCGACCCAGAGAACCTAGGTTCTCTGGGTCTTCTGGCCTTCCCTCTATCAGTAATGTCCCCAGATATGCTGCCTGGTGAGACTCTCTGAACCATTTGAACCTTGGCTTCCTCACCGGAATGTCTTCCAAGGACTCAGTTGTAAGTGTGGGGTAAGAAGGTTGGAAAATTGCCTTAAGTGTGGGGTAAGGAGGGGGAAGTGTGTGAGGACCTGCCACCCCTGTGTGGATGGCATCAGTGCTCCTCTTTGAGACTCCCCAGTTCCACCCTTCAGGAATTGTTCTGCTGCCCTGAGCCAGCAGGTCCCATGCTGCCCCGCAGCCTATTTTCTTAACCTAGCTGCAGCAGGTTTCAGACCTCTGCACCTCTCAGTCCTTA
Source organism: Leptonychotes weddellii (assembly GCF_054177405.1). NCBI lineage: Eukaryota > Metazoa > Chordata > Mammalia > Carnivora > Phocidae > Leptonychotes > Leptonychotes weddellii. Next base: position 38,219,949 of record NC_138372.1, read on the forward strand.
AGGTTTTTCTGTCAGCATTTCCGTGCTAGTCAGTGGATGAGGACTGGATCTATTTTTCTGTTTTCCTGTCAGCTTGGGTCTCCTGTGGCCAGGCTTCCCTTCCTGGCTTAGTTAGTATTTTTGTATGCTGTTTGTAATAACAATCCACCCCCTCCCCCAATTCCTTGTCCCAGTATCTGTCTCCTGTGGCCCTGTATTCTAATCTCTGTTTTTTTTGGATTTTGGATCCCTGTGACATGTCCCACTGCTCATGCTTTAATGCAGAGTTGTGTCACTATCGGGGAAAATGTGAAAGGTTATGATTGGGCTCCACTTCCTGCCTAGTCATCAATCAATGTACTTATTTTCTACTTAAGGTCTTGACCAATTCGGAACTGATAAGCATATCAGGGTAATACAAATGAGGTCTCCTGGTCCTTTCTCGAATGATACTGATAACCTGGTTGGAGAATTGCCTTATGTAAAACAATTAAAGAACAAGCATTTTTCTGCTAAATGTGTGAACCTCTTGAGGGCAGGGGCCCTGTTACATTCATCTGAATCCATGTATGTGTGGGTGCTCAGAAAAAGGCTTGTGGGTGGATGGATGGATGGGAAAACAGATGTTCAATTCCTGCTGTTAGGGAGTTGAACCTTGTATATTTCTCATTTTAATTTCCACAACCAAAGGTTTAGGTATTATTTCTGACATTCTGTACCTCTCTGTGCTGCCTCCCGCCGCCTGCCCTTTCCTGGGAAACTAAGGCCTTAACAGGTTAAGTGTCTTACCTAAGGTCTTATAGCTACCCACTGGCAAAGTTAGGCTGAATACATGACAGGATGATAATGACAATTCCGGGAAGAGGAGAACCTTGTGTTCACTGCTAGATGTGTCTAACCCGTGGCTAAGGACATCTCCTTTCTAGCTCAGCCTCCTTGGCCCTCAGCCTTCTCCGTCCAGTAACCTGTCATCCCCCTCTCTCTCTGTGCCGTAGGTTGGCTATCAAGCAGGGAGCAATGGCCAGCCCCTTCCCTCACAGTACATGAACGATCTGGACAGCGCTTTGGTGCCGGTGATTCATGGAGGGGCCTGCCAGCTCAGTGAGGGCCCCATCGTCATGGAACTCATCTTTTATATTCTGGAAAACATCGCATAGACAGGACTTCATTGTTTTTCTGTTCAGACCTGTTGCAACAGCAGTCATACCCAAATCATTTGCACTTTAGAACTGGAAGATTAAGCTTTTGTTAACACTATTAAATGGGGGGGTGGGGTGGGAGTGGGGGCAGGGGTGGGAAAGGGTGGTTGGGGGACAGATGTTCCATAATTCTGAGTCTTCTATGCATTGTCCACCAGGAAGATCTGGGCAGCTTCTGTTACTGCACAAGTTATGCTAGCCTTGCCGCTAATCCCCTTCCGTTACTGTTTAGACAAAATTCCTGCTCCTCTCTTTTAAGATTTACTTATGGTCTTGTGCTCAGAAATGCTCAAATGGGTACAACCATCACCAACGATGGGGTTGGGAGGGCAGAGGGAAAATAAAAAAAGCATTGGTCTTGCACTCTTTGTACAGATTTGATGTAAAAAAGAATTCCACGTTGATTTTGTCCCACTTACATCACAGTGACTTCAAGCAGAATTCACACTTAGATTTTTTTTATCAGCTTATTCACTGAAGTGAATCAGAGACCCAGTGGATTATCTCTTCTATCCAAGGAAGGGCAACTCAGTGTAAGTGAGGTCACTTGGATAGCAGAGCTGAATTCAGGATTGCTCAGGATCTGCCTGAGTGAATGGCAGGTATTGAATTGGGTCTTTCTGTGAAAACTGACAGAATACACTCAAGGCATTTTTAGTTCTACACTAGAGGTATTTAAAAAGACTTTTTATTGAGAAATAATTTAAACTTCCAGGAAAATTGCAAATACAAAAAAAGCCTATGTACGCTTTACCTAGATTCACCTATTGCTCACATATTAATATTTTGCCTCATTTGCTTTAGCTTTCTCTCTCCATAAAAAAATTAAGGCATTTGAGAGTAAGTTGCATATATCATAGTTCTATACTCGTAAATGTTTAATTCCTAAAAATGTTCTCCTGCATAACTGCAATTTCAGTCAATTTAATATTAACAGGATTCTTGAACCTAGCATCTGTCGAGTCATGTCCTTCAGAGCATTTTCCCTCCAGTAAAGCTTCCAGCCTAGGATCAGACTCAACGGGTAGCTGTCCTGACTCACCTTTATGTCATCAATATTTTTGGTGAGTATAGGTTTTCCCACCCTATTTTTTAATAGAAAATGCCTCATTTTGTGCTTTCTCGTAATTAGAATCAGTTTATGCATTCTTGGCATTCTTTAGCAGTTATACTTGGTCATCTGTAAGCAAAAGCCCTTCCTTCTTTCCTATTTATTCATTTAATTTTCATTGTGGACTCATGGATCACTTTTTGAGTAGCTCTAATTCATTATTTTGGTGCTCAAATGGTCTCAGCTTTGGCCAGAGAGAGCCCCTTCGAGCTAGCTTCTGCATCCTTGTGATGTGTTCCTACCATTTTCTTTTTGAACACTTCCTTTTCCGGCCTAAGAACATGTTCCCAGCTCATCTTGTCTACCCTGCCTCAGCTTTCGAATCAGCCATGGTTTCTTTTAGTGGGAGCGGTATTAGAAACCAAGATTTGGTTTACCTTTGATAGATGTAATATATGTGATCATTTTCTCTTGTTAAAAATTTCCTTTAGTCACGGACCAAATGGATTTCACAACTCAGCTGGAAAAATACGGGTCTAGGTAGGGCACCTCCCTTGTCACTGCCATCTTCTCGAAGCCCTGGCCAAGCGGGAGTCAGTCCATCTGCACTAAAAGCATAGCTCCAAGAATCCCCTAGAAGTTAATGCAGGCCTCTGGGACAGTGAGAGTCTGCTCTCCAACGGCTAGAGTTGGGCTTAGCACTTGACAATCACAGGCTGTGGAACTACAACACACAGCAGTTTTCCAAATGGAGACCCAGAGACCTGGCCTTGTGCATGTGTTTAGCTAAGTTCATCCCTCTTCCGGGGTGGTGGGAATCCACATTCTACAGTCTTTGTTGATGGTAGCTGCAGGGATCTGTGACTGTGACCTTTCCCATAGACTCAGAGGTACTCAGAACTTCTAAGGGAAAGAAAAGCAGATGCACACAGCACACCAACTTGTAAGGACTGAGCCCCGGAACCACCACCCGCCAAACCTGACAGAAATAGGAAACACTTAATAGGGGCGTGTGTTTGGGGTGTAACACCCAGTATGGTCTACCTGGATCTTAGAAGTTTAGAGTTTATTTTCCTATATGAGTTTATCTTCATGCTCAGTACATTTTGCAATTGTATCTCTTTCTTCTGGATCAGTGCAAGCTTTTGAATTCTACCAAGGACAAGCTCTGGCCCTGCATAGTCAAGTCCATTCTCAACTGTATAAACTATCCTTTGTTTTAGTAAAATCATCTTGTGGAGTTGAGCATAAAGTAACCAAAGCTGGTTTACTTTTTTCCCTTGTTCTATGTTTCTATATATTGTACACTGTAAGAACGATATAAAGTGGAGGGCTGGACCCGCGCATTTCTAAATAAGTGAAGTATTTCTAGAACATAAAGATTGAGATACAGAGATCCTTACAAAGAAAATAATTGCCATTCTGGTAACTTACTAAATTTTTTTAAAAATATGGATTAATTCTTATAAAATGTTAGGCAATGTAGGTTCTCCATGTATTTTAGCAACACTTTCTGAGCACCTGCTGGTCTCCAGGGCTACAGAAATACAGGACTTTGCCCTGTAAGTACCCATCTGGTGTCTCCCCTCATCCACTGTGGTTCCTGAATGCTGGTGGGCCCAAACTTTCCAAATGAACTTTTAGCATAAAACTATTCCCTGGGGAATAATTTATGCATCTGATGTGTTTCAGTCATCAGGCAATCTGCTGAACATTGTTTCTATGTTTGTGGTAGTGATTTCTATTTTAATTATGTAATGAGATTTTTAGGGAGTATGTGGCCAGAAGGGCTGAAGAGTAGAGCAGGAATGATAATGCCCATTTTAGAGGCTGGGAACCTGAGGCCCTCTTAGGGAGGGAGCTGGACCAGGTGGAAGCTCTCTGGCTCTACCAGTTTCAGCCCCACAGTTTCATCAAGAGCATTCTTAAGGGACAAGATCTTTTAGGAGCTACCCACAAATATTTAGGAAACATTCTCAGAATTTGGAAGTAACAATGCGGGTTTCACAATGGTACTATAAGAAAGGAAAATGATTGTTAAAGTCACAAAATATTTTGCCCTTTTAATAAGATAAATTTCTAAAAAAAAGAAAAATGATAAATTTCTCCTGTATTTTATTCAGTTCACAAATTCTGAAGAATGTATGTATGTCTTGCACTAGGAAGAGAGAATTTAAAATGTGAAGTTATTTGGGTTGTGACCTGTTCCCAACTGCCCATGAGTCACAGATCTCTGATGTCTGGTTGCTGCATTAGGACAGATCTTAGGACAAGGAGGCTGGGCAGGCTCCTCCCACTAGACGTGACCCCTGCATGCTTTGGCTGCAACAAAGGCCTTTTAAGAATCTGTTTCCAAGTCCAGTGGGCGGCTTTGTCTTGCCTTTCTCAGCCTGGAGGTTCTGTTTTCCAAAAGCAAAGGGTAGTAAACAGACTGAAGTTGAACAGGTTGTGAAGGGCAATCTTTGAGGCACAGGAAACTATCAAATTGGAATAGGGCATTTCCAGCAGAGGTCTGAGTTTAAAAACTAAGGCTGGCTGGAACCTCTGAGGATAATCACAGCTGTCTGTCCCACCCTCAGTAAGCATGGGGTGGGGTGTAAACCCTTAGGGGAAGACTAGGTTAGGGCAGGAACCCTCCTGACCCACCCCTCTTTGCTCTAGGCCACCTTATAAAGGCTAGTAACAACGCTCCTTTTCATTCTAGATTACTGCTTGTCTGACACACAGATATGACTGCGATTAAGTGTTAGCTCTCACATCTGTGGAAATTTTGGTAGTTCACTGATTGATAGGTAAGACTGGCCAGAAAACTTTTAGAAAAAAAGTCATTTGTCATTCCTGTTCTGTTACCCATGAACAGCTCTGCTCTTAAGGGCAGGAAGCATGGTCCAGCCCTATCCTGGAAAGACACACAAAGCTCAATCCCTGAGCTGTGCTTATGCAGTACTATAGTGACCAGTAAGCTGAGTGTATTTGCTTCACTCCTAGCCTTTAAAAAATCTTGAGGAATGCTTTGTTGAACCTAATGCTTCAAAAAAGGAAAAAAAAATGTTAAAGTTTATTTCTAAGAAATGTAGACTATTGCCGTTTTGATTATTAAACCTCAATCTATTGTAACTATAAATCCCTCCAGGGTCTCCATCCATTCAGAAGAAGCCAAAGGAGAATTTCTTGGGAAGGAACTAGGGATCGCTCTAGGTGATCACCAGAAGACATAAGGCTTCCCCTTGCCCTTTCGCAAAAGCGGAGCTGTAGCGGCGGTTCCTGTCCATTAACAGATGTTACTGCCACTCTGGCTTTTAAAAGTGACAGGGAACAGGGCTTTTATTCAGGACTTTGGTCGTTACTCTGCATATGGAGTGTAAAACCCCTCTAATAAATTAGATCTAGTTTCTTAAATAAAAACGGCTACATAAAATTATTTATATATTCTTTTTTTTTCTTCCAGTTAACAGTCGTTTAGTCTTAGGTGCATGGACCAAACCCAACACAACCTTGCCCTTACTTCCCAGCACACATTCCTGAACGTAGCTTCCCTCCTCCACTGAGCGCTTCCGCAAGCAGGGAGGCTAGTGCAGCAGCAGTGAGGAACCAAGGCACAGGCACAGCTGGGGTAAGCTGAGTTGTGTGGGATAGGCTGACACGGACCAGGTGGAGTCACGGAACCCTGCCCCCACCTTACGCGGGGGTGGGGGGTCCCGATCACCCTCAAGTTCTCCCATCCCTTAGTTAGATCTTTTAAAGGCACATCCAGAAATATTGCAACTGGGGGCTGGGGTAAGCTACACACAGTTGCTACACAAGGGTTAAGGGGCTGGAAGACTCCATGGCACAGAGCAAGGAGGCTATCTTTGCCTCCGCCCAGCGGGAGAGGGAGGCAGTTGAAGGGGAGGGGACTCCTGGAATCCAGCCTGCTTTGGTGGAGGCCCAGAGAGGGGCCAGCAACAGGAAAGACCAGGGCTGTGTGGTCATAATGCACATACTTCACGGATCTTTGGTGCTTGTGTAGCAGCATCTTGCTTACGTACAAAGGCTTCTGTAGCCAGCAAAGCTGGGAAAAATATGCTCCCGCACACAGTCGCTGGCCTGCTTCCTCTCCCAATACTGACTGTCTCCTGCATGAGGGCACAAAGCATATGTAGTAAGTCTGAACTGCAGTGAATATGCAAAGAGAGTTTAGAAAAGATTTCCTGCAGACAAACTTGAGATCTCCAGTTCTCTTGAGGATCATGAAAAACTCAGCCCGAGCCCTACCCAAGTTTTGCCCCTTGGTTTTCCATACAGACGAGAAAAATCCTAGGTTTTCTTCCCAGATAGGAAGGGAATACTGGAAGAATCTCTGAGGGCAGAAGTTCAAGGACCCAGGCAGCTGCCCACCTTACAGGCCCCTGGGCTCCAGGACCAGCCAGTTCTCAGTGACCATCTGCACATCCTGGCCGCTCAGAGGCTCCCGCAGCCTCACCTTCACCTCGAGCTTGCCCCCAGTGGGCTTCCTTCCGTCCAGGACCTGTGAAGACCACAGAAAGAGAGAGAGAAATGGTAACTGAGAGGGGGCAAGGGCTGGGAGCAGACAGCTCCCTAGGATCATAGGTCAAGAAAGGAAGGAGCTCAAGTGTCCTGCAGCATCAACACAGGAGTCTCCATTTCATAACAACCCTGCACTCCTGCTTTTTGGTGGTTTTAGGTTAAGTCTTATAAAAAGTAACATGTAAATCCGAACAAGGATCAATGCTCTGAAGGGGAGATGAGAAACCCAGAGCTCTGCCCAGTTTCCCCATGGCAACTCCTGGAAAAAAACGCTCTGGCTTCAAGCTACGGCCTGAAAACCACTAGGCCCAAGCCCATACTTCACAGATGGCCCAGAAAGAAGTGAACGGTAAGGTTACACAGCCACTATGTGGCAAGGCTAGAACTAGAACCCAGGCCAAGAGTTTCTTTGCACCCACTACGCTGCTTCCCTCCTTCGAGGCAGGAGCCTGGGCAGCTGGAGCACAAAGCAGTGCTACAGGTTCAAGAAGCCCGCCCACCCGCCTGCAGTGGGGCCAATACAGAGCAGGCCCTGCGTAAGAACGTCTCCCCCAAGACAGGCAGGGAGTGGGGGCAGGCATGTGTAGTGGGAAAAGCCCCAGCCTACAAAGGCATCAGCAAGGATCTGGGCCGAGGCCTGCCAGGGGCACGATACATGCACTTATGGAACACCCTTCTTGCTGGACCTTTGTTTCCTCACCTGTCAGAGACAAGCTCTCAGAGCCCCTGCCTGTGAAATTCAGTGAGTTCACAGAAGTTTAAGGAGCTGTCCGGAGCCAATTCCTAAGCACAGATCAGCTGCATTCTGGGGGGTCCCCAATCTGGAGCCACTTACCAGCTTCATGCCGGGAGCTTGTTCTACATCATCATGCTGCTAGTCCACTGCCCCAACCACAACTCTGCCCCCCCAAAACCTGGGAATGTGCCCATGCCAAGTTGACAGCAATGATCAGACCCCTCAAAAGCCCTCTTAATCCACCATCCGTGGGAATTCAGGTGACTCAGTGTTGTGGAAAGAGTATCACTGCTTCCTGTCCAGTGATGTCAGACACTGTCAATCTTTTCATTTGTGGAATGGGAGTAGCACCTAGTCTACAGCACATTTATGGATGTCTCATAATGAATGGGCACCACAAACCTACAACAGGGACTGCTGTTCCATGAATGTTGGCTCTTACTTGCCAAGTCTTATGGTTTGCCCATCCTACCTCCACAATCTCTCTGATCTCACACTCATTCTCCAGCCGCTCCAGCTTCAGGTGGGCTGTGCCAACCAGCTTGTCACTTCTGAAGAAGGATCTGGGGAACCAAGAATCAGCAGAGGATTGGACCGGGAAGAGCAGGGAAGGTAGAATTGAGCCAGCTGGGCCCACTGCAAGAAAACTGAGGAGCAGCAGGGGCAGAAACAGAAGCTATTCCTTCCTCCCAGCCCATCTTGGCGGTGTAACTGACCAGGGCCTCACCCTTTGTGGAAGATTTCAAACTTGATTCCTTTGCTTTGGATCACCCTTCTGAAACCCCGGTGGTTTCGGTTGATGTTTAGTTTGAAGAGCTGATCAAATTCTGCAAGAATGGGAGAAGACAAGAAGTGGCTTGGGCTCCCAAGGATTTCCTGAGGAAGTAGAAACGGGCCCACAGCTGGCCTCCCGTCTCTCTGCCTGCAATTCAGAGTCACTGCCACCAGAGGGCGGTAGAGGTTCTGGGTCCTGGCCTTGGAAGTCCACACAGACAATTTTTGTGCTCTTGACACAGATTCTACCAAAAAGGGAGGGACTTGGATTCAAGTCCCATTTCCACCACCTCCTTGCTATGGGGCCCGAGGCAAGTCCCTCTGCCTCTCTGAGCCTCAGTTTCCCCAACTGCCTTACCTTCCAAGTTGAGTTAACCAACTATGATAACAGACCTGAAAGCACTCTGAAAACAAAAGTGCTGCATACATATATCGGAGCGAGCGGGAGGAGAAAGCGGTCCTCACCTGGAGAGTTTGTGTTCTTCACCACAGCTGTTTTGCTTTTTTGAGCCTGGTCCTAAAGCAGTAAGATGGGAAAAGTCAGAATAGCTTAAAAAAGAGCTCTATAGGGTGAAGAGCTCTAGGCTAAGTCAGTGTTGAGGGATGTGACTGCCCCCTGTAGGGAAGGCACCCAAGGGTCTTCAAACCCCTCCCAGTAGCCAGACCTCCCAGGGAATGCAGAGAAATTGAGCACATCTTGGAATGGAAGATAGGGTTCAGGGGATCCTACCTCTACCTGAACCTCACCGAGTTAGGGTAGTGGAACTCAAACCGCACAAAAGCATCCAAGTCATCAGGAGTCACCCCTGTGAAGGAGAAAGGGGATCCAGGGTCAGAAGGAGGAGCCAGAAGCCCAGTGCCTGGAGCCAGTGCCTCTCTATTGGCCAGGGGTCAAGTGTGTGGGCAAGAGCCTGGAGTAGACGAGGCCCTAGGACTACCTGAAGGGGCCGGGAGGTTCATTCCCCGGACAATGATCAGATGCATTTCTGTGCTGTTGAGTTCTGAGAAGATCCTATAGCCAAGAAGCAAGGAGAAAGAACAAAGTGAAGGAGAATAGTTGGAAAAGTTCCCCTCTTCCAGTGCCTGCTTGCCTGCCTGTCTCGCTGGGAGGTGGTCAGGAGAGTAGGCCCTGGGAAGCAAAGCTTGTCTGGGCGAGCAGCGGCAGAGCTGGTACACAGACCTCAGCCCTACGTGACCCCCAGTCCAGAGTTCCTTCCACAGCCACCGCAGCTCTGAGCTGCTCCCAGGCAGGCAACCACAGCCCACTCCTCCCCAACCCTAATGCCTATGGCAGGGCCAAGCCCGGAAGCCTCACTAAAAGGGCCTAACTCGCCAGTGTCTTGTCCTATCCCTGCACGAAGCCACTGTTTCCCTTAGGCTTTGGCACCTCACAGTCTGGAATGTCTTCAACTCAAAGTGATGGCTGGGAGGGTCAAGGCCCTGGGCCTGGGCCAGCTGCAGGATCTCAAGCTGCTTCTTGCGGTCCTGAGCGAGATTCTCAAACCTGACAGGGATGGGTGGGCACATCAGCATGGCAGGGCTCATTTTCTTCTTTTCTCCTCCCCACCCAGTAAGCCCCAGCCGCAGGTCTGGCATTTACCTGGTAGTCTCAGCCACATTGCCCTGGTGCATGAACTGCTTGGAGAATAGCAGACACTTCTGAAAATAAGGACCCAGAGTGACTCCAGAGCCCACAGTAGGACTGTCAAGGTTGGCATGTGAGGCCTGACTTCTGAAAGCTCCAACCTTCTTCAGTAGCCTCACCCCTCCTACCCCCAACACATACTCCAAGGCCACTGTTCCCAAGCTCCATCACACTTTTCTGCCTAAGTTTTTGCTGTTTTCTTTCCTGAAGATAGCCATTCCCCAAAATTCACTTAGGTTTTGAGGGAAGAAGAGGAGTTTGCTAACAGAAACACCACTTCAGAAGCAGACTTAAAGACAGCAGTTCGGACAGATATACACATACAGAAATATACACACACATCCATCTCCCTTTGCACTTCTTTCTTGCTCCCATCTTCAAAGTACTTTCCCCATGGTCACAACAGCTAAGTAGAAGAGCTGGGATTTGAATCCAGGCCTCTTTGACCTGAGCCCCACACCTTTCCCTGAAGGGCCTGTGGGCACAGAAAGGGGAAAACAGAGAAGCAGTCCACTGACCTCATGTTGCTCCAGAAGCATTTTTTGTAGCTGGGCATACACCTCCTCAGCCTTCTGGGAGAGTCGCAGGTCCTCATGGTGAATGAGGATAAAGTCACCCTCCTCATCCGTCAAGGGTGAAGGCACCTGCCCGGGTCACACGGCCCCTCAGGGGCCCCAAGAGTCAGATTATTCCTCTACTGAGCCTAACAAATGCAGAATCCAAACTAAATGTTTCTCCAGTGTCTGCTAACCTCCAGTGATGGGAACTCACTGCCTCCCGTTCTATCCCAGGCTGCCGCAATGCTCTGCTTTCCACTAGCCTTGCCCTGCCTTGTCATCTCTGACCACAAGCAGCCCACCTGGCCTTCCCTGGCCTCTCTTGGGGCCATGGGGTAGAGTGGCGTAAGGAACAAGCTCTTTCCCAGGTGTCACCCTATCCTAGCTGCATCCCATCCCCTCCAAGCAGCTGCTTTGTCCCCAGCCCTGCCCAGCCTGCCAATGCCACCTCTGCCTGAGAAGTCCTGCTGCTCAACGAGGTGAGACTCACCTTGGAGAGATCCACAGGTCGGCCAGCTCGCACCTGGGTGATCTGAGCCTCAAGGCATTTGGCCACCCGCAGATGGGCTTTGGCCTGCTCCAGGTCCTGGCCACGCTTGGCCTGCAGGGCTGCCCGCTGGTACTGCAGTTTCCGTGCCTCTAGCAATACCAGCTGCTCCCGTGCTGAAGGACGAGGGACAATGGTTAGAGCCAGGCCTGCCCCTCACTGGATCCTTCACTCCTCCATCTCTCTTCTCCCCAGCTCACCAGAGGGGCTCAGCGACTCCTTAGAGCTCGAGGCCTTGGATTCAGGCAGGGCCCGGAACGAAGGGACCACAGGTTTCGCTGGCTTCTTGGCCACTGGGGCCTGGGCTGGAGGCTCATCCTGCAGGTGCCCAGGAAGCTGTCACAGGGGATCTGTTCCCCACTTGGGCTGGGGCAGCTCCCAGACCTGGGCTCTCTTCCTAATGCTGCACTAACTTGCACTAACTAACCAACCAAATGAATGGTTTCCCCTCATGGGCCCTAGAGAATCGCAGAGCTGGAAGCAGCCTCAAAACCTTCCCAGTAGGAAACAGCAGGGTAATGGGAACTGAACCTGGGCCCTGGAGTTAGAAAGACGCTGGTTTGAATCTAGCTCTGCTAACTCCTAGTTGGGTGCACTCAGCCAAGTTTTTTCTCAGTAAAACAGAAGAAAGCATACCTACCTCGCCGGACTTGTTAGTATGGCCAACAAGAGGGTCTGGGTTTATCTCTCATCTGCTATTTTCCCCCCACCAAGCCCTGGAGTCTCAGGCCCGCAGCCAAACCTCATCCTCATTTTCCTCTGCCGGGGCTGTCTCCTCCACGGAAGCCAGTTTCTGGGCAGCTGCTAGAGTAGCTGCCACTGCATCCTCCTCAGTGCCTGTAGTGGGCTCCAGGCCGGGAATGGGGGGGAATCCTGTGGAAGACAGCCACAGCTGGCAGAGGGGCAGGACAGCCTTGGGGAAGCACTAGGCTGCTGGGAGCCTTAGCTGGGTCTTCCTGGCCATGGCTAGGATGGATGGCTCCCATAGAGTAGAGGCAGATACGTGAGAAAACATTTCCCCCTCCTCCTTTCTTGCTCAGAGACCTCCTCATAAAGCCCCTAGGCCAAGCCCCACTCACCTGGAGGAACAGGCAACTCAGCAAAGTCAACTCTCCGTCCTGCCCGGTGTGCTCGAATGGCATCTTGGTATTGCTGCAAGGGATGGAAGGGGCTTACCGGTGGGCAGCGGTCTGCAGGCCCCACACAGGGGGAGGAAGACTGAAAGCAGCCCCAAAGGGAAAAAGAGCCCCGGAGGCAGCAGGAACTCCAGAAACAGAAACAGAGAGAGGGAGACTCAAAGACCAAGGCTCGCTGCAGCAACAGAGCAGCCGGCCAGGGAGACAGGCTGACACGGGGCAGGGGTGGTAGCTGCGGGCCCACCTTGGCAATGCGCTCATGCATCCGTGCCTTGCGCTCGTTCCCACTGCCCCGGGCCTGGATGCCTGCCTCACGGTACTTGTTCAGTCTCTGCTGCAGGGCATCCAGCACCGTCTGTGGCTCAGCAGGGACCACTTGAAAGAAGAAAAGAGATGGCATCAGTTCTGCTGCCTCTCCCCAGGTCCCCACGCCATGGTCCCACTATCCCATCCTACCTGGGGCTGCCGGAGTGTCAGAGGCCATCAATGGCTGCACTCGTTCCACTGCTGGGGGTACAACTGAGGGTGCTGTGAGAGCCTCGGAAGCCTTTGGAAGGGGCTTCAGATCTGGGGACCCAGAGAAGAGGTGGAGGTGGAGGTGGAGGTGGAGGTGCTTGGCCAGTCCCGGCCCTGAAACTCCCCAATCCCAGCCTGAGCAGGCCCCACCCCACCGTCCCCATACTGACCCTCCAGAGCCGGGGGCATGGCACTCAGGTCCACAGGCTGCCCCTTCTCCAGGGCCTCCAGGACTGCACCAAACCTCTACAGTAGGAAAAGCAGGTGTGGGCATTAGCCAGAGAACCCCTGCGCTGAAAAAACTCCCCCCCTCAGACCAGTCTCACTCAAGCTCAGTCTACACGTGTGACCTTGAGCAGGTCACTGCCCCTATCTGTGAAACAAGGGATTGGACACAGGGCCTCTGAGTCAGATGTCATACCTTCCCGATCCTCATGAGCTCTCGGGCATGGTCTAGGTCTCCAGCCCGCTTGGCATTCAGGGCAGCCAATTTGTACTCTCTCTGTCGAGCCGACAACAGGGCCTGTGGGTCTGGGTCTGAATCGGGTGTGGCAAAAATGCCAGGACTGCCCAAGAGGCTTGTCTCTGGCTGGGAGGGCTTGTCTATTAAGAAACAAAAAGCCCGCAGAAGGGGCAAGAGGGTCAAAGAAGGTGGTGCACACTTTGGGTTCCCAGTGCCTACAGGTCTGGTTGGCCTGAGGACCTTTCAGGGCAGGTGCAACAGACAGTGTGGCAGGATGGGGAGGCAGGCCATGGGCTCGGACTTTGCAGATGAGAACAGGACGTGGAATGTCTCCAGATACCTGACTCCATGGTGAAGGGAGCCGGGGCATCTGCCTCAGGGTTCCTGTCAGTTGTTTCCTGGGGGGCCGGCTGTCTCTTGCCCAAGGCCACTGGAGGTGGAATCTCATCCTCACTGATCTTCCTGCCTTTCCTCACAGCAGCCAGCTGAGCCTCCAGAGTCTGAGGGAGAGAACCAGAAGCCCAGCCCCCATCTCAGCCTGAACCCTACTTGAAGACAGGCCAGGAATCCTTCACCTTCACAAGGCTAGTGGGGAAGCCTCCCCTCTTGCTGCTTTACCCATTGCCCCCAGCCCCACTCCTCCCAGCCCTGCTCTCTGGCTAGGCCTAACCCACCTTCAGGCCACGCTCACAGCGCCTGGCTTTGGCTGCTTCACCTGCCTCCTTGGCACTGGCCGCAGCCTCCCGGTAGTTGTGGATCCGATCCTCCAGTAGAGCCTGCAGCCCCCGAGGCCCTCCAGCCTGTAGATACTTCAGCTCAGGGCATGGCCACTCCAGGGCCAGCTAGGCCCTTGCTGCTCCCTCCCTGCAAGGAAGCTGCCCCAGAAAATGGAGCTCTTGGGTTCAAGGAGAAGGAAGAGCCTAAAAGCCTCAAGGTGGGAGGCAAAGACTCACTGGACAGGCCAGAGGCCATGTCAGAGGAAAACACAGAGGCCTAGACAATCTGTGGAGGCCAGGAAATGGCTGTAGGCGGGGGCTCTGGGAGAACAGAGAGGCCTTTGAGGCTGGCCAGCCACCAAGCAGTTTCTCATGCTCTGTCTCTGCTTGGGGCAGCTGCGGGAGGAGGACCCTGGAAAGGGTTACTGCAGCCTTCCTACGCAAGCCATGCTACATGCATGTCACACACAGACACGTAGGGGAGGTGCACAGGATCCCTCCAGAACCTACCTGAGCTGCTGGGACTGAAGCTGTTAGTAGAGCTGTCTGCCCTGGAGCTTCAATGTTTTCCTGTCCCTTCTCTTCAGAGCCACCTGGGTTAGCTGTCTTATCACCATCCAGGGGCCCAGCCTCCTCATCTGCACCCAGGACCTCCTGCAGCTCAGTCTGGGGAGATACAAGTCTCAGGAGCTTGGGAACCTCAGGGCCCTACCCATGACAGTGTATGAGAATAAAGGACCCTCTCCGCCAGCAGTATTACCCAGCATCAGTCATTGTGCCTACCACTGTGTCCTCTAAACCAAAACACTCCTTTAATCTGACCAAGAAGAGCCTTCAAAACAGTAAAGACTCCAAATTTGAAAATCTCTGCATGCATAGCTCAGACCAGCCATCAAAAGAGACTAGTCTCACACTGTAGTTAGGAAAATGGGCCCAAGAAGGGCCAGGCACTCACTCAACCTCAGAAGACACACAGAGACAAACCCCAGGCCTCCTGCACAGGCTTGATCACAGAGCCCTCAGACACCAGCGTGGCAGACGCACCAGCAAGTCTGCATCCTCCTCCAGCCCTTCCTCCTCCTCTTCCTCCACATCCCGCATACAGTCTGCAGCCAACTTCTCGATGTGGGCCATGGGCAGGGGGGCTGAGGGAAGAGGGTCACAGAGGGTCAGGGCAGTCAGAAAAGGTTCATGAGGAGGGTCTTCAATCCACTGTGCCAGCAAGACACACCCAGATAGAATCCTTCTTCCCTTCCACAGCCAAAGTCCCACCTGGAAAATTCCTGCTCTTCCTTTATGACCCAGCTCAAAAGACCCTCAGCTGGGAAAGCTTCCTGGGAATTCGCCCTTCTTGGCATTTTTATTGTTATAGTTGTTCACAGACATGTCCATCCATTCCCCCAACTGCACATTTGGCATATGTAAAGATTTTTAACGTCCACTGAAGCTTCACAATCATTTTGCAAGATAGGTAATATTATCCCCTTTTTATATGAGTGAACTGTTAATTTTCCTCACATTGCAATCCTAGTATGTGGCAGAGCCCAGATTCAAACCCAGGCCCCAACCTAACTCGAAAGAGGGACTGGACTGAGAGAAGTAAGGGCCGTGGGTCTCCCAGACCAGTGCTGGACGCCCTTTCCAGGTCCTCCCATCGTCCTCATCTCAGGGGCACATGGGATGGGGGGTTGTTCTCCCTAAAAGAAAGGTTTAGACCCTCAGACCCTCCCAGGCTCAGGTCTCTGTCCTCTTCCAGGCTGGGGAGAGAGATTCCACTTATTCATTCAACACAATTTCTGTACACTTACTATGTGCTCAGTGCAGTCTGTGCTGAGCTCCTCAACTATACTGGGCCCTGGCTACGGCTAAGATAGAGGTGAGTCAGTCTGAGAATCAGACTGCTGACTGTCCATAATGGGGAGAGGGACAGTCAGAGAAGGAGTGAGCTTCCCATCACACAGGTGTATGTGCAGGGCAAGACAGCCTCTTGGTGGGAGGGCTGCAGAAGGATGGATATCCGAAGGACCAGGTGATCTAACTGGCTCCTCCCAGCCGTGAGGAAAGAACCCTCTCTACCACCTGCCTGAACCCTTCTGGTCCCAGCAACGAGTCAGCGTAGTGCCACAAACTCACCCTGCCCCTTGGGTGTTGGCTTCCTGCCTGCAGCCCCTGCTTCCCCAGTGAGGGCCAGCAGTTCAGCCTCCAGGTCTCCGTCATCTTCAGTCTCCTCCATCCCCAGCAGCATGTCCTCAGGGCTGAACTCCACAAAGAGTCCCAGCTGAGAGCAGAGAAGGGTCCTTAGGAACCACACAATGAGGACCAGTCCCAGAGCCAATCTTAGGCGGTCAGTGGCTCCTTCATTATGTGTGAGGCCCAGTGTGCAGACAGGCAAACTGAGGCTTGCAACATTAGCGTTTGGGACAATTATCTCCCTAGTGACTGTGAAGAACCCAGTAAGACTGCATTACCGTTATTACTCACAGCATAAGAGCACCAGCTATCAGGCTCTGTACTTAGCATTCTACATGACTATCTTTGTTAAGTCTCACAATCCTGAGACATAGGTCCTATTTTTATTTTATTTTATTTTAAATTGTGGTAAAACACATGTAACGGGTGTCTGGCTGGCTCAGCTGGAAGAGCTTGTGACTCTTAATCTTGGGGTTGTGAGTTCGAGCCCCACACTGGGTGTAGGGATTACTTAAAAATAAATAGACTTTGAGGGACGCCTGGGAGGATCAGTCAGTTAAGCATCTGCCTTCGGCTCAGGTCGTGGTCCCAAGGTCCTGGGATCGAGCCCCACATCAGGCTCCCTGCTCAGTGGGGGGTCTGCTTCTCCTTCTCCCTCTGCAACACCCGCCCCCCCCACCGCTTGTGCTCTCTCTCAAATGAATAAGTAAAATCTTAAAAAAATAAAAACACATGTAACATAAAAATTACCACCTTAACCATTTTTTAAAAGTAAGCTCTATGTCCAATATGGGGCTTGAACTCCAAGAGTTGCATGCTCTACCGAATGAGCCAGCCAGGCGCCCCTCGACTTAACCATTTTTAAGTGTACAGTTCAGTGGCATTAAGTACATTCACCCTGCTGTGCTATCACCGCCACCATCCACCCGCAGAGCTCTTTTCATCTTACTCAACAACCCCCCCTCCCCCCCGTCAACCAACATTCTACTTTCTGTCTCTACGAATTTGACTACTCTAGGAAAAGGTAGCCCTATTTCCATCTCCGTGCTCAGATGAAACTGAAACAGGCTTGTAAGTGCCAGAGCTAGAATTTAAAATAAAGGTCTTGTGATTTCAGTCTATGCTCTTTATCCCACAACCTCCCTTACCCACCTCTTTTAAGACAATAAAAATGGACTAAGAAGTTTCAGAACTTGGGCCCAGAAGAAGTAAAGGGAACAAATTAGAGGACAGACTTCTCAGTCTCCCACCCGGGCCACAGCCCTGTGTTCCTAAGCGGTAAAACTCTTCCAGTGGCCACAGTTCTCAAGCCCGGGCATCCTTGGCTGGCAAGCAAAATCATGACCCTAAAAGAGAAACCCATGACAGTGACGACACCCCATCAGAACACCCTAAATTTGGTGGCTCCTGAACCCTCCAGACCACTCATATGGAGATGGCCATGGCAGGAGGATGCCTGGGTTGGAACACAACAGAGTTCAGGCCTCATCTCACACATGTGGGTAGCAGGGACTAGTCCGAGGGTCTCTAACAGCTCTGCCAACTCCAGGAGGAACTGCTCAAAGTCTCCAGACTAATGGGGAAACTAAACAGGTGAACCTGTTTGCCCAAGCCGTCTAGAGACCCCCTCAGACTGGCCCAGGAGTGAAGGGGGCTATATCCATACCTGCTTTGCAGCTGCCACACCCTGGCCACTGGCCTGAGGTTTCCGAGGTCTTGGCCCTGGCATCTTGACAGCCTAGATACCTGTCTGCTGGGGAGGGGAAGAGACTCAGACTGGAGCAGCCTACAGAGCTCCACCCCCAATAGTGCTGCCTGTGGTAGGGTGTGGTTAGTAAACTCCCAAACCAGAGGAAAAAAACAACCTTTAACACCAAAGGATGAAATACTGTCTCTGGAATCACAGCAAGCAACATGGGCCATGGAAGGGATGGGGCCCACCTGTTAATGGGTTTAAGTGGAGAGTGTGGACACATAGTTAAGAACTTACTGAACTGACTGACCAATTTGGATTAAACCCAAGGGGCTGAGTGAGGGGGAGGGGCATAGGAAGGTGGATTCAGGGACCAGGTGGGTGCAAGACTGGATAGGATTCAGAAAGGCTCTAAACCTGTGTTGTCAAACATGGTAGCCATATGTGACGATTTAACTTTAAACTGAAATCTAAAATCCAGTTCCTCAACTAGTGGCTACCACTGGCCCGCTGAACATTTTCATCACCACACAAAGTCCTACTGGCCTGTTCTGCTCCAGAGAAAGCTGAGTCAGCATTCTGATTCAAAGATCTCACAACCTTTCACAGGACCTACTACGTGAAAGAACCTGTGCCGGGCACTGCAAGAGCAGGAATGAATGTGACATGGTCTCAGCCCTCAAAGAGCATACACGGTGGAGGCAGCCTCGGCAATGGACAAAAACCACACAGGGCTGTTCCAGGGGCCCTGGATTCCCAGGAGCGGCCACTTATCCAGCACAGAAAGAAAAGGCTTCGTGGAGAAAGTGATGCTTGTGCTGAGTCATGAAAAAGTTGGGGGTAAGGAAGGGGTACGGAATTTCAGAGGGAACACCTGATAATGGTTCCGAGGTGAGAAACAGCTTGATCTGCACAAGCTAAAGACGTGGGATTACTGGGGCATAAAGTGTGAGGCAAGAAATAGTACAAGAGAAGCTGAAAATCTGTACAGGTGGCAAAACGGAAAATCCTTTAAGCCTAAAGGACTCTGGGCACGGTCCTGAGGGCACAGGACGTGACGGGACCAGGTCGGAGATTCAGA
Organism: Leptonychotes weddellii; assembly: GCF_054177405.1. Taxonomy (NCBI): domain Eukaryota; kingdom Metazoa; phylum Chordata; class Mammalia; order Carnivora; family Phocidae; genus Leptonychotes; species Leptonychotes weddellii. The sequence continues at coordinate 38,238,759 of NC_138372.1, forward strand.
AACCTCCCTCCGGCTGCAGAGGGCAAGAGGTAGGAGAGTGGGGGCTCGAAGCCTTCTCGGTACCGAGCATCTCGCAACGGTCCCCGCGAAGTGGTGAGCGGAGGGGAGCGCGGGGGTGGCGTCGGGGATGGAGAGAAACAGATGGATTCCCCACTGAGAGGGGTAAAATCAACAGGGCTCCGAGGTTAACTGGCTGTGGGCGCACGGGAGGGGGCGCTCAGGGTGACTCCAGCCGGCAGAGTTCGCTGACTTAGGTGAATGGCCGGCCGTCACCTGAGCCGGGGGCTCGGAATGAGCGGACACCGGGAAGAGACGAGGTCAGTCAGGCCGAGTCTGCGGCTCCGGGGCATCGGACTGGGAGCGTCGGTGCTGGGCCCGGACTCGGGAGAGAAGAGGACAGCGGGAGGGCGCAGGGGAGGCGAAGCCGAGGGACCCCACTCCCGCGCGGCAGGACGCTCAGCCCTGCCCTGCCCCAGCGCCTCCATCTCCCCCGCAGCCCTGTATTTCCCCTCGCCGGGGGATGGGTACGCTGCATACCTCACGCCGGATCCGAAACCAGCCTGGGCCTGATCGCGCCCGGCACCGCCCAGCGCTCCCGCGGCCCCCGGGCGGCAGCGGCGGCGGCGGCTGCGGCCGTGACAGGAAGCGACCCTGCGGGAGACTGCTCGCGCCCCAACACGTGACTCTACGGCCTGTAAGACGCACACTACGCATGCGCAAAGCGAGGTGGGCGTGGCGTCCCAACAGGTGACTCTAAGGGTGAGGTTTTCAGCGCGCAGGCGCCTTTGGGCAGGTAGCGCGACCCTCGCCGAGAGGGTAGTTGGGCGGTTTTGGGGTGTGCCGCTGCTGGCGCAAATGCAGTAGGTGCGTCCCCTGCCCCTGCATTTACAACCAACCCGCCAAGCTTCCTCCCGTAATCCCAGTACGATACTCCTGGGCTCACACTCGCCCCGCCCCATCGGCGTGGGGGCGGGCCTGGAGTAGGCTCTGCCCCAGAGGAAGGGCTTACCTATTTTCCCCCTTCATCGAGATTTTCTTTGTAATTGAGTCTAGAGAAATGAGAGTGGGGCTCACCATTTCTTTCTTATTCATTCAGCAGCTGAATGTATCTTTTCTAGTCAGAAGGCGGGTTGAATACCTAAGACAGGCACTGTTCATGGCACCTCTTCATGAAGTCACTTCAGACAGTTTAACACGAAGAGATTAGAACGATGAAATGGCGGGTGGAGGGGCGGTACAGAGAATCTTCACCTGAAACAAACCCAGCAACGCACTCCCTAAACTTTTAAATTATTATTCTTTTGCGGTTTGTAGTTAGCAGTTTCAAAAATCTTCCATTTTTCTTGGACAAAAACTTTTTGATCTTACTCCTTTGAGTCATTTTCCAAAGAGGCCGTCTTTAACCATTTGCAATTGAAGATTCGCTCTTATATTTCTTCTCATTAATACGTTTTATGAAATATTTAATATATACAGAGATATACAGTATCTCATATTTGCTTGAATGCAAGCAAACAGACATTTTCTGTTTGTTATCCAAGTTATCTTTGGTGTTTAGGGCACTGCATGGTACATGGTAGGTACTCAATAAATACTTCCTATTTTTTGTGTGAAGGGACATAAATACATGGGTATCTACCACAAATTTAAGAAAAAAACCAGTACAATACAGTTGAAGCCACCCTATGCCTCTCATGTTGCAACCCTTTCCCCAAAGAGGTATCTACTCTCTTGAATTTGGTGTTTTGTTTTAAGATTTTACTTATTTGTTTGACAGAGAGAGACAGCAAGAGCGAACACAAGCAGGGGGAGTGGGAGAGGGAGAAGCAGGCTTCCCGCCGAGCAGGACCTGGGATCATGACCTGAGCTGAAGGTGGACGCTTAACGCCTGAGCCACCCAGGTGCCCTGAATTTGGTGTTTTATTTCTGCTATGTATGTATAGATCCTTAAGCAATCTACAGCACTTTTTTTTGGCAAGCTTTAACATTGTATCATTGGTATCAGTACATCTATTCTTCAACTTCTTTTTCAACTCTATTTGTAAGCTTCGTTTACATCAATACTATAGCTATTTTTCACTTCTCTGTGGTATTTCAAAGTATGAAAATAATTCACTTTCCCAAAGGCTTGCCATTATAGTGCTATGAACATTCTTGTACACAACTCCTGGGGTACAATGTGTTTCTCTAGGGTATATACCTAGGAGTGGGATTGCTGTCTCATAGGGTTTCTGCATTTTCCAGATTAAATATTACCAAATCATCTCCAAAGTAGTTTGTTTACATTCCTATCAGTGGGGCATTTGGGTTCCAGTTGTTCCCTATGGTCCTAGAAAGGTTTTCTAATACATGTGAAAGGGGTTTGACTTGCAGGCCTCATTTACTATGTTTCCATTTTGTTGATCATTTCATGTGTCTTATTCTGTAGATGACTTATTCACTCATTTTTCCTTTTTATTAATTGAATAATTCTTTACTCTGATACTGATCATCTATTATATGCAGTTATATATATTTTTCTGAATTATTTGCAGATGTTCTATTTCACTCATAAGTATTTCAAGAACAACATTCTCCTATATAACCACAATAACTGACCATTTACAAAGTTTAGCATTTACATAAAACTTACATATTTAGTCCCTAATAATGTTTATAATTTTTGTATCTCTAAGTCCACGACCCAGTCAAGATTCACACAGTGCATTTAGCTATTTAGGTCTGTTTCTCTATTCTCCTTTAGTTTAGAAGAGTTCCTCCCTGGTTTTTTGGGCTTTTATGATACCGATGTTTTTGAAGAGGAACAGTTGCTTTGCATAATTTTATCTGATAATTTTCTCATCAGTAAATTCGGGTCGAACATTTCTGGCAGGGGCGCCTGGGTGGCTCAGTCGGTTAAGCGACTGCCTTCGGCTCAGGTCATGATCCTGGAGTCCCGGGATCGAGTCCCGCATCGGGCCCCCTGCTCAGCAGGGGGTCTGCTTCTCCCTCTGCCCTCTTCCCTCTCATGCTGTCTCTCATTCTCTCTCTCTCAAATAAATAAATAAAATCTTTAAAAAAAAAAAAACAAAAAACATTTCTGGCAGGACTATTACACAGGTGATGTGTTTTTCTCAGTGCCCGACATAAGGGGGCTTTGAATGTCAGTTCCACTGTTGGTTGGAAATATAAATATGAGAATTGCAGTTACACAAAAACCCTGCCAAGATTTTGACTGAAATAGATTTGTATTTAGAGATTACATCTCTTTATTAGATTTATTTCTTGTTATCTTATATTTTCTGTGCCTTCTAAGTCTTTTTTACTTAAAGATTTGTTTTTATGATAAATAGTAACTTTTTAAAAATTATATTTTCTAGCTATTTGTATGGATTATTTATCACTGGTATTATTCCCAGTTTTTTTTGTTTTTCCAAAGATTTATTTATTTCAGAGAGAGAGAAGGAGATAGAGAGCCTTAAGCAGACTCTACACTAAGCACAGAGCCCGATGCAGGGCTCGATCTCGTGACCCTGAGATCATGACCTGGGTTGAAACCAAGAGTTGGACAGTTAACCAACTGTGCCACCCAGGCTCTCCAAGCAGCAGTTCTCTTTTATAAACTAAGTTTGTTATATTCACATTGTTCAAAAGTTAAAAGATACATGACTTACAGTACGTCTTCCTCTAAAGTCTGACCATAGCCATCTAGTTCCTTACCAAAGGCCACCAATGTAACCAATTTCTTACATATTCTCCCACAACTATTTTATACAGATACACATAATTATGTGCATACCATGCTGCCGTTAAATAAATGGCAGGAACAGAAAAGCCACAATGAGGGCCTATTGTAGGAAGGATGGCTTGGTTTTTTAATCTGGTGTTTGTAATGACTGCAAACTTCTCACTCTAGAAAAATCAAATTATTTAATGGAAAATTTCAAAATATGTGACAGCCATTTCCATTCATTATGTTTTGCTACTACAATTCCATGTGCTTAGAAAGAGGAAATCAGGCCCTTTGAAAAGAGCTGATCACAGCCCTTCCCTGTGAAGCCCTTCACTCCTTCAGCGCGTACAGCACATCGTCCTGGCTGATGTTGAGCCGCACACGAAGAAGCAGGTCGTTCCTGCTGGGTTCCACGAGGAGGAGGCGGCAAGAGCTCAGGTGAGAGCACACTGCCATTGTCTCTGACATGGTGGGGTACGGGAGTCCCTCCATTCTGCACAGTGCCACATGTTGACTGTATACCTAGAAACGAAAAGCAAATCCGAGGTCAGACACCAGAAAGCGGGAGAGGAAAGGAAGGTAGTCCTGGTTCTGTACCTGATCATTTATTTCTTCTTGTAGGCAAGTCAGATGCTTCTTATCCAGGATCCTCAATACCTTGAAGGCATCAACAGGTGCCTTGCTGGGGCACAAATGCGGGGGCAGAATGCTAGTTGGGCTTTGGAATCAGAACAGGTCTGAATCCTGGTTCAACTAATCACCTAAATATGCAACCCTGGGCAAGTTATTTCACTTTTTGAGCTTTAGTTTTATCTATTAAATATACTGCCACATCCCTCATGTGTTAATGGATATATCTAGTAATTGTCACTTACACAAACAGTCCTAGTCTCCAGGGAGTGAGAGTTCCAAATGAAGATTGTCATAATTCAAGTCAAATTTTGCTACAAGGGCATTTTCCTTAGCAGATAATAGTGCACAGGTGCCAAAGCCTTGGAAAAGCACAAAGGCCCAGGGAGAATACTGCATAGAGAGGCCAGGAGGACAGTGGGAAACATGGATTCCTAAAGCGCCCCCAGGGGGCCAGGCAAGCCTGCCACACTTCCTGGTCACCATTCTCTTCATAAATCACCCCCACCCCCACCCAGGCTGGGAGCTTGTCAGGAGCAGGGATATTGACCAATTCAACTCAGGGTTCCTAGCACATCTTCCCAGTTAATGACACATTATAGATGTTCAGGAAATGTTTACAAACTAAACAGAAAGCCACTCTGCTGAAGAGCTGTCTCAGGCTCTAGGAGAACAATAACGGGCAAACCTAACTCGCAGTTTAAAACAGAATTTAAAGAAGTAAAGAAAACGTGAAAGGGGGCGCCTGGGTGGCTCAGTTGGTTAAGCGACTGCCTTCGACTCAGGTCATGATCCTGGAGTCCTGGGATCGAGTCCCACATCGGGCTCCCTGCTCGGCGGGGAGTCTGCTTCTCCCCCTGACCCTCCCCACTCTCATGCTCTCTCTATCTCATTCTCTCTCTCAAATAAATAAATAAAATCTTTAAAAAAAAAAAAAACGTTAAAGGAAGTACAGAAGTAGCTGGGCCTCTCCATTTCTATGTCTAAAGGCTTTTTTTTTTTTAAGATTTTTTAATTTTATTCATTTAACAGAGAAAGAGACAGCAAGAGAGGGAACACAAGCTGGGGGAGTTCGAGAGGGAGAAGCAGGCTTCCCGCCGAGCAGGGAGCCTGACGCGGGGCTCAGGTCATGATCCCGGGGTCCTGGGATCGAGCCCTGCCTCGGGCTCCCTGCTCAGTGGGAACTTCTCCCTCTCCCACTCCCCTAGCTTGTGTTCCCTCTCTTGCTGTCTCTCTCTCTCTGTCAAATGAATAAATAAAATCTTTAAAAAAAAATATAGTCACACACACATGGACATACACACTCCCAGGTACACACTCAAACACCTTTAACAATCTCTAAAGGCAGCCCATTAACTATGGACACTAGTTTTAAATAGACCTCTAAGGCACTAGCCCTAGTGAGTCCTTTTACTCAGTAATTGAAACTATGCTCAGAGTGTTTGCATTGATCTTTGTAATTTGTTTTTAAAATGGGTCATTCTGAGAGCCTTATCCCCAGTACACCATAATTGTATTAGGGCAGTAACTCTTGTCTTTGTTTTGTTTTTAAAGATTTATTTATTTAGTTTGAGAGAGAAAGAGAGAGTGAGCACACGCAGGTGGGGAGGGGCAGAGAAAGAGCCCGATGCCATGCTCGATCTCACCACCCTGAGATCATGACCTGAGAAGAACCAAGAGTCTGAGGCTTAATAGAATGCGCCACCCAGGCACCTCCTGTTTTACTCATCTTTGAATCTCTTACTCCTAGAATGGTATCTGGCACATAATACTCCTTCCATCTACTATGCAGAAACCAGTTGCTAAAGGTCTCTTTTCATGCAACTGAATACAACATCATACAAAAATAGGTGTTGGTCTAGGGCACCTGGGTGGCTCAGTTGGTTAAGCGTCTGACTCTTGATTTTGGCTCAGGTCATGATCTCAGGGTGGTGAGATTGAGCCCTGCATTTCCTGCTCAGAGGGGAGGAGATTCTCTTCTCCTTCTCCCTCTGCCCCTCCCCTTGCTCACACACTCTCTCTCAAATAAATAAATCCTTAAAAAATAATAATAGGGGGCACCTGGGTGACTCAGTTGGTTAAGCAACTGCCTTCGGCTCAGGTCATGATCCTGGAGTCCCTGGATCAAGTCCCGCATCGGGCTCCCTGCTTGGCAGGGAGTCTGCTTCGTCCTCTGACCCTGTCCCCTCTCATGTGTTCTCTCTCTCTCAAATAAATAAAATCTTTAAAAAAAAATAAAATAAAAAAAAATAAAAAAATAAAAAATAAAAATAGGTGTTGCTCTGACATTCTTTGGCATAATTGGGTTGGCACAAATAGAGACAAACTCTTACAAAGCCATTGAAATTCCCTCCTATTTAAAAGGCATCAAGAGCAAAATCTAAAAGGATTTAAAGAAAAGATCAATCACCTTTTGAAATGTTGCTTCTTCCAGTCCTGATCGACGGAACTCAGCAAGGATGGCTCTCAGGAAACTCTGTTCCAGAACAGAGGAATTTCTTCAAAGAAAATGAGATGTGAATTCTCATAAGTGGCTATACCACTGACTCAGAGAAAAGCCATGTAAAGTTATTGTGTCTTTAGAGAAGAGAAAGGAAAAAACTGGGAACAACTTTCTTCTATATTATTCAGCAAGGTTTTCTCTACCCCCCTAAAGTTTCAAAATGATACAGAAAATGCCACTATGGAAGCCAGGGAACACAGCAACTACATCTGGAAATATACATCTGCCTCAGTGGGAGAGGAATAGCTGCTTCCTTCCTCTTGTTCCAATAGCACTTTACTTCACTCAGCACCTGGAGTATAACTCAGTAAGTGGTCATGATTCTCCCACTCTCCTAGGTTTGCATTCCTATCTCCCTGTAGACTATGCCCCTTAAGAAAAGGACAGCGTCTTCAGTAAATGCAGGTTGAATGAATAAAAGCTTAGAAACTCCCATGGCCTTCCCACGCTGTGGACCTCTCCTGTGGTCTTCCAAGAAAGGTTCAGGGTCAGGAAGCAGAAGCATCTTACTTTTTAAAAAACTGAATATATATGACATATAACATTATGCATTTTTAAGGCATACAGCGCGTTACTTTGAAACATTTATATATAAAATTGCCTTTGTAGTTATATTTGTCAAGTTACACATGATCATAGGACAATATTGTTATCCACATCCGTTAGAAGCAACTTACTTGATGGCAGTGATATACGACGATGAGAACATCTCATCTACTGCTTGCAGTAAGTGGGCTACAGTGACCAGGCCAGGAGAGTTGGGCTCCTGGCAGGAGAACTCACAGATCTCTGTGGCACGCCTACAAATATCCAGGCAGCGTCGTGCATCTCCGGAAAGGGCTGCTACCTACAAGAGGGAATATTTTATTCCTTGAGGTCCTTTTACCATCTCAGCCCAAGAGAAAAACCAACAGATTCTGGGTTCAGCTAAAATAGAAAGGCAGTGCTGGGAATGGGCTGAAGCCTGACGTTATGTGCTTAGCCCCAGTGGGAACCTGGTGGAAGCCTGGATTTACATTACTACGCTGCTTCTGGGACTCTTCCTTAAGTCCAAACCTATGTCTTGGATTTATGGACAAATCCATAATGGAAAAGGCAGGAATTCTCAGCTTTATTTAAAATCCGGGAAGTAAAACTTAAAAGAGACCACTGGCCCAAGATCATTATTGACCCACCTAGAAACACAAGTGTTCTCATTCCTTGCTTGAAGAGAACAATGTGCCCCAGAAGCAGTCAGCCAAAGCCAAGAGGCTGATGTGGAGCCTATTGATGGTAAAGCCAGAACCTCAGTCTCCCTAACAGCATGTGGTAAATTTTGGAGACCACCTAGTGAATGGCTAAATGAACCAGGATCAAGAGGGAAGGAAGCCACAAAGCTGGAGAACACAGGGGAGTCTGTGGTTAGAGGACTCTGACCAACCCACAATGCCAGTGACCCCATTGCTCCTTTCTTGCCATGCATGCAGATTCCCATTGTAGAGAATCCTGTACTTTCCCAAGCTGACTCAGAAAGCCACCTGCACTTTAAATTTCACAGAGGAAATTCTTGGACTCTGCAGCCTGCAAGGATCTCTCAGTATTCCCAGTACTTGCCGGCAATCCCCACCATTTACCCAACAACCATCACAGGTAACATCCTGCCTGACGACATCCTGAGATAATTATTTCCTTCCAAAATTCACGCTAAGTTAAGTTTACAAGAGCAAATTGTATAGGTATATACATACACAACACAGCAAGATTAAAAGTGGTCATCTGTGGGAAGTGAGATGATCAGAGTTTATAAATGTTTTGTGTATGTTTTCAGGATGCAAATTTAAGACGTTCAAAACAAAGGTCACTTTTCTAGTAACCCAAGATAAAAAATGAGTATCAGCTTATATTCTCCCCTTCTCTGATTCTTCATATCCAATGGGTAAAGATGTCCCATAGATGCTTCCAGCCTACCACTTCTTTCCTCCCATCACCATTACCACTGCCTTGTGAGGCAGCACCATGTAGCCATTAATAACATGGACTCCAGAGCTACTGCAGAGGCCTAAAAACAAAGTGAAGCACGAAAACGCCCAAAGCAGTTCTTGCCCTGGGGGTATCCATGAACAGTGGTGACCATAAATACCCTTTTTCACTGCTGCTGCGGTGAAGGAGACACAAGAAGAGCTGGGGCCCACCCCACATGGAATCTAACAGAAGACCGTGTATACACTTAGGCTCTGACCTCCACTACAGCCTCAGTATGAGGGTGAATGAAAGACGCACTGTGTGGAAGGGATGGAAAAATGGCCTGTGTGGACCCTGGTGCCAGGTACGTGTAAAAAAACGGAGTCTTTGCAACTACAAGCCTTCACGTAGATTTGTAGCCCAAATTTATGTTGTGTCTCCTAAAAACCTGAAGTGGAGATTTTGTTTAAAAATGGTCCCAGTTGATGGGGCACCTGGGTGACTCAGTTGTTGAACGCCTGCCTTCAGCTCAGGTCATGATCCCAGGGTCCTGGGATCGAGCCCCGCATCGGGCTCCCTGCTCGGTGGGAAGCCTGCTTCTCCCTCTCCTGCTCCCCCTGCTTGTGTTCCCTCTCTTGCTGTGTTTCTCTCTCTCTCTCAAATAAATAAAATCTTCAAAAAAAAAAATGGTCCCAGTTGATGGTGGCCCTTGGTAACTGACAGAAGCAAAAACAAATTCTAAATGAACTAACTTCAACCCAGTCCTCAATTCTCAGAGGAAGCTCTAAGAAACACGAACATACAGGAAAAAATAGAAAATAAAATTAGAAAAAAAATCAAGACACAAAAACAAGGAAACAAGGCCACATACGCACGGGAAACAGCAATCAACAGAATTAGATGCACAGAGTTCAGATATCATAATTGTAAGAAACAACATAAAATAGGTATGTTTCTTTATAGGTATAGAAATGAAAGAGGTTTGAAATTACAGGCAAAATTTTGAGTAAAAACAGCATCTAAATTTGATGCCTTCTGAAACCAAGAACCCTAAAAAGGAAGGGAAGCAACAGGAGAGGAGTGGAGAATATAATTCTCCAAGTTGGAAAGAGGTGGCAGAGTAGTGGCTGACTCCACAGACTGGAGAGAGCCAATTCCTAAGCCAGTATGGAGGAATCCGAGAAAAAAAATCTAAGTTACACTAAATATCTCCAAAGTGCTCAGACGACAGCGATACTGGAACTAGAGGTAAAGGGGGATGTTTGGCTAAACTAAGGAGGACTGGCTGAAAGTTAACAAACTGATGCCAGGAGTTAGCAAACTACAGCCTGCCACACATTTTTGTACATAAAGTTTTATTGGAACACAACCGTGACCATTCATTTACCTATTGGGCATGGCTGCTTTCAAGATACAAGGGCACAGTTGAACAGTGGTAACAGAGACCATTATAACCACAAAGCCTAAAACATGTCCTCCCTGGCCCTACACAGAAAAAGTTCGCTGACCCTTGCCCTAGATTCCTTCTCCCATTTCATGCTGTTGGGTAAACATTAGGGCCATCAGGAAGGTTTAGGGGTCTGTGGCAAATTTTGTGCCTTGGTTATTTGTACGGTCGCTATAAAACTTTTTGCCCTGGAGATTATCCCTCTTCTACCATGGCAAGAGTCCAGAGATTTATTCTCAAGCAAGGATTAAGAGAAAGTCTCTGGGCCAGGGAACACTAGGTATTATTGCAGGGGAGGGGAGGTCCCTTACTAGATATAAATGGCTACTGTTTGCATGCTGAATTTGAAGACCTCCACCCTCTCTGACTCCAGCCTACCCCCCCACTCCCAGAATACTGCCCTCCAGGCAGGACACAGGATGCCTACTTGGGAAATCTGACTATTCTAACGGGAAAGAATTGGAGATACTGAAATTGGCCCAATCAGATTGCCCCACAGTGAAGTTCTCAGTGAACAAGCCCCACTCATGTGCTCAGAGCTCCCCAAAAGCTTTTTAATCTTCACTCATACATCAGAGTGGAATAACCAAGACATCTGAGGAAAGTCTCTAACAATGCAAGATAGAGACCAAATTCAACAGACAAAAAGCATCTTGGAGGAAAAGAGAAGACCACCTCAATAAACAGAATGGCATAAAAAAAGGACCCTTCAGAGAGACAAAAAGACAAAAAAAGAACTTTTAGAAAGATAGCAGAAGTGAAAAAACTCTGCCCAACAGAGGGGTTAAATGGTAACTCTGAGCTCCAGAGAGCAAAGCTTGGAGACCAGCTCCCTGTCTGGCTCGCCTCTGACCCCCTGCAACCAATACAGCACCCAGCTCTGAGCTGTCATTACATGTGCTGCGGCTCTAGGTACTCAGAATTCTGATCACTTCGGGCAAGAAGAACCAGAAATAAGTTTATAATTCCTTTAAGTGCTGAAATACTGCAGATGTGTGGTTTCTTGCATTCAGCTTGAAGCTCAGACATTTAACCCACTTCTGTTCCTCGGCAGTGAGCTTGGAGGATGTAGGTATCCAATACCTCACACCTATCCTGGAGTGTGCACCTTGCGAGGCACATTACAGACATGATCTTGTTTAATTCTCAAAACAATCCTATGAAGTAGACACTATTATTTCCATTTTTCAGAGAAGAAAACTAAGGCTCCGGAAGTTGTTAAGTAACTTCCATTTAAGCTTCCAATATCTATTAAGTATCAGAGCCAGAATTCCAACCAGGTTTGCTACTCGACGGCCTCTACTGCCCGTTTCATTATACAAAGCTGCCTGACCCCTGAATCAATTCATCTTCATTTGTACAGAAGCCCACCATACTCATAACCTGCTGATTAATTATACAGTAAGAAAGTTAAAGAACTTTTCACACTTTTGTTTCTACTTTTTGATATTTATGTTTACAGGACTTTCTAAATTTCTCTTCATCTGCAGAGCACCCAACACAAGGCCTCACACTGGCAGGTGCTCAGCAGACTTGCCGCCTGGTTCGTAGGTGCAAGTAGGAGCTCCCCGAAGGTGACTTACCTTCCTGGCTACCAGCTGGATGGCATCGTCCTCAAAGGCCTTTATATGTCTGAGTCGGCATATTAGGATCTGCTGCAGTTGGCTGTGAGTATAGGGCTGGAAGGACATCCTGGTAAGACCCTGGAGAGACAAGACAATGGAGAACAAGTTCATTAATTAACCACTCTGACAGTGCTGCTGGACAGCCACCCTCAGGTCCCTAAGCCTGATTTCCAAGTGCCATGGAACAGGTTACACAGTCCAGCCTGAGACCGCCCCGGATTCCAGCTCCTTTCACTGCTGACAGCGGCCGCCAGTCTCCTGCAGGGTGGCAGTGGTGCTCAAGTCATTTCTCGTTTTGGTGAAGACAACTTTTCTTCTCCCAGAATCATTCAGAAGTAGATCAAGGCAGAGGTGCTCTAATTAGAGCGCGTGGGAGCATCTTCGCCTCTGCAGTAAGCACAGGCTCAGCTCCTGGCTTCACTCGACACGCTTCTAAGTCCCTGATGAAGGACCACGCCCCCAAGGGCGGCAGCGGCGGCGTCTGCCTTGCTCCCCGCTGTACTCCGTGCATCAACGCACGTGCTTTGCATTGAGGGGCGAGTGCTTCAATGCGTTTAATAAACAATTAGACCTTCAGGGCTCTGTGCAGTTTAAGAGCACCCAGGTGGCAGAACACCAAGATGTGTTTGCAGAAAATCATGCAATGGTGATATATTTAATTACAGGAATTTCAGAAATCACATTTTGTACTTTTCCCACTTATTTTAGTTTCCTGTGTATTTAATTTTTAGAACTCCTTGGCCCAGATTATGGGTCTGTAAGAATGGCTTGAGAACAGCCCTAGGACCTACCAGTCGACTGGATACCCGGTTCATCATGATGCGCTCTGGCAGGTCCATCGTGTTGGCGATGGTCAGGACCACAAGCCGGGCCTCCTTGTGAGTGGGCCAGTCAAAGAGATTGTATAGTACATCTTGTTTCTGAGTCCACAGAAGGTCAAGCTGCCAGGAAAGGGATAGAGATGCAGGATCAGCCACAGAACTGAGCCAGGGCCTCAGAGTGGAAGACCTGTTACCACCGCTTTAGCTGCCTGTGCTTCTCAGGTCCCACCATGAGAGCAGCAAGGACATCAACGGACACAGGCCTCTCACCATCGAAGAACAGGCTCAGATGAATGAGGGATGAGAGAAAGGAGGCAGGACCTCCCTCTGAACCCAGCATTTGCTCCTGGAACACCACAATCAAGCACCATGCCACTTTTCCGGTCCTCCCAGAGGCGCCTCCTTACCTCATCCACAAGCAGCACGGTGGTTTCCTGAGAGGACCTCCGGGTCAGGAAGCGCTTTGCCAGCAGTTCTGCCGCATGGTTAGCGGTTGCCTTTTGGCCGGTCAGCTTCTGCAATGCGGGGAAAAGCAGGTGTGGTAAATGGGAAGGATTTTACTCTCCTGAGCTTAATGTTAAATTTGTAGTAGAGGAAGCAATTTAGTGTGAGGACTTTGGTATCCTAAATTCTGCCTTCCACTCTGGTCTTAACCTTAACCTGGAAGGAGAAGAGAAGGCACCAAAAGAGATGATAAAGTCTGTGTTTGAAATGCAAGTGAGCCACAGGCGGGTCCCAGAAGCATCTCCAAAATCATTACTGCATGACTCTATTTATAACTGGACATTACTTGTCCCAAGAAAACCACTAATGAATACAAGAGCCAGGTTCAAACTCCAGCCAACCTCTAATCTGTTTTCCATAGTTGGCCACAGGGCCTCCTGTGTGCCAACAGGTTTCACCACGTCAGTAAGTCCTGGCTTCCAATAATTCATGCCCAGCTCCTAGACTTTAAGGTCCCTGAGGGCAGGAATTCTGCATTCTTTACTCTTGCTACCTCACACAAAGGACAATGCCTGGCACACTGTAAACATATCAATAAGCACAAAACCTCTCCTTTTTCAGAAATATGCCACCAAGAAACTCTATTTTCCGAAATGCTCAAACAGCTTTACTCACCTGCAAGATCTGCACATAGACCTGATGGGGCTCTGTCAGCTTCATCCCATTGACCTCGATGTATTGAAAGGGAGGAATGTCATTTACTTGGGCGGCCTGCTGCAGGCACCGTATCACCTCGTGCACAGTGGCAGTCTTCCCTGTCCCTGGGACCCCGGAGATGTACATGCACCTGCAGCAAGAGGGGAGGACCCGTGGGCTGAGTCCGTGCCAGCCGCCTCACACCATAACCAACCAGTTAGAGGCGTGGGGATGTGTGAAGGAAGGGCCCAGACCCCTGAAATGTGGAGGTGGGGGCAGTAAGGACCGTCCTTGGAAGCTAATCAGAGCAGGACCTGGTTACACAGAATCATTCATTCTACAAGCAATGCTGTATGCACAGAAGACCAGCTTCATTTTCTCTGAATGACAGAGTTTTTCTTCCTAGAGAATTACTTTGACAACAAAAGCTGCTTTAGAAGCCTTCAGGCTTCAGCAACAATTTTGCCTATTCTCCTGACGCTGGGAAAAGGCCATTCAGTTGAACTGTGACACTGAGGTGGTAGGCCAGCAGGGGGTACCCCCCAGACCATCCAGTTTGCCTCAGCATTACTCACCCTCCCGTATGGTCAAGGAGTTTGCTTTCCACAAAGTTGTAGATGTTTTGGAATTCCTGTTCCCGACAGGGAAGAGACTCAGGTACAGCAGAAACATGCAGCCTACGATCGGTGATAAATAAGGGGAAAGGAGGACTTCAGAAACATTTCACCATCCACTCAGTAACAAATGGGGCAGGTTTCTCTATGAAACTTCAATTACAAATCCACAGGAATGCCTTCATTCTCAAATCTCTTCATTTGGCCTCATAATCCCTTTCTCCACCCCAATTACCCAACTGATAGGTTCTAACCAAGGGTACATATCACCTGGGGAGCTTTCCTAAATTACAGGGATGGCCTTCATCCCATAATAGATTCTGATTTATCAACTTGTTTTCTGGGAAGATCTTGGCTTACGTATTTTAAAAAAGTTCCCGCACAGTTCTAAAGGGTACCATAATGGAAAAGCAGTATTCTGATTCATCAGCCACCTTCTATCCCTGGGCAAACGGTGGCAGTAGCCTAGGTTACTCCTTCGAGAACCTGTCCACATTATCCCACCCAGACACTGCTTGAAAGGTTTCTTCTCTCTAAACACCCGTGTTCATTTTACTCTCTACCTTTATTATGTACACGAATGACTACAAATTCCTTGTTTGATGTGAATGAAAACAGAGACCCATTTCTGCCTATCTAACAGGGGCCCACGAGCAGTGTCACCTCAGCCGGGCCTCCTCCAGCATGCTGGCTGGCTCCTGGGCAGCCAGGTTTCGGCTGGGGATCTGGGGAGTGGCATGGCGTGGTGTACTAGGCTTGGGCTGTGTTCAAAAAGAGAACATATTTCAGAAGGAAAAAACCAAAGCAAAACACCATCTAGGACACATCAGCAAATCTGATTCATGATGATCTGATAAAAGAAGTGGTGAATACCTCTTAGTGCCTTTCTGTATAAAGTACGATTCTCCCCCTCTCTCATGTTACAAATACTGTTCACAGGCTAAACACAATTTCTTTTCTCTAATTTATACACAGTCCTGGGATTTGAAAACAATGTCAATCTGAGTAAAGAATGAATGAAAGTATGGATTAAATACTATTTAAAAGTAAAATATTATCCTGAAAGACAAGAAATTAAGAAACCCTAATTACCCTACCCAATACACAGTAGGGTAGGAGGCATAAACCGAGGTTGATGCATAGGTTTCTCCTCTAGATTTGTTTGAAAATATGGTCAAACTTTAGCTCAGCACTTCCATAATCCACAGACTTGGAGAGACATCACCAGATTTTTCCACTCCAAAGCCCTAGGTCACTATTCAGTCTAGTCTGACAGCCCTAGTCTCTTTTCTTTCTTGCTACTGGCTCTCTAGAGCAGGTCTGCTACCCCATCTTCATGTTCTTTCCACAAAGCACTCACTTCTGTGGGGGCATTTCCCCTCCCCACCCTCTGATTTCCCCAGGCTATAGAGTAGTAAGAGCCTCTCCACTGCTTCCTCAGGCTTTAGAAAGCACTTACACCCTAATAGTTTTCTATCTCTTACCGTTGGAGAAAACAAGAAAGGACTACCAAAACCTTGTTGAGAAGGTATCAAAAACCTTGGTGGACTTCTGACCTTTTTTATCATGCTAAAGATGCCATCACACCCTAATATCCCTTGTTCTGGGTGGGACCCAGCAGATGCAATCAGAACCTTGATAAGCTATTTGCATAATGAGAAACTCCAGGTAAGATTATCACTAATCTAAAGGTGATCTATTTGATTTCCTTTTCCGGAGGTCTTTTTTGACTTCAGCCCAATCACATTTTTCTTGATATGGAAATACGGAGATCAGCTTTAGAAAAAGTCTCCTATTAAATAGACATTTCCTAAAAACAATATACTCCAGAAGAGTTTCCTGATCAAAGACTCATACACTAATAACCTCTGGGAAGGTCACAATAACATTAATAAATTAATGGCCCTGAGAACTCCTGTGACAATGAACCAATTTAACTGTGTAATTCAAACATTTCTCAAACACATCTGAACATGGTAAGACCCTCTTTTAATAGGTTCAACATTCTGCTAAAATTCCACAGGAAGCAGAAGAGATGTCCATTTACCTCTTCCCTCTTAACTTTACACAGTTCCTCACTAAGACCTCAGTCGTGCTCCGTTTCTCAGGTGAATCAAATGGCGCAGGAGAAACAACATAGCCCAGCAGCCCTGGATTTGAGATCCGATACGCACTGAGCACTTGCAAGAGGACTACACTGCCATTTGGACCTTAGTCTGCACTTTCTGATTTAGTTCTTCTTTCCAGCCTATCTCTTAATGTGGGCAAGGCATCCCATGATGGTAAATGAAACTACCCCTCAAGCTATAACCACTGCCCTGGCGCCAGCAAGACCCTGCAGGACTGACCCCCAAGACAATGATGGACCTGACTTTACTGCCCACCAGCACGTACACACCTGCCTTTGTCCCATTTTCCTTATACAAACCTAGAAGTATCTCCAGCACTTTGTAGAGTCTTTGAGAGGTTAGAACACTGTCTTCTCGGGGGGTGGCCTCACTGAAATAAACTCCTTTCTTGTTTCACTACCACTCATCTCTGCCTTTGGATTTTGTCAGCGGCAAGTGGCCAAACCTCATCTGTTTGGAACCCCTGGAGCCAGGGGCTCTTGCACCCCTGCGCCCCGGCTCCACAGATTACGCATAAAGCGTTCTGCTAGCGTTTGTGGGAAATGCAAAGATGAGGAGCCAGATCTCGTCCCTCCCTCAGGAAGTCTGGCTCTTGGCTATTTGGTTCTGTATCTTAAAAGGAACTTGGATTCAAAATCATTGCTACTGGATTCATTTTCAGTCCTAGGGTTCACTTAGATCTTTTCTTCTATGAATATTCCAAGTGGAATAACTTTGAGTATGACGGACCTGTGCTCAGAATCCAGCTGTGACTGTGTGACCTTAGCCATGACAATTTTAAAATTAAGAGAAGGATGCTTCACTGGCAAACAAACCTAAAACAGCCTTACGGTTTTCTTTGGTGTCTTTGAGGGGGTCTGTAAGGATGACTTCATGGAAGAGCATAGGTTCTTGGACACCCTACTGGATGTTCTCCTTGGAAGGGGTGGTGTGGAAGTCTCTTCCTCCTCACTGCCAGAGTCTGAAATCTCTGCTGCCGGCAGAAACTCATCCTCTTCTTGGTCACTTTTACTATTACCTAAAAACCTGAATGGTGGGACACATTATTTTCTGATATTCAGTATCTAAATAAAAAGCTCCCTAATAGGTCACTGTGGACTAGAGATATTACACTCTTTCCTACAACCAAGTAATATAGGATGTGCTCTGCTTCTTGGGCCCTTGCTACTGTGATGCTCTGCTAAGGGCTTTAATTATATTATCTTATTAAATCCTTCAACAACCCTGTGACTTGTGTATTATCAGTCCCATCTTATAGAAGAGGAAACTGAGACTTAGAAAGGTGAAGTAACCTTCCCAAGGTTACATAGTATTACAAAGCTCAGGTTAAAATCCAAGTAGCCAGAATCAAAGTTCATGCTTTTAGGCACTCCACTAACAGTCTTGCTGCGTATGAATAGGGGGCCCTGGGAGCCCCCTGAATCCAGGACAGTGTTTCTTGCCCCTTTCAAACTGTGACATTTATGTAGAATTAACATAATCCCAGACATACCAAGTAAAAGGCAAATTTAATGGAATAGCAAATAACAAACAAGAAACATAGGAGGCTTTAAGAGTTGAGATTATGGATATCATAGACAGCAGTGATGAACGTTTCCTGCTTGCTAAGAACAGGCTTACCGAAGCTGCTGCCTAATCCGATTCAAAGTCAAGAGAGAACTCTTCCTATGGATCCGATGTGGGGTAGAGGTAGTTTTATCCTGAGCTTCTGGTTCTTCTGCCTCCCTGCAAGATATCACAGCAAGATGACGAGAAACAGTTTTGGGCACTAGGAATCAGCAGCGGGCACCAGAAGTAGTCAGGTGGCCTGACTGGCTCCTACTGTTTTTACAGCTACTTTGGAGGGATTTGGATTTGGAGGGAACTAATCACACTTTGCCAAAAAGTTTATAATTCAAGTCTGACTCAAAACCAAAGATAAAGTTTACATGAAGCTTATCATTCAAATCAGACTCAAGACCTCCCCAGCCAGAGATCAGAATGTACTCATGCCAGACAGAGCTTCTTGTCCTCTTTCGTTTCTGAGGCATTGATGGATTTACTGTCTAGGCTCAAGGTGAGCAGAAATGCAGCTCTGTATTCAATACAAAGCATTTACCAAGCAAACCTATTATAGACCAGGTGCTGGAGTTTCTGAGCAGGAAATACAGCAATGTGTAATCTCTGTCTTGTCATGACATTATTTGTGCAGCCCATTATTTACAAACATTGTCTCGTGTCAAACTGCAAAGTTAACAAACTAGATGCATTATCTTCTTGTACTATATGTATTTGAGAATGGTTTCCAATTTAAAAAAACAAAACAAAAAACAATAGGAAAGTGAGTGTTAACATGTGGCAAAGAGCCAGAGCAGGACTGTGAAGCAATCCAGGTTTGGGAAATTATCTCCTAGAGCAGTGATTCCAAAAGGACAGCCAAGTATATCAGAATCATCCAAAGAGCGTTTCCAAATGCAGATTCCTGGGCCTAACACTTGGAGATTGATTCGCTATGTCTGGGAAGAGGCTTAGAAATCTGTAATTTGGAAAGGTTCCCGGGTGATGCTACAACAGTCAGATTTGAGACCTGCTGCTCTAACTTGAGCAGCCGTGTCCCACACACGTCACATCACATAAAGGAGCTCAGTTTGCTCTGTGGGAGGCAGGGTAACGCCCCAGTCACCTCTTTTTGATGTTTTCTGGTTTCAGAATCATGAAAGGCACAGCCAAGGATTTCCAGCCCCTCTTGATAGGGGTAAGTGTTCTTTCCTCACTCGTCTCTGTGGTTTTCAAGGCTGGGACTCGGGTTCTCAGGATCCTGTGACAGTCAGGTGATGCCTTCTTGTCATCCTTGGCACATGAGCTTTGAATCTCTCCAGTTTTCTGTGGGGCTTTCAGAGCTGGAGATGAAGTATGAAGTCCATCAGGCTGAGACCTCTTCGTAGGTGAGGTGATCTCAGAGAAGGCCACTTTTCGTTTACTTCTTCTGGGAGAATCCAACAAGGCCCCTGAATTCTGCTGGGAAATCCTAGTGCTGGGTGTCCTAGGGAGACCTAATCAAAGAGAAATCACCACAGACAATGTATGAATTTTATAATGAGCACTATACACAACCTCAATCTCATTAGAGCTAAATTCATCCATTGAAGTTATACAAACACATGAGTTGCCCATATATATATTTATTTATTTATTTATTTTTTAGATTTTTTAAAATTATTTATTTGAGAGAAAATGAGATAGAGAGAGAGCATGAGAGAGGGGAGGGTCAGAGGGAGAAGCAGACTCCCCGCTGAGCAGGGAGCCCAATGCAGGACTCGATCCTGGGACTCCAGGATCATGACCTGAGCCGAAGGCAGTCGCCCAACCAGCTGAGCCACCCAGGTGCCCCTGCCCATATGTATTTAAAAAAAAAGAAAAGAAAGGAATGCTGCCTCATTGTATTCTAGGGCCACTTTATTTTTTTATTATTATTTTTTTTAGAGACAGAGCATACATGTGTGAGCAGGGGGAGGGGCAGAGGGAGGACAAGAGAGAGAGAGAATCTTAAGCAAGCTCCATACTCAGCACAGAGCCCAATGCAGGGCTCGATCTCACGACCCTGAGATCATGACCTGAGCATAAATCAAGACTCAGATGCTTAACCAACTGAGCCACCCAGGCGCTCCATGAATTGCCTATATTTTTAATTATTCCAAGCTAGCTAGCTTTCTTTCCCGAAGCTAGCTTGCTTTTTAAATTTTTCATCTCTCCTAAATTCCAGGGTGATTTTCCTAATTAGAACCATAAGTCAACTGTTAAATCAGCTTTTGTGAATAAATGTTCAGCAATTTCCCTGAAGTAAACTACCTAAAGAATGCTTAACCAGGGATGATACTGCAAGCCCTCAGCCCCCACTCAACAGCATCTGAAAGAATTTCTATCAGCCGCTCCGTTTGAGTAACAAGACCTAGATTTTTTTTAACTCATATTCTATCTGCCAATAGAGAGGAGATGGATCCCCGGGGGCAATCAAATGGGTTCTGTGAATACATAGACCCACATGTGGATTTGCCCCTCTCTCACCATGACAAAGGTACCAGGAACCAAGTCATTCATTCAGGTATCAATGTAAAGCTGTAAAACTGGCAGGATATGTCCCAGGTGATAGGAGAAAACAAAAAATTGAGACTCAATCCTGGTCCCCATCCATAAGACACTCTAGTCTAACAGGGGAGATGATGCACATCAATGTCTATAATATGAAGTAAAATTGTCCTAAAGCACCTAAGTGCTAGTTAATATGGCTTTTGAGGTAGACCTTGAAAAAAGGACAAGATTCCAACAGAGTTGAAAGGGGAGGGAGGAGGAATATAGAGGGAGAATAGATGAGATGGATGAGAATGAAGGCAACAAGGCTTTCGAAAGCACTGGGCACAGAGGCATTCACTTTAGTCCCAGCAGGTAGTTATGTTGGGATTAGCTGCAGATAAGGTGAAGAAAGTCATCTAGCACCTGCGTGGAGAATATAGGGTAACTCATGTCTAGATTAATATAAAAATGTCCCAATGTCCTGGTCTCCCTCATACCTCATTTTCCCCTTTCTGTTAAAAACAATTAACCCAAAACATTTTCATCATAACCTCTCTCCTCTAGTTACATAACTGTGTCAAGTCCAGATTTCTTACCCTAACTCTCAAGGTCCTGTAAAATCAACAGTCAAAAAATACTGCCATTTATTTCTAAATGGTGATGTTGCCAATTATTTCTTTAGTAATCTTTTGGTATTTCCCAATGTTTTACATGTTTATATTCAGCTCCTAAATACCCATTATACTAAGGAGCTATCAAGAACACAGATAACTTATACCCAACGAACTTGGCACATACACCAAGAATTCAGAAGGACTAATTACATATAATAGGATGAGGATGAGCTCTCAAACTGCCATGGAGTGGCTTCAAATACATTACAAGTGAAAAAAGTAAGATGAAAATGATATATCCAGTATGCTACTCTATTGGATAAGAAAAATAAAATTATATGCATATTTGTGCATCTGTATGTGTGTGTATACATATGTATCTGCTCATTTTTGCAAAAAACACAGAAAAAATAAACCAGAAACAAAACTGATTACCTACAAAAGATGGAACAGAAACGGAGTACAAAGGCAAAGAAAGGAATGGGGCTTCTCTAAGTACACTTTTTTTTTTTTAAGATTTTATTTGTCAGAGAGAGAGCACAAGCAGGGGGAGCATGGCAGGCAGAGGGAGAAGCAGGCTCCCCGCTGAGCAAGGAGCCCAATGCGGGACTCGATCCCAGGACCCTGGGATCATGACCTGAGCTGAAGGCAGACGCTTAACCGTCTGAGCCACCCAGGCGCCCTAAGTACGCTTGTTTTAAATAGCTTTGAATCTTATTTTAATGTTTCACATGCTTAAAAATTAACCAGATGGGCAAGGCCCTAAAAATAAACAGAAATAAAAGAACCTAACTGCATATCACCAATGATATAACCATCAGAAGAAAAAAAAGCAATTAAATTAAATTTACTCCCTCGGTGGAATATATTCTAAAGGCATAGAGACCTGCAAATAAATTCTGAACTTTAGTTGGTAAGTGAACTACTGGTAGTAGTACTGGGATAGCAATTGGTAAACTACTTTGTGTCTGGGCGCCTGGGTGGCTCAGTCATTAAGCGTCTGCCTTCGGCTCAGGTCATGGTCCCAGGTCCTGGGATCAAGTCCCGCATCGGGCTCCCTGCTCAGCGAGAAGCCTGCTTCTCCCTCTCCCACTTCCCCTGCTTGTGTTCCCTCTCTTGCTGTGTCTCTCTCTGTCAAGTAAATAAATAAAATCTTTAAAGCTTTCGAAGTTACAGGGCTCAACATTACTAGTCATTAGGGAACAATAATGCAACAATGACATACCACCTCACATCCATTAGGATGGCTACTATCAAAAACACAGGACACAGCAAGAGTTGATGAAGGAGGGGGGAAATAGGAACCCTTGTGCACTGTTGATGAAAATGTAAAATGATGCAGCTGCTGTGGAAAATAGTATGGTGGTTCCTAGAAAAATTAAAACTACAACTATCATATGACCCAGCAATTCCACTTCTGGGTATATACTCAAAATGAAAGCAGAGACTTGAGCAGATACTTGTACACCCATGTTCATAGCAATAATAGTCACAATAGCCAAAAGATGAAAGCAACCCAAGTATCTACTGACAGATGAACAGATAAACAAAATATGGCATATATGTACTATGGACTATTATTCAGCCTTAAAAAGAAAGGAAATTTTACCTCGAATAGCCAAAGCAATCTTGAGAAAGAACAATGCTCGAGGCATCAAACTCCCTGATTTTAAACTATATTACAAACCTACAGTAATCAAAACAGTATGGTACTGGCATAAAAAACATACACAAAGATCAGTGGAACAGAACAGAGACCTAAAATAAACCCACCTACACAGTCAATTTACAAAAAAGCAACCAAGAATATACAATAGGGAAAAGACAGTCTCTTCAATAAATGGTGCTGGGAAAACTGGACAGCCACATGCAAAAAAATGAAATGGACCAACTGTCTTACACCATATGCAAAATCAACTCAAAATGGATTAAAGAGTTGAATATAACACCTGAAACCATAAAATTCCTAGAAGAAAACCTAGGCAGTAAGTTCCTTGACATTGGTCTTGGAGATGATTTTTTGGATCTGAAACCAAAAGCAAACACAACAAAAGCAAAAATAAACAAGTAGGACTATATCAAACTAAAAAGTTTTTTTTTTTTTTTAATTTAATTTTATTTTATTTTATTTTTTTATTTGAGAGAGAGAGAATGAGAGACAGAGAGCATGAGAGGGAGGAGGGTCAGAGGGAGAAGCAGACTCCCCGCCGAGCAGGGAGCCCGATGCGGGACTCGATCCCGGGACTCCAGGATCATGACCTGAGCCGGAGGCAGTCGCTTAACCAACTGA
This sequence comes from Leptonychotes weddellii, assembly GCF_054177405.1. Taxonomy (NCBI): domain Eukaryota; kingdom Metazoa; phylum Chordata; class Mammalia; order Carnivora; family Phocidae; genus Leptonychotes; species Leptonychotes weddellii. Next base: position 38,262,275 of record NC_138372.1, read on the forward strand.
GCCACCCAGGCACCCCTCAAACTAAAAAGTTTCTGCACAACAGGGGAAACCATCAACAAAATGAAAAGGCAACCTACTAAGCGGGAGAAAATATTAAGAATCATTTATCTGATAAGGGGTTAATATCCAAAATATATAAAGAACTCACACAATTCGATAGCAAAAAACTAAACAAGCTGATTAAAAAATGGGCCAAAGATCTGAATAAACATTTTCCCAAAGACATACAGATGGTCAACAGGTACATGAAAAGATGCTCAGTGTCACTAATAATCAGGGAAATGCAAATCAAAACCACCACGAAATAACAACTTACACTTATCAGAATGGCTATTATCAAAAAGACAAGTGTTGGTGAGGATATGGAAAAAAAGCAGGTTGAGCCTGCTTCTCAACCTCTCCCACTCCCCCTGCTTGTGTTCCCTCTGTCAAATAAATAAATAAAATCTTAAAAAAAAAAAAAAAGATTTTATTTGTCAGTGAGAGAGAGGGCACAAGCACGGGGTGCGGCAGGCAGAGGGAGAAGCAGATTCCCCGCTGAGCAAGGAGCCCAGTGCAAAACTCGATCCCAGGATGCTGAGATCATGACCCGAGCCGAAGGCAGACGCTTAACCAACTGAGCCAACCAAGCGTCCCTAGAATCTAAATAAAAAAACAAACAAACAAACAAACAAAAAACAAGCTCATAGATACAGAGAACAGATAGGTGATCTCCAGTCAGGGGGTCAGTGAAGTGGATGAAGGCAGTCAAAATATACTAACTCCCAGTTACGAAATAAGTCATGACGATATAGTGTGCATGGAGTTATAATGGCAACTATAGTTAAGAATACTATTATTGAATATCTGAAAGTTGGTTAGAGAGTAAATCCTAAAAGTTCTCACCTCAAGAAAAAAATATTTGTAACTATGTATGGTGACAGATGTCAACAACTTATTATATAGTATACCTGAAACTAATATGATGTTATAATCATTCCACTTAAATGAGGTATCTAGAGTAGTCAAATTCAGGAAAACGGAATGGTGGTGGTGGCCCAGGAATGGCGGATGGAGAGATGGGAAGCTACGGTCTAATGGTTGCAGAGTTTCCGTTTCAGAAGATGATGGGGATGGCTGTACAAAAATGTGAATGTATTTAATGCCACCTAATTGTACACTTAAAAATGACTAAAATGGTAAATTTTATGTTATGTGTATTTCTTTTTTTTCTTTCTTTTTTTTTTTTTAAAGATTTTATTTATTTATTCATAAGAGACAGAGAGAGAAGCAGAGGGAGAAGCAGGCTTCCTGCTGAGCAGGGAGCCCCATGCGGGACTCGATCCCAGTACCCTGGGATCATGACCTGAGCCAAAAGCAGACACTTAACCATCTGAGCCACCCAGGCGCCCTGTTCTGTGTATTTCAACATGTGTCCGCTCAGTACCTGGCCTGCTGGGGCACTAACTCGATACAATGGCACCTGTTAATATTTTATCATATTCCTTTAGTCTCAATATTGCCCACTGTGACCCATTTCACACATACCACTGAGCTCCAGTCTCTTCTTTGCCTTTGGGGTGACAGGATGGGAAGGAGTTCGGCGAGATTTGGAGGTAGAGTGCCTTGATTCAATCCTTTTGACCGCATGCTCTGCTGTGGTCCAAGAAGTGCTTCCTAGGCCCTTAGTCTTGGCTTCCACAGACTTCTGGCACCTAGGACTGCCTTCTTGTGGCTGATCAAACTCTGCAAAGAGTTCTGGGGCTAGTGGTCTGAATGTCTTCTCATTCCAAGATAGTTTCACAAAGAGTGTCTTCTCATTTTTCGGATCCATAGGTATCACTTCATCTGGGCCTAAAGCTACTACCTGAATAGGAAGAAGTGAGAACAAAATGAGCCAAGGGATGCTTCATGAGAGCTATGATTAAAAAGCATTTACGTCTGGGGTGCCTGGGTGGCTCAGCTGGTTAAGCGACTGCCTTCGGCTCAGGTCATGATCCTGGAGTCCCCGGATCAAGTCCCGCATCGGGCTCCCTGCTCAGCAGGGAGTCTGCTTCACCCTCTGACCCTATCCCCTCTCATGTGTTCTCTTTCTCTCAAATAAATAAATAAAATCTTTAAAAAAAAAAAAAAAAAAAGCATTTACGTCTGCATCCTTACCTGGAATGTCACTCTTCCCAAACTAAAGAGGCACAGACATGGCATATTTCCAGACTCCTAGCTATGAGGTATGATATCCATACCCCACGTTGCTTTCTTTCCCAGTCCAATCTATTCACTCATACCAAATTTCCCCACAACTTCTCTAAGCATGCTCCCCTGCTCAAGTCTGTAATGGCTCCTTGCTACAGCAAGATCTGATTATTACTCTGGTTTTTGGTGCCTTCTAAAATCTGGCCCCACTTTACTTCCTGAGTGCTCAGTACTCTTCCAAATGGCCTTCCATCATTTTTTGAGCTTGGCTAGTCACAGTCCTGCTCATCTCCCCTATCATGCTCCTGCCTGAATACCCTCTTCCCTCTCTAGCTTTCTAAATTGACCCTTCAACCTCTATATCTGCCTTTTGCTCCTTCACTCATTTAACTCAGAGACAAATTATTTTGAGGCATATGTTATGCTGGGCTCATAAACTGGAAAAATCTGACTGGTCATGCCAGACCTAACTCTCTCTGCCTACTGTTAAACCACACTTGGGACCACACTTCATATCATTATATAATCCCCTATTTTGGGGGCCTGAAGTAGCTCAAGAAATAACCCGTATCTTGGTCTCCAAACCAGTGTCTCCATTCATCCTACAGTTCATTGGAACCTGATTTATCACAAAATCCCATAATACAAGTTTGCCCTTAGCAACTAACACTCTTTGTACTGATCTACTCAAGGTGAAGTCCTCATTTAAGCAAGTGTATCCAGCCTCACAATGTTTTGTGCCTGCCACAATCACAGCTAAATATAATTAATTTCCCACTGAGATTCATTTGCTAATTCCTGCTCATCCCTCGGGTCACAACCTAAATGTCACTTCCTCCAGGAGGCTCCTAACACATGGTAAGTGCTCTTGATAAATATTTGTTGAGATGAAGTAGGCAGCAAGCAGAAAAGATGACAAACAGGAAAAAATTCATTTCCGTGGGGTAAATTAGAGCCAGTAATGTTTTTGAGGTCAGCAGTTTAGGAGGCAGCCAGAAATAACCTTCAAAATAGAACCCAAGTATCAAGGCATCACTTACCTGCACATGGTCAATGATGGTCTCAGCACTAATGTTGCTGTTACAGGAAGGGTAATCATACCAGAATATCTCCTGCGCAGCAGGCTTCCGGCCCAGCAAATACCGTTTACTGACAGGAACTTCACAGAATCGGATAAACCACTGTACTCGAGCACGTTTCTTAGAAGGAGCTTCAGAATCTAGGAGGGATAGGTGAAAAAAGGAGGTGTAAGAAAATGAAAGATCATTTTGTTAAGCACTTCGTATGTGCCAGACACTGTGCTAAGCACTTGATAATACTTGATTAACATACTATTTTTAAATCATCACATTAACCCTATAAGGTAGGTACTACAGCTATCTCCATTTTACAGGCAAAGTAATCAGGTTACAGGGACCTTACAAAATTTGTCAAAGGTCACAGGACCAACCAGCAGCAATCTGACGCCACCCAGCACCCATGTCCTTCTCACTTTGCTCCACTTCCTAATGAGGCTATCAGTCATCAAAGAAATTACAAAAGGCATTTGAGAGGAGAAATTCTAATCACAGGCACTGAACACATCTTGTAAATTAGTGATTATAAAGCAGCCACCAAAAAGCAGCAAAACAAAATCCGGGCAAAAATTAGAGCATCAGCCACTGAGGTGACTTCTGACAAACATAAGCTTGCAATTTTTAGCTTTATCTTTACAATATACCATTAACATCACTCCGTACCAGCATTAGGTCCAAGTGAAAGGACATACACTCATTAGTGCCAACATCATCATCACCTCTTCCCTTCCCCGGCTCTCTTCAGAGAAAGACTGAAGCCATCCAATGGAGCACCACACAGACTCCAAAATCTATACACAAAGGCCCATACCTCAAATACAAGTCTGTATTATAGTGCAAATCGCCTATTTCCCCCCCAACTTCCTCATGCTAAAATTAAGACAACTCTGTATGATAGTGCAAATCACCTATTTTTTTCTTCCCCCTTCTTCTTGAATTCATCCTTTGTCCATTCCAAAAATCCTGCCTTAATGACCATTTTAACCCACTCCTAAAAATAATGGCAAAGCTAAATTCTTGAACCCCCCCAATGCCATTTTTACCCAATACTGCTCTAATGAGTAAAGAAGTTTACTAGGTGTAAGAGGGTTCAGCCAGTGCTTAAATGACCCCACATCAGAAGCTAGGGCTCACACCCTATATGATGCTTTGAACAGAGAAATCAGCAATCAGAAATCTTGCAGCTCCCAATTGTTCATGATAAGAAATGGTTTTCATTCCAGCCCCAAACTTACCATCTTCAAATAGTTGAACCAATTTAGCAACATATGGATTTTCATCATCATCCCCTTCAATCAACACAAACTGTCCAACTTGGATGCGAATCTCAGTCAGACCACCTTCCATTTTGACACTCATTTCTCTAGGAAGGAGAGAAACATGTTAGGAAATCACTTAGGGTGGGCCAAGGTCTTCAAACCCTCTGGGCAAATGAAAGTGCTTTCCAACTGGAAAATCTAAATAGTTTCTCTTTGATGACCAAGTCTCCTACTAGGAAACCAATTCACCCATAAAGTCATATGCAAGAAGAAATGAAATGGGTTGAATGAATGGTTTTAGTGTGAATGGTTAATCCAGAGGCCTTAAAATGAACCCTAATCTCTCTCGGTTATTCACAAAGAACAAAGGCTTCCCAAAGCATGAAAGCTGCCCAATAACAGTATCAAAATTTTCAGAGACCTCTAGGGCTGAGAGGACATAGGAACAATGGCGAATTCTACCCTGTTATCATGCAGAAATACAAAGAAACCACTTTAAATAAATACAGCATCATCATACATACGAAATTTTATTAACTTGACATGTCTTCCTCTATCACTGCTATATTTATGCTATCATCCTGTATCAAATAAAACCCCTCCTTATAATCCATTCATATTTATTGTCCCTCAATTCTCAATCTGTAGTAACTAGAACAGGCTGGATACAAGTTATTAACAATTTAGTGTGGAGAAGCTATTATTTCCAGGACAACCAACAGAGTCCATCACTCACTTGTAGGTGTGGTAGCGTAGTTTTTGATCCAACAACGGCTTGCCAACCCACGAATAAATTTGTCTGGTCTTCAGCCTTGTGGGGTAGTACGCCATGGCTCCTGCGTAAAAGTCACTAACTCTGAGTTAACATGACAATGCTCTGATGGATTCTAGCACACAGTCCTGCCTTCAATGAGTTCAGCCTTCTTTTTTGCCCCTGCTACATTCCCACAGATTTTAGAAAACATTTTCTTTGAGGAAAGTCAAGCTTTATTAAGATTGAACATAGACAATTTAGTATCATCTGCATATACCTTGTACTCTGCCTTACCTCTTCTTATGCAGGGTCAATATGCAGGAAAAGAAACTAAATTTTTAAGTACCTACTAGCTGCAAGTCAGCTAGGTTAGTATTAAACATGTTAGTATTAAACATCTAACAACTTGAAACTAAAAGATAGTGATACATGATTGTAAGTATCTTTTTTTTTTTTAAAGATTTTATTTATTTATTTGACACAGAGAGAGACACAGCGAGAGGGAACACAAGCAGGGCGAGTGGGAGAGGGAGAAGCAGGCTTTCCGCCGAGCAGGGAGCCTGAGGCGGGGCTGGATCCCAGGACCCCAGGATCATGACCTGAGCTGAAGGCAGACACTTAACGACTGATTCACCCAGGTGCCCCTGTAAATATCTTCATAACACTTGTAATCGAGATAGGGATAAAATATCAATGCACTAAAGGACAACTAATAGTGTGAAGAGCCAAGAGATGGAGCCAGAGAGACTACTGCAAGTTAGAGGACCAGATCTTGTGGCTGTTCAGGTAGCAAAGGCTTCCTACAGGGGCTTTCTGAACTGAATATTGAATAGTAAGTAGCTATTGATAAGATAAAGTTTATTTTTTTATTTTTTAAAGAGATTTTATTTATTTGACAGAGACAGAGAGCACAAGCAGGGGGAAAGGCAGGCAGAGGGAGAGGGAAAAGCAGATTCCCCACTTAGTAAGGAGCCCGATGTGGGGCTCAATCCCAGGACCCTGGGATCATGACCTGGGCCGAAGGCAGATTGCTCAACCGACTTAGCCACCCAGGCACCCCTGATAAGATAAAATTAAGTGAGGGATTCCAAGGGATAGAAGAAAAAACATGCAAGAGGCATTTAAGGGAACAGCAATGGGTTTTATCAAGTGTATCATTACGCTTACATTAAAGACAAAAACAAAACCACTCTGGCAGTTGAAAGGGGTATTTTCCTTTGCAGCTGACAGGCCCCAGCTATCAATAATTATGAGTAGCTGGAAAGAAATGCTTGTATTAAAGTACATGGGGAAAAAAAGAGACACTTTTACTGACAAAAACAGAAATGTGAATGAAAAATCCAAGCATATCTGACAAGCCTCTTTACAATTTGAAAACTGCAATCTATTAGTCTTAATAATGCCAATTTATTATCTTAAGTTTAAGTAATTAAGATAATAAATCTTTCCTCTAAATTAAATGCTGTTTTTATGGAGCTAAAATTTGACAAAATCAGGGTTAAAGAATTTTTTTCTTTAATCCGTCTGACAGAATTACTCTGAATTACTGATAGATGGACCAATAATTTCAGTCTGTGTTGAAAACAACAGAATTTTATTAGCATATTGACATCCTGATTAAACAAGCTTGTTTCCTTAAGTTCAGTAGCATTATGTCCTATTCTCTACTTGGGAACATTCTGACCTATAAGATTTTCTGCTTTTAAAAAAGGTATTTTTTAGCACACTTTGAGGAAACTAGCAAAAAGAAAAAGATACTAAGTCATTAGTAAATACACAGCTTAGAAATGATGCCTGAATGCTTTAAAGAACATTAAGAGTACTATATAATTCACAACATGGTAGTATTAAAATCAATCTAATTTTAATTAAGTACACCACAGAAATGAACAAAGAGCAAAGACTCATGAGTCAAAACAAATAAAAGATTTGTGCTCTGGGGCGCCTGGGTGGCTCAGTCGTTAAGCGTCTGCCTTCGGCTCAGGTCATGATCCCAGGGTCCTGGGATCCAGCCCCGCATTGGGCTCCCTGCTCGGCGGGAAGCCTGCTTCTCCCTCTCCCATCCCCCTGCTTGTGTTCCCTCTCTCGCTGTGTCTCTTTCTGTCAAATAAATAAAATCTTTAAAAAAAAAAAAAGATTTGTGCTCCAGTAAAAAATGAATTTGGATTCGTTATATCCAATAAGCTTTTGGTAAAACTTAGTAAAAGTGTTTGAATCTCGGGCGCCTGGGTGGCTCAGTTGGTTAAGCGACTGCCTTCGGCTCAGGTCATGATCCTGGAGTCCCGGGATCGAGTCCCGCATCGGGCTCCCTGCTCGGCAGGGAGTCTGCTTCTCCCTCTGACCCTCCTCCCTCTCATGCTCTCTGTCTCTCATTCTCTCTCTCTCAAATAAATAAATAAAATCTTTAAAAAAAAAA
>NC_138372.1:38270451-38374494 GCF_054177405.1 Leptonychotes weddellii
GCCTGGGTGGCTCAGTTGGTTAAGCGACTGCCTTCGGCTCAGGTCATGATCCTGGAGTCCCGGGATCGAGTCCCGCATCGGGCTCCCTGCTCGGCAGGGAGTCTGCTTCTCCCTCTGACCCTCCTCCCTCTCATGCTCTCTGTCTCTCATTCTCTCTCTCTCAAATAAATAAATAAAATCTTTAAAAAAAAAAAAAAGTGTTTGAATCTCAGTAAGTGTTCGAGGAAATACATAACACTAACTTACCTTACAATAGATATTCCTTTTAATGGATGATCTAACACGGTACTGTCAGAAGTAAACTTGCAATTTTTCACCTTTCCACAATGTAATCAAGCAAAATAGGCTACCGAGAGAACAGAGAGGACAAAAGATGCAAGTCAATTACTCACTAAACTGCCATTTTAAAAAGAACTGGAATATCACTTAAGAGTGCTTTGTAGCAAATTGGCTATCTCCCAGAAAACTGTCTACAATTCCTGAATAATCTAATTGTAGGACAAATGGCCTGATTTGTCACTTTGACTATGACAGTTGACTATACTGAAACAATAATTTCATTTTTTCAAACCCCAAATTGGCAAACAGAAGGACTACCGCCATACTTAAAAGGTACTCATGTATACCTAAGACGGGGAAAAAAAAATCCATGCTCTCAAATCTTTTAAATCCAGAAGTTATTTAATCTTACTAAAGCAGGCATCCTCCTTCAAAAACCAACCCAAGATAAAATTTAACATTCCCTTTCTAGGAGATCATGAGCTGTGTTCAATGAGACCAGTACATGGACACATATGCACAAGGGTGAGTGATTTACCCTAGGCTGAGCAATCAGGGATACTGCAAGACTATCTGGGCTTGGACATAAAAACTGCCTCACTCTGGTCTATCACTCTGCTCCAGGCCTGGTTTTCCAAACCTCCAGACCAAGGTTGTTGGTGCCCTCAGACTTAATACACCCTGTTCTCTCTTCTTGCATATCTTTTCAGGGATGGCTCGGGTCTCAGCCCCAATAAAACTTTCTCAGATAGGCCTTCACTGATACCCAATGGAAATTTACCCTCCCACCACCTTATACTGTCCCTCAGGGTCATATTCCATTATACCACCCTATGATCAAAAGCAATAAGCATTATATTACTTTCTTATTTATTGTACTTCCTACATTAGAATGTTAACTTCCAAAAAGCATGGATCTTGGGACCTTATCTATCTTGTTCATAACTGCATTCCCACAGCTTAGGTTAGGACTTGGCATAAAATAGGTGAATGAATGAATGAAAAACAAACTGGTTTTAAAAGTCATTAGGACAGGGGCGCCTGGGTGGCTCAGTAGGTTAAGCATCTGCCTTCGGCTCAGCTCATGATCCCAGGGTCCTGGGATCACTGGGCTCAGCCGGGAGCCTGCTTCTCCCTCTCCTTCTGCCCCTCCCCCTGCTTGTGCTCTCTCTTTCTGTCAAATGAATAAATAAAAATCTTAAAAAAAAAAAATCATTAGGACAGTATCAAGTGTGGTAAAGACATAGAACAACTAGAACCCTCATACACTGCTGGAAGGCATGTAAATTGGTAAAACCACTTTGAAAAATGGGCTGTATCTACTAAAGCTGCACATCCTATGACTCAGCAATTCCAACACAATACACCCAACATAAAAACATACATACCATCAAGACATGAACCAAAATGTTCATAGCAGCACTATACAGCAATGAAATTAAACCAACTACAACTGCACATATGGTGAAAATCTCAAAAAATTAACAGTGAGTGAAAGAAATCAGACACCAAAAGAAATCATACTATATTGATTTCATTCATATAAAGCTTAAAAATAGGTTAAAAGTAACCCATGGTGTTATAAGTCAGAACAGAAGGTAACCTAAGTGACTGAAAGAGAACACAGTGGGGAAGGGACATGTTTCTGGGATGCTGGTCAAGTTTCTTGATCTGGAAGCTGGTTACACAGTTATGTTCTCTTGAAGAAAATTCCTTGACCTGTACATTTATGGTAAGTGCACTTGTCGGTATAGTTATTTTTCAATGAAAAGTTCAAAAAATTAATCAAGAATCCTTCCACAGAGGCAGCATAAGGATGTCAAGCCTCTTTGTACTGTTACTCCACTTTCTTACCTTCCACCCAGCATTTCATCTCACCCACCATTAGCAGAGAGATTACCCAAGAAGGACAATGAATGGGGTGGAAAGGCAGGCCTGACTTGGTGGAGCAAAGGCTTTGGCTCCTAGGAGATAACCACCACAGGCTCTTAATTGTTGCAGATACCAGAACTCTGGAACATACACACCACCCAGTGCAGGGTGCCACACCCAAGGAAAATATAAGGGAGTTGCGGTAAAAATGATAGCAGGTATGTATTGAGTCAATACGACAGAAGGTGGAGCCAAAACTCTATACATTTATCTCATTTAATCCTCAAAATAATCCTAGCACAATGCTAGTACATACTAAGTGCACAACACCTCTCAATAATAAATATTTGCTAAATGAAAGGTAAGTGCTATTAGCACTTCAAAATGATTAACTTGTCCCAATGTTACACAAGATGGTACAGCCTTAATTCGAACCCTGAGCAGCCGGGATTCCAATGACTCTAAACCTTACAACACCTGTGTGAAAGCGGATAATGTTAATATATGCCTGAGAGAACTTGCTTCTGGTGAGCTTACTACAGTAAGCCAGGCTTCCCAGCCACTAACTGGGAAATCAAATGGACCTCAATTTCCTTACCCACAAAATGGATATAATAATAGAATCTTCCTTTTATTCAACCAATATATATTAATCACCCACTGTATGCCACGCACTATTCTTGGATTAAGTGAGAAAATGCAAAATGGCAAATTCACTTCCTCACTCCCTTAATCCCTTGCATTTATTTGTAAGAGACAGTGGATCTTTAAAAAAAAAATTTGAGGAATGTTGGGAAACTCGCATACAATTCACACAAAATTTTGCACTTAATTTCAGGGAATTCATAAACCTTTTAACATTCACATATTGCCCTGTCTCGTTAAAAACGGTTGCAGAAAGACTTGGTAAACCGTGCTCTCACATCAGAAACCTCCGCTGGCATTCACAAGTACCCAATTAACAGCAGGGAAGAGGGTACCATTTTTACAGACTACTAAAATCGAAAACTGACATATCTAATCATCGCAGTTTCATAGCCCAGGATAAGAATCTCACATCTCATGCTTCTAAGTCCAGTGCTTTTTCCAACTATGAAAATCAGAAGGCGCTTCTACTCTGGGTTTAGACTAAAGGAAGTAGAAGACATGCCATTCGCTCCTAGAAAGGTGGATGAGAGTCCCGCAGTTAAGAGCAGCTCACCTGGGGCGGGAAGCTTGGGTGGGAGCCAGGCCTCTTATTCACAAAAAGCGACCTAGACAAGGCTCTCTGGGCTCAATTGTTACATCCGTAAAATGGGGTAATAACTTATGCTGTTCTGCCTTCCCTGTGGTGCTTGGTTCACGACGCCTCAAAGAAGGAAAAGAAGGAAAAGATGGAAAAGCTTCCCAAGGGCAAAGCAAATAGGAGGGATGGTTAGGATCATTAATGAGACTCTCAGGGCGCTGAGGGCAAGAAGGCTCACGCTTCTTTGCTGTTGGCTTCCGGTTTCCCCAACTGCAAACTCTCAGTCCCTGGCGGAGCGGGAAGCCTTTTACAAATCGGGATGTGGAAAAGAAAAATGCTCCTAATGGGCTTAGAACAGTGGTACTTAACAGGCGCTTTGCAAATAATCTGCTGAATGAATCAATGACTGAGTCCACAGAGAACTTCTCCAGTCTCCCCGGCCGAGATCCCCCTCCAGCCCCGGAATGCCACACTCACCGGGCGCCGAAGCCCTCTGTTCCCACCGTCTCAGCTCCAAGAGTTCGTGGAGCCGCAGCAACTCTAACCTGTCCCAGCTGGACTCCTCTTACAGCCACTGGCCGCACGCCAGAGCCAAAGCGGGCGCCTAGCTAGGAAAGAAGGTGGAGAAAAGAAATTTTCGCGCCAAACGTCGTGGCTCCGCCCCCAGGCTGTCCCCACGTTCCGTCACCAGCCAGCCCTTCAGCCCCGCCCACCCAGGAGGGGATGCACGTCGTACGTCCGCCAACGTGTAGCGGCCATCATTGATTCGGTCAGCGACGCAGTTCGCGGAAGAAGTTCCTTTCCTTGCCGCATTCCGGGTACCAAGATGGTGGCCTGAGCTCTTTAGAGAGACTTCCTCCATCCTTCACCGTCCCTCTCAGATTTTTTTTTTTTAACCTGGATGTGACGCATTAAAGGACCCGACGGAAATAGAACTGAAGGCGTTCTAAAATGGCGAACCGTACAGTGAAGGATGCGCACAGTATCCACGGCACCAATCCTCAGTATCTGGTGGAGAAGATAATTCGGACGCGAATCTATGAGTCCAAGTACTGGAAAGAGGAGTGTTTTGGACTGACGGGTGAGCGGCAGCGCGCGGACCCCCTCCCCCCGCCTTGTAGCCCAGTTCTCCTGACTGGGCGTCGGTGGGACTGGTCCCCGGGCGTGAGACTGGAGGGGAATCTGTCATTCAGAAAAATTTGAGCACCTACTATGTGCCTAGTTTTGTGTTGGGCTTTGGGGACACATGAATCTGCTACAGCCTTATTCCGAAGGGTGGATGTGTTGGGTTCTCTGGGTGTTACCATGTTTAATATAATCTGCTGAGTTCTCAAACACTGTTAAGCTCAGGGAGTCTGAAGTTCTTAAAGGAACTTTAACATACCTGAAACCCAATTCAGGGTATTACTATCCCTAAATCTGGACCATTTGCACTATTTCCACGTTCGGGTCCTAATACAAATACCAGTCCTTCAGAGAAGGCTTCCAGGTAGTCTTTAAATCTTTGATTTCTGGCTTCTCATTTTAGTAGCTCTTTTACCCCAGTGAACCATGTCGTCCTCTACTGTAAAACGAGTATCATAATGCCCACCCCAAAGGGTTGCTCTAAGGATTAAATGCAATAATGTATAAAAAGTATTTGGTATGGTTACAGGTATATATTTTAAGATGCATTCAGCAGTTGTGGTGGTGCTAGTTGTTACCACTGTTAACTACTCTGTGCCATTATTGTTGTTGCCACCACCATTAGCTGTGTGTCCATGGACACGTCATATTGTTTCTCTCTGAGTCACTGTTAAATTTTGGATAAATTTTGGGACCTTTTCTCATTACATACAGTTCTCTCCTTGGATGATCTCCACACTACAGTTACATCTTATATGTAGATGCCTTCAGATTTCTCTCTCCAGCCCAGATCTCTCTCTGAGATCTAAATCTCTAATTCCAAGACATGCCAACTCAGTATGTCCAGAAGTGAACTCATGACCTTTTCCCTCCAATGCTAGATTATGTTCCCTTGCTGTATAATTGTATTGCATTCTGCATCTTATTTCAACTATTCATCACACTTTCAATTATTTTTCAATGCTTTCTGCCTTGCCAGTCTGTAAACTCTGTAAGTGTAGTTATTTTGTCCTTCTTTATCCCTCTACCTACATCTCCAGTATTTAGCACCTGGCTATAAGTTTGACTCTCACTATAGCCCTGAAACTTTGTACCTTTATTATTCAGATTTGTACTGATAGTCTAAAAAAGAAGTAAGGTAAAATGACTTGCCCTAGAGTTCACACAGCTAGTGTTTGCTTTTGAAAACAATTGTGGAAGGTTATTATCCCCATTCTGTAGATAACATTTGCTCAAGGGTATGTAGCTATTGATTCGTTTGCTGTTACTGTTTCTTTTCACTCGGAATCTGGCTGTTTTTCTCCAAACATAATGGTGACAGGCATGGACTCTGAAGTTAAGACTGCTTACATGTAAATCCAGGCTTGCTCCTCTGGCTGTGGACCCTGAGCAAGTCACTTAACCTTTCTTAGCCTTCATTTTCCTTAGCTGAAAACAGCCTCAGTGCAGGAACTTCATGGCTAATTGTGAAGATTAAATGAGGTAGTATGACATGCTTAGCAGAGTACCTGGCATATAGTCACCTTTCAGTGTATATTGGCTGCTATTATTATTTTTACTATTAATACACAATTGTTCTTCTCATATTAAACTGTCAATTAGTATTCAGGAGCACCAAACCTTGAACTAGCTTATCTCCACTTCAAACTGGGAAAAGCTTGCTCCTAATATGTCTGAGATGCCACTTTGTTTTTGTTTTTGCTTTTTTTTAGCTGAACTTGTAGTCGATAAAGCCATGGAGTTGAGGTTTGTGGGTGGTGTCTATGGTGGCAACATAAAGCCAACTCCCTTTCTGTGTTTGACCTTGAAGATGCTTCAAATTCAACCTGAGAAGGATATCATTGTAGAGTTTATCAAAAATGAAGATTTCAAGTGAGTGAAATGTTGACTCGCTAATATAAAAGCTTCAATTTCAGTGGTCCAGAATTTGGCTTTGGTTAAGAGAAGTGAAAGCAGTGTATCTTGTTATTTTGTCTGTTCTGATTATATTGATCTTCTCCTTCACATTCTCAGCCCTGGTAACTACCCCTCGTGCCCAAAAAGCATTTCACAAATTCACTGAACATATATCAAGCAGAAGTGAGTACCTCGTATGTTGGTAGCACTGGATGCTCAAAGATGAAGAAAACTACATAATGCGGTAGATAAGCAGGAAAACTTTGGTGTAGATGGAGGTTCATGTCCAGACTCATGTCTAGTCATGTTCAGACTTATTGTGACCTTGGAGAAGTTACTACATTTTGTGAGCGTTACTTTCTTTACTTGTAAAATGGAGATGATGATACCAATTCAAGACTGATGTGACGGTTAAAGAAGATAGTGCTGTATATCTCACAACACAGTGCCTGTTGCATGGTAAATACCCCCAAAATATCAGCTGCTCATATTATTTTATTCATTCTCAGGGAGTTCACAGACAAGTGTAGGAGACAGATATAGTAGCTTATTATGTGCCACCCTCTAAGGCATTTACATATAATAATTTATTTAACCTTCACGACAACCCTGCAAAAAAAATTTTTTTTTTTTAAGATTTTATTTATTTATTTGACAGAGAGAGACACAGCGAGAGAGGGAACACAAGCAGGGGGAGTGGGAGAAGGAGAAGCAGGCTTCCCACGGAGCAGGGAGCCCGATGCCGGGCTCGATCCCAGGACTCTGGGATCATGACCTGAGCCGAAGGCAGACGCTTAACGACTGCGCCACCCAGGCGCCCTAACCCTGCAAAATTATTATCCCTGTTACACAGGGGAGGAAACTTAGGGACAGATTAATTTCAAGGTCAAACAGCTAGTAAATGGCAAAGCTGGCTTCAGTGTTCAGATTATTTTCTACTCCATTCTGTTTGTCATATAAAGAAACTGTTGAGTTTCAAATGCCTACTAGTTATTCCAAGTGAAGAATTTGAGTGGGTAGTCGGATATAGGAGAAAAGAAAAAGGAATCTTACAAAACGTTAACAGCTAGAAAATAGCTTTTATTAGGCACTTATATGTGCTGTATGCTATGCTTAGCACTTTACACACGTTTCTCACTAAATAAACCAAGCCAGCAAATTAGGCACTATTATCTCCATTTTACAAGGATTGAGAAAGCAAGTAATTTGCCTAATGTAACAAAGCCAGTAAGTAATGGAATCAGAATTGTAACCCAGAGGACTTTGACTTTTTTCCAGAACCAGTACTCTGTGCTACCTAGCAACAATTTATATATTCACATCTCTATATATATATTATTTCTTGTATTTTTAGTAAACATATAGGTTATTGTTAAATTCGGTATCTCATTTGATTCTTACAGTAATCCTATGAGGTAAATAGATTCTGTCTTCATGTTATAAATGATATAATAGACTCTGAAAGTTGATCAACATGTCCCAAGTTCCTGCAGCCAGTAAGTGATAGAATGGGAACTTGTAACCAGGTCTTCATATTTTACCCTTCTGCTGCCCCATGTTGCCTCTAAAATTGCAGTTCTTTCATCTGCCAAAGAAGAGAAAGAACTTGTACATCCACTACTGTCCTGAGAAAAGCCAGCTGTGAAACTCAAGATTAAGAACTTTTTAGGATGGCCTATTGTTTCACTGTTCTCTATTTGTCAGATATGTCCGTATGTTGGGAGCACTTTACATGAGGCTGACAGGCACTGCAATTGATTGCTACAAGTACTTAGAGCCTCTCTACAACGACTATCGAAAAATCAAGAGCCAGAACAGAAATGGGGGTGAGTATGGTACCAAGTGTTTGGACCTTCCTCCCTGAACCAGTTCACCAATATCTCTACTTTCACATTGTAACATACATTGTGAATGCTCTTCATCCTTGTTGTTACTGTCTTCATTTCAGTTTCTCCACCTCCTGCATGGAGTACTCCATTAGACTCCTAGCTTCCTGTTGGCCTTACCCAGTCTACCTACCTTTCCAACTGTATCTTTTTTTTTTTTTAAGATTTTTTATTTATTTATTTCACACAGAGAGGGAACACAAGCAGGGGGAGTGGGAGAGGGAGAAGCAGACTCCCTGCTGAGCAGGGGGCCCGATGCGGGGCTCGATCCCAGGACCCCGGGATCATGACCTGAGCCGAAGGCAGACGCTTAACGACTGAACCACCCAGGCGCCCCTCCAACTGCATCTTATGTCGGTCCCAGCCTTGCATCATGTGCTCCCTCCACATGTGCTCCATCCCATATGACCTACCTCCAGAATGACCTCTGAAAAAACATTCCCCAAACCTCACAAAGTTTTCTGTATATTACATCATCACAATTATTTTTATTTTTATTTTTTTTATTTTTTAAAGATTTTATTTATTTATTTGACAGAGAGAGAGAGATAGCGAGAGCAGGAACACAAGCAGGGGGAGTGGGAGAGCGAGAAGCAGGCTTCCTGCCGAGCAGGGAGCCCGATGTGGGACTCGATCCCAGGACCCTGGGATCATGACCTGAGCCGAAGGCAGACGCTTAACGACTGAGCCACCCAGGCGCCCCATCACAATTATTTTTAATGGCCTCTTCTCTAACACTATACTTCACACTGCAGTATAGATTAAGCGTACTCATACTTACGTAGGAATCCCACTGAAAAATAGTAAGTATATCCAAAGGGGGCAGCTCCATACATTTTACAAAGGTATTTTTTTGTGGTAGAGGGGGATTCAGGGTAATGCAGTAAAAACCTTTTTCTTCTCACTTAGTGTCGTAACAGAAGATTAGTAACATTTGCCTTTTACCTCTACATGTAACATTAAGCAGAAGAAAGTCAAGAATTTGGTATTTTACTGTAAACTTTTATTAACTTACTAGTTTATTGAATAAATAAATAATTAAGTGCCAGTGTCATGCCAGGTACTGTCCTTTGTACTGGAAATAACATGGTGAACAAGATGGTCATGGGCATCATGGAATTCCTTATTTATGTTTATATTATGTTAAACTAAGATGGGGTTTTTCAACCTATTGACAGTTTGATCCAGATGATTCTTTGTTGTGGGAAGCTGTCCAGCTCATTGTAGGATATTTAGCTGTATCCCTGGCCTCTACCCACTAGATGACAGTAGCATCCCCACTAGTTGTGGGTGGCAAAGTTAACCCCTGTTTGAGAACCACTGAACTAAGGTTTACTTTAAAAATTCTGAAAAGCTATTACTTTATTTACCATATAAGATACATGCTCTATATTTAGAAACATGGTTCACATGAGAAATTGTACTTGAGTTATATGATCTGTTCAAGAACATCACCCCTGGGCACCTGGGTGGCTCAGTCGGTTAAGCGTCTGCCTTCAGCTCAGGTCATGATCCCTGGGTCCTGGGATCAAGTCCTGCATCAGGCTCCCTGCTCAGCAGGGAGTTTGCTTCTCCCTCTCTCTCTACCCCTCCCCCCGCTCATGCTCTCTCCTGTGTGCTAATAAAATCTTAAAAGAAAAAAAAAAAAAGAACATCACCCCTATACAATTCAGAACTGTTTGTGCTTGCTTTTGTGTTGTGTCTCCTGCTAATTGGGACAGCTTCATTCATCCCTTTATCCCCAGCTCCAAGAAGAGGCCTGGCACATAGATGGCCTCAGTAAAGGTGAGCTGAATGAATGAAGTGATGATGACAAGGCTATGAATGGCTGTAGTTTGAGCTCAGGTCTGTCAATAATCCCTTCTCTGTAACTGCCACACTGAATGGCTTTACTAGCAAATGTGCAGGGAAGGGAGGCTGCAGAGGATTCACACTTTGTATACCAAGTACTTTTTACATATAGATATTTTACGTATAGAGTCTTACACTTCTTTTACTTGTTGGCTATATAAATTTATTTCCAAGTTGCCTGAGCTTATGATTGTTCTTTCAGAGTTTGAACTGATGCATGTGGATGAGTTTATTGATGAACTGCTGCACAGTGAGAGAGTCTGTGATATCATTCTACCCCGGCTACAGGTAAGAGATAAAGGAGACGTCTCTTATCAGAGTTGCCCTTCTCTCCCCAAGACAAGGGAGACAGACAAGTACACATACACAATAAAACACTGAAGCCCATGGATCTCAGGGGTCCTCATCTTAATAACTAGTCTTCATATGTATGAAAAAGGGGATTGGGAGAGGAAAACATAAAGTATTTGAAGGGTAGGGCTTTAAAAGTGAGTAAAACAGGAAGACTTTCTTCTTTAAAATGATATATGAAGGAAATTGTAGGATGTAAAACAGATAAAAGGAGGGTCAGGAGTGGTAGACTGAGATCTTAACCCCTTAAATGTCACCTTTATAACCCTGCTCCTTTTCCTAGTGATAAATGATTATCCATGAAGCACCTTTCAGGAATGGGTTTTGCAGAGTATTATTTTAGAACTACTGTTAATAAAATACAAAGGGAAAACAGATACAGTAGGTTGCCTAAAGAGAAAGGGAATGATCTATAATGGAGAGATGACGAAGCAGGGAATTAAGAGATTAAGTTTCTCTTGTTATAGCTGACTAGCTATGGAACCTGGTTTTATTTTCCCATCTATAAAATGGGGAAATTAGGCCACTCCAGTGGTCTTTAAACTACTCTGTGGGACTGTTTTAAGGCTGCTGAGAGGAGTAAGAGGAGACAGCCCCACATATTCCAACCAGAGTAGCTCCTTTTTTCTCTAAATTACATATTGGGCTTGAGAGTGAGATTTCATTTGAACAAAGGTTTTTTTTTTTTTCTTTTAAATGGCTTTATTAAGGTATAATTGACATAAACTACATATTAAGTGTGCAGTTTGGTAAGTTTTGCCATATGTATACACCCTTGAAACTGTCACACTCAAGAATAGTGAACATACCACCCCCAAAGTTCCCTTTTTTCCTTCTGTGTAATCCCTTCCTTCCCTCCTCTCTCACCCCTAAGCAACCATTGATATGCTGTCTGTCATAATAGATGTGTTTTGGAATTAATACAATACATGCTTTCTTTTTTTTCCTTCACTCAGCATAGTAATATATATTGCATGATAATTATTTCAAAGTAGGGAATAGAATGAATTGCAGATATCTGAGTCTTAAAAAAAAAAAAAAAGATATCTGATAAATGGTTCAGATGAGGCAGCAAATCAACCGGATAAAAAGTAGTTGGTACATGAGTGCTCACATTTAAATGCAATGAATCAACTCTTCTCCACAATGACCCAGTTATAAGAATCTATAAAATAAAAATCCTGAAAATGAGTGTGGTATATCTTTCCTATTCTTTATTGGCTACTGTACACTGTGTAGTGAAGAGAGTAAGATTTCAAAACTGAAAATCTGCTTTCAGGGCCCAATTTTCACACTTCATTATGGTTATGTTAACTATCATTATTACTAGCTGCTCTCATTTTTAAAAATGCTGTAAGAAATGGATTATTTTGAAGTGCAATCAGTTTGTAGCTAAGGGTTCAAAAGCCCATTCAGCTTTAAGCAAGCCTATTGGTGTAAATAAGATGGTCTTCGTAGAGTCTAGAAGACCATAAAACATGCCTTACTGAGAAATTGAAATCCGACTGATGTATATTTTATCACCAAGAAGTGTGGTCTGTTGTGGGCCTCTTTGTGCCCTAAATGAAGTTACCCTTAAGACTACCCTTCTGCTCTAATGCTGTTCTTATTAAGGACTTCAGTGCCCTGACATTGGCAAGGAGCTGCTCTGAAATGAATTCTAATTTCATCAAACACAAATACTATGAATTAATATATTGATTTTGGTCACTTCTGAGTCTGGTGAGCATTAGGAATTTGGGATGCCCTGTCTGATGCAGTCCTAGATCCCAAACTGGTGATCCTTTTTCCAAGGAGCTCTTTAATGAGGGATTGACTTCACAGAGCAGCATCTTTGTCTCATTTTCCCAACCTTTATAGAATTTTGTTAGGGATAACTGAGATCTAAGCTAAATGTTACTATTTATTCTAGGGCTGTCCAACATTTTTTATGTCTTGGGCACAAGAAAATGATAAGGGATCTCATGACCCAGCCAGTCCCATTTGGCATTTTTGAACTCCTCTTTGCCTTGCAGGTCCTTAATCATGCAGTAAGCCAGCGAAGCCACATCTCAAAAGAAAATGGAACCAGGAGATGGATTGTTTATATACTGTACTTGGTTCAAAATGCATGACTCTACTAGACAGTTCCCTAAATCCCAGGTCAAGTAGAGCTGGTGCTACTCCATACCAGGACCCAAGGCACTCTTCATCCCCCAAACTGGGCTGGGCCTCAGTGGGTCTCTTGGGGTAGATTTGCTCTGACACCTGTCTTGGAACTACCAGCCACCAGAGTTACAACTGTGAACTTACTGGCCTTTGTAGATGAAGCTCCATTTTTATTCAAGGCTACACCTATACTGATTGATATTTTAGTGACCTTAAGAGTAAAAGATTACAGAGAATAGAGCCAACAGAAAATGAAGTTGTTCCCTTCAACTTTGTATTTATCTATTTACAGGGGGATGTAAGAGTGAGTATAGATGAAAAGTATGTTAAATTCCTTAGGAAAATCTTGAACTGTCTAGCATGTCTTTGAAATGATACTGCCTCAGCTGTTGCTCACCAGTTTTCCTGGCAATCCCAGAGGCCCAGTGTTGGGGCTTCAGGGCATAGAGAACAAGGCCGCCTGACTCTCATTATGTTTTCTATAGAAACGTTATGTGCTAGAGGAAGCTGAGCAGCTGGAGCCTCGGGTCAGTGCTCTAGAAGAGGACATGGATGATGTGGAGTCCAGTGAAGAGGAGGAAGAGGAGGATGAGAAGGTCAGGCACCTGGGAGCTTAAGGGTTGAAGGAGGGATAATTATGGGGAGGGGATGGGGGAATGGTCCTTCCTTGTTTTGTTTTCAATTTTTAACTTTCTTTAACCAAAAAATACAGTATTTATCATTAAGAGTATGGGCATTGGAGTTAGACTTTGATTTGTATCTCAGCTCTCCATAATCTTGTGCAAATTAATATCAGTCTTTTCCTTTGTAAAGCAAGGAGAATAATACCTTTCTCTTAGGATTATTATGAGTAATAAATCAGATGATATATATAAAGCCCTTTGCATAGTATTGGGACATTATAATTGAATATTCACAGTTGGTAGCTATTAAAATAAATACTTGGAACAAAAATAATACTGTTCATAGTTGAACCTATCCTAAGGAGTAGGCCTAGTTTAGGGGGAAAAAAAACCTACTGCATGCTCATGTTATTTACTAGTTAAAATGCTGAAAAGCTGAAAGCAACCTAGCTGTCGGAGCAGTCAGGTAAACTGTCATCAACTCAACAGACTATTAGACAGCCATTAGAACTGTTATGAAAAGTATATGATAATATGGTTAGAAAAGAAGAATCTGAAACTATTACTACATGTATCCAGAAAGGATCTAGAGGGAAATATAAGAAGTGCTGGTTTATGGATACTGAGTGTAAATGGAAGTGTAGCTCTGAGCCAGTAGGCTCCCTTTAGGGTGAGTGCAAAAGGAAGCATAATGTTAGTTCATGAATTTAAAGCCAAGCAAGCAAGGCTGAGGTGCTCTTTTGTAGTGAGTGAACCAAAAGTAGGCATTCTGTTTTTCCTTTTTATAATGGAAAATTTCAATCACTTACCAAGTGGAGAGAATGTGTCTCCATTTGCCCATCGTCTAGCCTCTATACTTCTTTTTTACTTCTTTTATATCTCTATACCAAATTGTCCCCACACCAATTTTCTTGACAGAGATCACAGCCATCATATATTTCATCCATATTTCAGAAAAGGCCTAACCATACCACTGTCACCCCACATCAACAGTAATTTCTAGTATCAAATATTCACTGTTGAAACTAAAATTACACTGTATGTCAACTAAGTAGAATTTAAGTAAAACTCGAAAGAAGTTAAAAAATATTCAGTATTCACATTTCCCCAATTGTCCTATATTTTTTAATAGTTTCAATTAGCATTCAAACAAGGTCCATAAATCAAGTCATATTATTCTACACAGATTTTTACAATATGTATTTTTCTGATTGTGTCCCTGTGAGGTCAACTTAACATGTTCGATGGTCCCTGTATCTTCTGTAAACTAATTCTTAGATCTGGAGGCTCAGTTGGATTTGAGGTTTTTGTAGGCTTTGGAGTAGAGCAACACTACTTCACAGGTACTGGTGTGTACCCCCTGCCCCAGGGTGAGCAAAGTCAGGCTGTCTCTCTTTTTGTCATATTAGGAGCCACTGTGCCTAGATGATCTCTGCCTAGACCCATTGTGAGGGGGTTGTAAAATGGTGATATTCTTTGTTTTTTCATCATTTGTTACCTATAACACTGCTATAGAGAGAAGTCTCCTAAATCAATATTTAATTTTTCATAGGTACAGTTGATATAGAAAAGATAAATATTGGATTATTTATTTCTCTTTTTCAGTTTTTAAAATGAGTTGACTCCATAGTATCTTCCCAATATGATGAGCTTTTGTCCTTGGTAACATTGTAAACTCATGGATTTAAGCAAATTGGATGTGTTTTAAACCATCCTAGTCCTTGTTGATGCTGAAATTGTCCCCTCTTTGGTCAGTGGGGGGGGCCCCCAACTTGACTCATGAGACTGATAAAATCATCATGGTCTCAGCGCCTTGTCTTCTGATATGATAAGTTCTGGTCATGTTTTGTAAGCTTCTGCCCCCAACCTGAAATTAGCCATTTTTCCAGGGAGCCCTTGGTTTCATTTATAGGGAAAATGGTATTTAGATACCATACCCTGGGTACTATAAATGCCCATTGCTATGGTTTGGTCAGTGTTTCTAGGTCTTTACAGTTGGCAGACCTAGAGGAAAATTTTAAAGATTAAAGTACACTTTAGGGGCGCCTGGGTGGCTCAGTTGTTAAGCGTATGCCTTTGGCTCAGGTCATGATCCCAGGGTCCTGGGATCGAGCCCCGCATCAGGCTCCCTGCTCAGCAGGAAGCCTGCTTCTCCCTCTCCCACTCCCCCTGCTTGTGTTCCCTCTCTCGCTGTGTCTCTCTCTGTCAAATAAATAAAATCTTTAAAAAAAAAAAAAAGTACACTTTATACTTAATTTTACTGATCTTAAATCTGTATCTTTCACATTGGAAATCTAGCTTCTTAAGGAGATACGCATAATTACTTAGCTCTCACTCTTCTCACATAGTCCCAGAATAGTGGTACCAACACTAGAACAGTGGTGGGATTATTGGAAACAGTTGGTTTTTTTTGGTAGTTCTTTTTGTCCTTAGGGTTATCTATGTATTTACTGTGTTTAAAGTCACTTGAAGGTAGAATTTGGGACAGGATAAGGAGGGGAGTGTATATACTGTCCCTAAATGGTTCTCTGTGAGTCTGTGCTCATCGCTGACCTACTGTCCATTTCTTTTCCAGTTGGAGAGAGTACCATCACCTGATCACCGCCGGAGAAGCTACCGAGACTTGGACAAGCCCCGTCGTTCTCCCACATTGCGCTATAGGAGGAGTAGGAGCCGGTCTCCCAGAAGGTAAGCCCCTAGTCTTTGGCCTCTTACAGGGAGACTTTAAGCATGGTAGCATAGAAGTTTGGACTTCAGGGAAGGAAAAAGTCCAGATTGTGGAGAATGTCTGCCCAATGTAGTAATTGCTATAAAACCACCACCCGCAAAATGTCCGTGGCAGACAATAACCATTTATTTAGTCTGCTGTCAGTGATTTAAGCTGTGCTTGGATAGGCAGTTTAAGTTCATGCACCTGTTTTGTGGTCAACTGTATACTGGCTAGTACAGGATGGCTTTTAATGAGGATGACTGGGGCAACTCATCTCTTCTCTTTGTGTATGTGTGTCTCATTCTAGGCTGGGTTAGGCATGTTCTCAGGGCAGTGGCAGAATTCAAGAGCACACCAGCTCAATCATCAAATTTCCTTCCAGTATCTGTTGGTATCACATCTGCAAATACGCCATTGACCAAAGCAGGTCACATGACCGATCCCAGACTTAGAGTAGGAGGGTGCTGATAAAAGGTTACAGGACAAAGAATCATGGATAACAGAAAGGGGTGAAGAACTGGGGCAGTTTTTGGAATCTTCAAGTGCAGTGCACCTACTAAGGTTCTTCCTTTTTTCTTTCTGTATAGGCGGAGTCGGTCTCCTAAAAGGAGGAGGTAGGCCTTCGGTTGATTTGTAATGAAAGATAGGGCCTTGGAAGGAGGGGGGCGTGCTGCTGTTGTGGAGAGTACAATGTCAGATAAAGGGATCTAACCAATCATTTCCACAGCCCCTCCCCTCGCCGAGAAAGGCATCGGAGCAAAAGCCCAAGACGTCACCGCAGCAGATCTCGAGATAGACGGCACAGATCCCGCTCCAAGTCCCCAGGTATAGCATTTGGGCCTTTTGCTATTGGTGGTCTTAAAGAAATGCAGTAAGTGCTTAGCCTCCTCCAGCACAACAGCCGGCTATATTATGGCTTAAAAGAAAAGGAAATGAGAATATGAAAATTTAAGAGTTCACATCTTCACTTTCTCTTACAAGCTTTGGTGAAAGGAGGATGAGCTTCAGTTTTTTTCATCTGAAATTATAGGAATAAGACCTTACATAGTGGTAAATACTCAATGTGATGTTTGTAAAATTAGCCATAACCTGGAATGCATTTGAAGTAGGTTCAGTTTTTCTGACACTCCCCCATAAACACACACACAGTTCAGATCTAAGAGGTGTGTCTAGCATAAGCCAAAAAAACATCACACCAATGAAAGGGATTGGGGGAAGTGAAAATGATAGTGGGGGAGTAGGTGGGTAGAATAATACTCATGCAGTGGCCTTTTCTTCCCCAGGTCATCACCGTAGTCATAGACACAGGAGCCACTCAAAGTCTCCTGAAAGGTATGGATTGACCTTTAAGAATTTTTTCTTTATTCAGAAATTAAAGTCCCAATCACACAACTAAGGTAGACCTGAACTTTTGTTTTGATGGGGATATTTAGGAATTTTCCTTTTTTATAGGACAAAATTGGCCCATTGCCCTGAGAATTACTAGAATTCTGTATCTGTTTTGTGTTTTGTTTTTTCCTTGTAGGATTGCAGCTTTGGTCTCAGGAGATCTGTGGTTGAGTTGAGTGACACTGGACAAGCCACTTTCATTTGATAAACTTTAATTAGAAATTATTGCTATATGCTGTACACTGTCAGGTGCACTCTTAACCTCTCAGAGATCATTTCCTCAGTGGTAAATTTTGGATAGTAATATCTCAGTGTTGCTCTAAGACAGAACACCAAGTACATTTAATGAATATTGGGTATCCCCTCTCTATCCCCATCAGTATCAGCATACCCCGTCTTCCTCAAAAGTCGTTGCCTTGCTCCTTGAACAGCTGTTAAATTTATTATGGTTTATATGTGTTACCATTTCAGATCTAAGAAAAGCCACAAGAAGAGCCGGAGAGGGAATGAGTAATGGACTCAGTTTGGTATTAGTCCAAATGACCACCTGTGGATCCGAAGGCATCTATGTGGAGGGCTTAAGATCTACTCCCCAGGCAGCTATGAGAATATTTTAGGTCTTTTTAACCATATTTCTCCACTTTTCTTTTTCTTAAATGAAAGAGGTGCTGAGTTTTGTATCTCTCTGAGTCATACTTCGCATTTGAGGGATAGTGCTTCCCAAGGGCTGCTTTGGACCCCGTTGTGTAACCAACCTTGACTATACTCAAATTTATAAGGGTAGAAAGGATTTGAGGGGTGGAGAGGATGAATGACAAGGACAGGATGTGGCTGGCTGTTGACCTTTTTGTTATTAAATTTTATACACCCATTTTCCTGTAGTTCAGTTGTTTGGCTCCATGATGGTAACTGTTCTGAGAATCCTGAGATCTGTGCTGCTGCTATTACACTCAAAAATCAAGTCAGTAAAACCTATTACCTCTGTTTTTCCCCTCCCCCAACACGTCCATGTAGTAATAATAGCATGAAAACTGACGAGTTAGCAGCAGCTTTGTAAGAAGAAAAGAATGCATTCAAATGTAAGACTTCTTCTCTGGATCATTTAATCCAATTGCATTGAACAGTTCAACAATGAAACTGAAGCTTAATACCTTTTATACAACATTCTTATACAATACTACTTCTTCCCCAGGAGCCTTGAATTCTAGGTTATGGTGCGCAGCCTTTATCTTGTAAGCACTGACATTATCCAAGTATAGTCGGTAGCAGTAGGGCAACAAGATTGAAAAGAAGAGAAAAGTATCTAATACCACTCGGGGTTTTGACCTGAATTGCTGGAAAATAGTGCCATTCATTCATAGAGCTACAAAATACAGCAGGAACAGGCCAGGCTTTACAGGGGCATGTGGTCAAAGTTGTGTTGGTAGTAAAAAGTGATGCATTCAATTTATCCTGAAGTGTAATTAGAGGCTGCCATGGTATAACTAGATAAAGCCCAGGTTGTTAGGAACTGGAGTTGAACATAGTGATCTAACCCTGAACTGACAACATTCAGGTAACTGTGGAATATGCAGAATTATATGGGATTGCCCAGGAAGTGTTTATGTAAGAAAAGCCAACAACAGAATCATTGGCAACACTCAACACTGGTGAGAGGAAGCACTGCAATCAACCAACTGAAAATGAACCACTCAGAAAGGAGACAGTATGGCAAAGAAGCTAAGGGTCTGAGGATTCAGAAGCAAAATAAGAAATGCAGAGTGTCCGTGGGCACTGATAATCAAGAGGGTGCTGGGATCTTTGCTAGAAGAGTTCAGTCTACCAGTACTTAACCTTTCCTCCTCTAAAAACGGAAAAGTGAAAAAAAGGAATGGGGGAGGGGGAGTGATTTGACTTCCTGCAGCTCTGGACTCAGCAAGAATTATGGAGACCAACTGCCTCATAGGATCCAGTTTCTTGGGAAGTTATATCTGGTCATATGATAATTATTCTTTTGCTTGCTATTGAACTGAAGGACTTTTGCAATATTAAAGCATTTTGAGATATTTGAGATTTCATGTTCTTCAGTGATTCCTGATAATACTTGAGCTAATAAAAGTTGACCATAAGAGCTATTGTTATCCATTATACAACTATATATAGGACTGCCTTTAAGAATTAAATATAAGCACCTCTATATTTGTTATTGAGACCTAGCAGTTATTTCTTTACCAAAGTGATCTAGATGGAAAGAAATGTCTTCTGGCTTAATGACCTGTAGACCAACCAAGTTATCATCCAGTATTATTGTTAAAATATTCACTTTAAAATAAAAGATTCAAAAATTCAAAACCTGCCCCCCAAAAACCTGAACAACTTTTAATAACAGAAATAAGCCTCCCCAAACTATCAACTTAATGCGTACTTATTCAGGTATATGGTGAAATCTGAACCAAATTTCTAGTAACACAGCCAACCTATTGCAGGAAGCAGGTTGTTCCTATTCTTTCACTATTTCAAAGAGCTAAGAGTTTTTGAGTGGGATATGTTGAACATCTCTCTAGAGATTGGTGTAGTAAATTACAGAACTGCAGAGGAGATGGAGCTTAAGGACAAATTTTGCTGAGGGCGATTTCTGTCATCTATATGCTAGCCTAACTAGATGAGGCTCTAGAACTATAGCTTTGTAACTTTGACTAGCCAATATTAAGGAGCATTTTATATTTTACCTCTGTAACATATATTCTATAACTGTTGAAACAAATTTCAGGAAAAAAAAATTCCTTATGCAAAATATTTCCTGTATTTTTTTTAGTTTTTTTTTTTTTAAAGATTTTATTTATTTATTTGAGAGAGAGAGAATGAGAGACAGAGATCAGGAGAGGGAGGAGGGTCAGAGGGAGAAGCAGACTCCCTGCTGAGCAGGGAGCCCGATGCGGGACTCGACCCCGGGACTCCAGGATCATGACCTGAGCTGAAGGCAGATGCTTAACCATCTGAGCCACCCAGGCGCCCTAGTATGTTTTTAATATTGGATGTAAACCACTAAATTTATTTCACTACCCACAATTAATTTGGCGAAAGTCTTCCAGTATAACAACCCAACTTTTTTTTTTTTTAAGATTTTATTTATTTGAGAAGGAGCGAAAGTGAGATCAGAGGGAGTGGGAGAAGCAGACTCCCTGCTGAGCAGAGAGCCAGATGCGGGACTTGATCCCAGAACCCTGGGATCATGACCTGAGCCAAAGGCAGACGCTTAACCGACTGAGCCACCCAGGCGCCCCAACAACCCAGCTTTTAAATTTAAAGCTCATTCCCCTAGCCCCTTTCTGTTATTTCCATTATATAGATTGACCTGTGTATGACCTAAGGTTAAATAAGCATTAGTCAGAAAAGAATGATCAGGGGCGCCTAGGTGGCTCAGTCGTCGTTAAGCGTCTGCCTTCAGCTCAGGTCATGATCCCAGAGTCCTGGGATCGAGCCCCACATCGGGTTCTCTACTAGGCGGGAAGTCTGCTTCTCCCTCTACCACTCCCCAGCTATGTTCTCTCTGTCAAATAAATAAAAATCTTTTTTAAAAAAACCAAAAAATGGGGCGCCTGGGTGGCTCAGTCGTTAAGCGTCTGCCTTCGGCTCAGGTCATGATCCCAGGGTCCTGGGATCGAGTCCCACATCGGGCTCCCTGCTCCGCGGGAAGCCTGCTTCTCCCTCTCCCACTCCCCCCGCTTGTGTTCCTGCTCTCTCTGTGTCTCTCTCTCTGTCAAATAAATAAATAAAAAATCTTCAAAAAAAAAAACCCAAAAAACCCCCAAAATGCAAAGTATACAAGTTCAAAGATGGTATTAAAAGGTAAGAGATGGGGGCGCCTGGGTGGCTCAGTTGGTTAAGTGACTGCCTTCGGCTCAGGTCATGATCCTGGAGTCCCTGGATCGAGTCCCGCATCGGGCTCCCTGCTCGGCAGGGAGTCTGCTTTGCCCTCTGACCCTATCCCCTCTCATGTGTTCTCTCTCATTCTCTCTCTCTCAAATAAATAAATAAAATCTTTAAAAAAAATAAAAAATAAAAAAAAAAGATAAGAGATGGGAAACAAGCTTAGTAGAAAATGATTTGAAAAATTGAAAAATAAAAGCCTTATTAGATACTATAGAGTATAAAATAAACATAAAGCATAGAGAAAATAGGCTGGAGGAAATAAAAATGGAAAATAATAAACTTAAAAGCTACAAAGATAAAACAATTGAAATCCTAAATATGCATAATTCACATTCCTGATGAAGAGAATTGAGTACATTAAATGTCCAGATACAAGAAAATTTTCTTGAAATAATAAAGAGTAATCAAGAAATATCCTGATGAATTTAAGACATAAAGGATTATAGGGACATCTAAGCAGAGAAATCAAGTCCTATATAATGAGGGGGGGAAAAATCAGGCTGGTCTCATAGCAAACTTCATAAGGCAGTGAAGCAAAAGGCTCTAGAGGTCTGCAGAAAATAAAGAGTGACAGGAATTTCATACCTAGGCAAAGCTGTTTTCTTTAAAATGTAAAGACAATAGGCATTCTATTCACTTGGGAAAAAACTGCCTGATAATGAAGTTATCCAACAAGAGATCAAATTAAGGACTTCGAAAAAAGCAGTAAAAGGAGTTGTACCAAACATTTTAAAGACTAAATAATGGGAAATAATTTTAGGGCTCAACTTATATGTGAACATTGTCTATGTAAGAAGTAATATAACCAAGAAGTAGAGGAACTGTTAAGTGTGCTGATTTCATTTTTCATAACAGGAGTCATACATGGTTTCTAATTAAAACATACGTGAGAACTAGGAAAAAATAACTCTAGCCTCTTTAATGTTTTCTGTAATTGTCCTTAATTTTAAGAGGAATCTTTTAGAATTACCATAGAAAAAGCTTTTTTTAAAGTTGAGCATTTCTTCCACATTTTTTCTTTTGTTAGATCCAAGTAAAATTAATTTGCTATATTTAGTAAATATAGCATATGAGCCCACTTTTGTAAAACTCTTTGTAGGTATGTATATGTTTAAGAAAGATAGCTGGGGGTGGAGAGAGACGCCTGGCTGGCTCAGTTGGAAGAGCGTGTGGCTCTTGATCTCAGTCATGAGTTTGAACCCCACGTTGGGTGTAAAGATTACTTAAATAAATAAAAGAGAGAGGTGGAATGAATGAAGTTCATCAGCTCTTAATAGTATTTATTTCTGGTTGATGATGGACTTTTGGGTGGTTTTTATACTTTGTTCTTTAATGTTCCTTTCTTAAACACATTTAAATTATCCTTTACAAGGGAAAAAAATGAATTGTTTGGACTTTAAAGCTATTTTATAAGCTTACCAACACATTTTATATATTGTTTGTTGGAACCACAAAATGGTAACCACTTTCCTGGAGGGCAATTTAGTAATATATAGCAGGAACCTTAGAACTTGTATCCTTTAACCTAATAATCCCATATATAAATATATAAATTCACCGTACTAGAATTATATACACAAAAATAGCTTTATCCCATCACTTTACATATTTTTTATATAGGAGGAAAAAAGCAGAAATGTCCCATCTGTAGGGGACTAAAATAAATGGTACATTATTAATATTCATACTTTTGAATAATCTTTAATGACAATGAAAATATTAATCTCTCCATGTCATTAAACATTATACAAAACATTTCAAAACAATATGATCTTAAATGTCGTGTGTGTACTCTGTAAAATTGATAATTTGGGCACTTCAATTGCTCTACAATGAATCTGAATTCAAAATCAAAAACTATGAGAAGTTTGCAAACTTCTAAAACTGAGATACTACTGTATAAATTATAAACTAAGAGTATTCTATTTTTCCACTTGGTACAGTTTTGCCATTTATTGAGCACTGGTAATTGCTGAAGGAGGGACAAGTGAGATGCTGAAAGTTACTATGTAGAACACTGTCATATAATTAAAACCTAGGTTACTTTTGCCCCAAAAGTACCTTTTGCCAGGTGGTAAAATGCCTTCCTTTAGAAAGTAAGGCTGAGCTGGGGGCAGTCTCTTATTGGAGATTTTTTTCCAATAAAAATTTCAAATATAGACAAAAGAACAGCAAAATGAACATCTTGTACACCTCATCATCTGTTCTCCAAGACTAAATATATG
This sequence comes from Leptonychotes weddellii, assembly GCF_054177405.1. Taxonomy (NCBI): domain Eukaryota; kingdom Metazoa; phylum Chordata; class Mammalia; order Carnivora; family Phocidae; genus Leptonychotes; species Leptonychotes weddellii. The sequence continues at coordinate 38,293,944 of NC_138372.1, forward strand.
AAAACTAACTTTTTAAAAAAATCCTGAATGCTCCAAGTCATACTAGCATTCCTTGTTCTCCTGCACTTCACTTTATTGCACCTTCACAGATGAAAAAAACAAACCAAAACTCATTAATAAATTGAAGGTTTATGACAACCCTGCATCGAGCAAGTATACTGGTACCTTTTGTCTAATGGCATTTGACAACTTTGTGTCTATCACATTTTGATAATTCTCGCAGTATTTCAAACTTTTTTATTATTATATTTGTCACAGTGATCTGTGCCGTGGTTTGGGGTGCCACAAACCATGCCCATATAAGACAGCAAACTTAATAAATGTGTGTATTCTGACTGCTCTACTGACTGGCCATTACCTTGTCTCCCTCTCCTTGGACTTCCCTATTCCCTGAGACACAATACTGAAATTAGGCTAATTTATGACCCTACAATGGCCCTAAGTGTTCAAGTGAAAGGAAAAGTCAATCAATGTGGCAAACTTCACTGTCTTATTTTAAGAAATTGCCACAACCACCCCAACCTTCAGCAACCGCCACCCTCATCAGTCAGCACTCATCTACATCAAGTCAAGACCCTCCACCAGCAAAAAGACTACAACTCACTGAAGCTCAGCTGATGGTTAGCATTTTTTTAGCAATAAAAGTAATGTTTTACTTAAGATGTATATTCTTGCACACTTAATCAACTACAGTATAAACATAACTTCAATATGCACTGGGAAAATCAAAAAAGGCATGTGACTCACTTTATTGTGATACTTTATTGCAGTGATCTAGGACCTAACCTGCAAGACTTCCGAGGTATGCCTATATTTTAACACAAAAATATACACTGGGCCAGCTATCTCCTTAAAAAAACAAATGAGTGAACTCCATCATCTAGTAGGATTCTGAGAAATAATGAAGTTTTAATACGAAAAACTAACAGTAAATACACCTGATCTTAACATTTAATAAATATCTTTTCAGGACTGCAAATATGGCAGGAAAGCCCTCAACCTCCCGCAATAGATTTCAAGCATCTTCCAAGCTGGAAAATATGGCAAAAGCCCAGGTAGTCTCCTATTTAAGTAATGCATATCTGAGAAAGCAGAACAAAGATAATACACTGCCCTTGAAATACATTTGTATTTACTTATTCTGCAGATTTCCAAATCTATAGGATCATTTAGTCCAAAATCCCTGGCAAATATATAACTGGGGATTTTAGACAAAATGACCTCAACCTCAATGTACCAAAATACCACCAACAACACAAGTTTTAATTTCAACTATAATCAGTGATTATTGGTAAAAACCATCCTGGCAGGAGTGCATTTTGGGTAGTAAAAGAATTCAAAATGGACAGCCTGGCACATATTGGTACCTCAGTAAATAAGAAATATCTTCCCTCCACTCTAATTGCCAGTATCAGTCTCAGTGTTTAAAAACTCTCCTTCAAAAGATCTGTTTCAATTCTCTTTCCAACATAAAAGTGTGCTACCTTGGATTTCACTTTATTATTTTGCACCTCAGTTTTCTCAATGATAGAATGGAGATAGCATATGTTTCTGTCAACTTCATTGGGTGTTGTGAAGATCCAGTAAAATAAAAGACCAAAAAAAAGATCCTTGATCTCTAAAACTAAGTCTGTAATTTAGAATACTCTATTCATGGAGAGTAAAACAAATGTCCTAATTGTTACATTATATTTCCATGATCTAACAACCATGTGAATTAACCAAATTTGACTCTTGTCAAAAAGATTTATTAACTTAAAATAGAATTACTTCAAATACAGACAAAAACAACTTTCTGTTCAAGTTTGAGTATTTTCAATATACAAGAATGTAAAAGAAAAAAATTCTGAATCTTCACGTTGTAGTTTTATTTTTTTTTTTTTTACCTTTTAAAAAGTTTTTGGCACTACAAGGTTCTGTAAAGAATAGAAGTGACAAATTTAAAACACATGAAAGTTTTTCCTAATTCTTAAGAACAATATATATAAAGTCTGAAGCAACCAAAGTATGAATACAGCTAATAGAAAATAAAGAATGTAATTTTTAAATTCTCTCTTTATACAATTCATCAAGATTAAACAAAACATAAAATTCCCTTAAAAATAGGGTAATAAAATAGATGAAATTTGTATCACTCAATTTGGTGATACTAGTAAAAACTATAGTTCATATTTATATACAAATAATACAGTCTTTAAAAACAGTCTTAGAATTTAAATAAGCTATCTAAACGTGTTAAAATTTTAAATCAGGACCTGATTTGTTTTGCTTTCCATTAAATGTCACTTTTTCTGCTGAATGTAACTGACATTGAGGTACGGATACCCTTGAGACAGCAGGATTGGCTGGTTGCTGTGCATCGGTAGACCAGCTGAAAGAAAATGGACTCGCATTACTCCGACACGTTTCCTCTTGGTGGGTGGGGACAACGCTCTCTACACCGACGGGTGGCACATCTGTCTGTTGGACACAACACAGACAGGAAACTGAAAGGCTTGTGCCTATTTAACTGACAACCCTTAGAATTTAACTTGTAGCTAGTTCTTTTTTTCTATTTATACAGTAAAGAGGAGATAAAGCATGTCAAAACATTTAGCAGGGGAAGGAGGAGGACAGAAGGGAAATGTAGGTATGTGAAAGAAAAGAGAAGTGAAGGGGAGGAAACAAGGGGAACAAATTCACCAGGGAAGAACTTCCGACTCCCCCCACAACCCCACCGAGCCCTAAAAGGGTTTGTATGACCAAAAGTAACTTTCCTCAACCCCAGTTCTTTACTAAGAATAAGCCCACCATACTCAATGTTCTGCCACTCTACAGTACAGGGATGTCCCAGCAGTACATGGGATAGTTTAGGAACGCTTAAATGGAATCAAGTCTGAAACCTGTACCAGGGACTTCCCCTTAAAGTTATCATTTCATTCAGTCAACATTTACTGAGTGCCTTTCTTTAATTTCTTGAACTCCTAGTTTAAGTGTAATAACTTTGACTCTAGTTTTTTAATTCCTAGGTTAACTAAGAGCTGAGGGCCAGACTCAGACTTTCCCTATTAGAACTAAAATACCTTTGAGGCAAGCAGGCTAGATAAAATGCTACAAGTATTCCTTAGTTTGTAATATTCATTACTTAGATCAAAGCCATTATTGGTACATCAGCACCAACAAAATATAACGAATTCTAATGTCATTCAAGTCTTAGTTCAACAGAACGAATCTGACTATGTCACTACTCAATTCAAAACTTCTATTAGATCTCCACTATTTACTAAACTGAGTCCCAAAAACTTCTACGTAATATGGCCTCAGCCTACCTTCTCTAACCTCATCACCTACACATCTTTCCCATTTACTTTATACTCTAGCCCTATTATTTTCTTTTTTCTCCTTATGCCAGACAAATATCATTGACTTTGCATATATTATTCCCTCAGCTAAGAACTCTCTTCACCTGTAATCTCTAAAAAATCTCTAGGGAAAAAAAAATCCTGTATCTCTTTCACAATCTAGTTCAAATGTCAAAATCTTGTGTGAATTGATCCTTGGTGTCCCTATCTCTATTATATCTCTGCGAGGATAACATTAACTGATTCCCTCTAAGCTCCTATCCTTGTTTATTTTACATGTCTGGCTCTCCTAATAAAATGTGCATTAGGTATACAGGTTTTACTTAATTCTTGCTTGAACAACAAGCACCTAGCACAGTGTGACACACAATATGCTCTCTCAATAAATGTTTATCGAATGCATAAAATTTCACTCCTTGTTCCTGGCCTTCACATAGCTTCCTTGTCCCAGAACTAAACCCACCCAGCCGGTTAATGAATTTGTAAGCAACGGTACCTTGAGTATAGAATGGTTTGTTGGGCTGAAATCTGGCATTTCCCTGATGCATGAAGTTTTGATGCAAACCATAAGGCCACGAAGCTGGGACAAGAGGGAAATGGGGACGTGGTGCATGTTCCCAAGGAATTGGAGGATTTAGTCCTGGAAAGCCTGGCTCTGCATTTCAACAAGACAGGAAAGACATACTTTAAAACATCAGTTTGTTCATTTAAATATTCCTTCATTCCACAAAAATTTATTGAGTACCTACCACTGAACAAGAACAATGCTAAATGCAGAGGATACTAAATTTTTTTAAAGAATCAAACACTGTAAATGTGCTCAAATTATTCATAAAAGAGACACACAATAAGACGACATACAATATGTGGTCACTGCTATACGGGTGGAAGGTGTTCTAAAGAAGGCGCTAACACATTTGATTCAAAGATAGAGATGGTCTTCCTAAGATGATTAACTAAATTGAATTTTAAAGCACAAGGAACACGTTAGGCAAAATGGGGCAAAGAAGGCACATTTTAGACAGAAGGAATAGCATGTACAACAGCCAGAAACAGGAAAGCACAGCAAGTTTGGGAAGCTGCAAACAATCAGCAATACAGAGAAAGGAGTAAGGTAGGTAGTGATAAGGAAAAAGTCTGGACAGGTAAGGTAGGATTTACATTTCAAAGAACTATAGTACATCATTAAGGAACTTACATTTTATCCTAAAGACAATGCCAACTATCTTAGAAACAACTCTATCATGGCCTCGAAGGTGATTCTATTAGAAGCTAAAGCACTTGGTGTAATGGTTGAGAACTTGGGCTTTGGAGCCAACCAGGTTGATATTCAAATCCCAGTTTCAAAAATTACTAAGATTCAATTATGTACCTCAGGCTATTGTGAGGATTAAATTAGATAATAAAAAGTAATGTGGCTTACACAAGTTCTGGTATATAAGTAGGAACTCAAAAAAATATGAGTGCTATTCTTTCTATGGCAAACCACCCCACAATCTACTTCCCTTTAATATGTATCTGTAATCATGGAACACTACATCAAAAACTAATGATGTAATGTATGGTGATTAACATAATAAAAAAGAAAAAAAAACAATGGGAAATTTGAAAAAAAAAAGATGTATCTGTAAGTACATCTTTCAAAGTACATCTTTTTAAGATTTATTTATTTATTTATTTATTTGACACAGAGAGAGAGAGAGAGAGAGAGAGAGAGATAGAGCAGGAGCACAAACAGGGGGAGTAGGACAGGGAGAAGCAGGCTTCCCACCGAGCAGGGAGCCCGATGTGGGGCTCGATCCCAGGACCCTGAGATCATGTCCTGAGCCGAAGGCAGACGCTTTACAACTGAGCCACCCAGGCGCCGCTCAAATTACATCTTTTCAAAGTACTTACTAAATCTTTGGATCATTTTTGGTGGTTTTTCTCATTCAGGATCATAATGTGGCAGGAAATAATCTGAAAGACACTGTCCTCATTCACTAAACTTCCTAGCAGGAATGCAAATTAGGAGGTACCAGACAGGGAGGAGTACACAGCAAGAAAACTTAAAACCCATACTAGCCACATTCTTAACAAGCTCAGTTTTCTCAGGAGGTAACCAGAAAAACAAAGCAGCTGGTTCACTGAAAGTTCGTAAAATCAAGTTACAACTAAGAGCTGAAGCTATACTACAGGGTATATTTTTTTCTTTAAATGAGACTGGGTATACATATTGAGGTCCAGATCAATTGAGAAATGATGTTTGACATAAAAGGGTATTTCTTAGAATATATTCCAATCTCCCTTGGCCATTTTTCACAAACAAATATTTTCATAATACAAACATGGAGGAGAGAAAGGATTGCTAACACAACTGGAGGACAGAATCATTAAGAGTTATGGGCATCCTACAGAAAGTAAGCTAAATTTAAAAATGGGTGAGTTAGCCAAGTTTTGGAGCAAAGCAAAAGGTGAGAGTAGGCAAGAGAGATATAAGGGAGAGGACTTTCCAGGCAGATGAACAAATTAAGTAAACAATTAGGGATAAGAGACAGTATGGTATGTGGGATGTTAATTAGTTCATTAAGGCTGAAAGAGATCAACTAGTGGTGGTACAGGAAGACTAAAACTGTGAAAACTGAGCCACTACACCGAAGGGCAAGACACTGGGTCTGTGTTCATGATTATATAACTCAGTAACGATCATAGTACATGTCATGGCATATATACAATAAACATTTGTTGAATGACAGAAGCAGAGATCACGTTAGAACAGCCATGTATGCCATATATCCTTTGACCTTGGAAATCTAAATGAGTTCCCACATTCTGGCATTTCTGCTCAGCACAATACATTATCTATATTGTTTCAGAAGAGTTCAGAGATACCTCCTCCATCATGGTGCTCTAAAGCAATAGCCTATTTTTGTTTAAAAAGTACTAAATTGGGGCGCCTGGGTGGCTCAGTTGGTTAAGCGACTGCCTTCGGCTCAGGTCATGATCCTGGAGTCCCGGGATCGAGTCCCACATCAGGCTCCCTGCTCAGCAGGGAGTCTGCTTCTCCCTCTGACCCTCCTCCCTCTCATGCTCTCTGTCTCTCATTCTCTCTCTCGCAAATAAAAAAAAAAAAAAAAAAAAAAAAGTACTAAATTGGGTGCCTGGGTGGCTCAGTTGGTTGAGCGACTGCCTTCGGCTCAGGTCATGATCCCGGAGTCCAGGGATCGAGTCCCGCATTGGGCTCGTTGCTCAGCAGGCAGTCTGCTCCTCCCTCTGACCCTACCCACTCTTGTGCTCTCTCTCTCTAATAAAAAAACAAAAATTTAAAAAAAAAAAGTACTAAAATTTTTTTGAAAACTGATAAAGGGAAAAGAGTCAAGCTCAGTCTACTTTTCCTATACATACTATATTTCAGGATAATCAAGTAGTTAATAAGGAAAAGTTCTTTATAGAAGAATCACAAATAGTGAATAGAAAATCATTTTACAACCCTTAGTGAACTAATGGTTATCAGCAATAATTATCAACAGCTACGATTATTATGTAAAAATTAATGAACTGTATAATGGATATCCAACTCATTGATCAATCTTAGGTCACTAAAAGATAACAGAAAGTTCTTTTTGAAATAAAGGAACAGGAACCATATAGCACCAACCAAAAAGTAAAATTCTTACTAAAAAAAATAACCTGAATCTAATCCAGACTCTGGACCTAACTAACAATTTACAGAAAATATGGGCATAGAGGTACATTTCAAACAATGTCACAAAAATAAAATTCAGCCAACACTAGAATGTAGGAGTTCTATAGTTTCTTTAATAAACAGTTTATATGGGAGAAAAATAATGAGGGGAAACTGTTATAAATTAAAGGAGGCTTAAGAGATATAACAACCGCATATAATGTATGGGGCTTTGTTTGAATTCTGATTCAAAAAAAGATCAACAATTTTAGAAAAACAGGTAAAAATGAATAAGGACTGGGTGTTAGAGGATACTGGGTATGGAAACAGTCTTGTTTGTGTGTGGTTTTTTTTTAAGAAATACAAACAAGTTTATACAGAAATTTGATCCAATGCCTGAGATTTGATTAAATACTAAAGCCAAAAGCTTTTTTTATTTTTTATTTTTTTTAAAGATTTTATTTATTTGACAGAGAGAGCCAGAGAGCACAAGTGGAGGCAATGGCAGAGCGAGAGGGAGAAGCAGGCTCCCCACTGAGCAGGGAGCCTGACACGGGGCTCAATCCCAGGACCCTGCCATCATGACCCGAGCCAAAGGCAGACACTTAACCATCTGAGCCACCCAGGCGACCCCAAAAGTTTTTTTTAAATGAGGAAAAGGAGTGGGTCGCCTGAGTGGCTCAGCCAGTTAAGCATCCAACTCTTGACTTCGGCTCAGTTCATGATCTTGAGGTTGTGGGATCAAGACGCAGGTTAGGCCCCATGCTCAGCAGGGAGTCTGCTTGAGATTCTCTCCCTCTCCCTCTAACCCCCTAAAATAAATAAATCTTTAAAAAAACAAAAAAATAAAAGTAGTAAAGGAGCCAAGGACTAGCAACTACTGGGAACTGTTAAAAGCTGGGTAATGGGGGATAGGTTCATCATACTCTACTCTCTCTTTTGTATACATTTCAAATTTTCAATAATGGAGTTTTTAAAATAAAAATATTATTGGGGCTCCTGGCTGGGCATCTGCCTCATAGTTTTGGCTCAGGTTGTGATCTAAGAGTCATGAGATCGAGCCCCATGTCAGGCTCCACGCTCAGTGTGGATCTGCTTGAGATTCTCTCTCCCTCTCCCTCTGCCCCTCCTACTCATGCACTTTCTCTCTCTCTTTCTCTCTAAAATAAATCTCTTAAAAAATTACTATCGCTTCTCGGTCTTTTGGCTAAGATCAAGTGTAAAAAATTATCAACTAAAAAGCTGGATATAAAACAAGATTTATGGTTTATAAAATATTTTTATTATGCAAATATTTTTTAAATGACTGGATCATAAGACACCTAAATATTACACGGAGTTATGTCTACGAATTGAGAATATGGATTATATTTTATTATTCGTATGTTCTATAATGAAAATGTATTTCTATAAATCAGGAAAAAACTAGTATTTTTTAATGCTACAAAGTGCTACTAATATCTTTTTAAAGAATTGCTCCTTACTGGGAGATAGTAAGAGTCTAGGGCAAAGAGCACAGGTTTTGAAGAAAGAAATTGGTTTAAATCCTGGATCTACTATGATTAATTATGAAAGCATGATAATTAAGTTACTTAACCCTGTAATTTCCTCAACTATAAAATTAGTTTTAATAATACCCTACACCGAGCTGGACTGCAGTGAAAATTTAAAGTAACATTTATGCATATTACCTCATTTAATATTCACAACATCCCTGTGCCTTAGAAGCTATTAATATCGCTATTTTAAGGATGAAACCAATGCACAAAAAGACTGAGCAACTGCCTAATGCCACATAATAAATGGCAGGGCTAGGATTCAAATCCAGACAGTGTGAATCCACAGCCCATACTCTTTATCTAATCCTATACTGCCCCTCATAAATATTGCTTGCCATTATTTTCCTCATATTTATACCCCCAAGTTCAACCAATAATACCAATCACCCATTTCTACAGACAGATGCAAAAGAAGAAAAGGAAGGGTTACCCGAATTCCCCACTGTACCATTGTTCACCAGGGAATTTGGAGCCACAGTACGAGGCCAGTGTCCATCATGAGAGGAGTTAGGGATCGCCACAGGTCTGGCAGCAGGCTGTGCAAAGATGATGCTGGGATCGTTCAGGCCAATATTGCTGGGGGCACTGCCTGGTGCAGAGTGGATCACTGGACCATGGATAGGCCAGGATGGCGCAGGGATCTGGAGAGGGTGCATTGGCAACAATCCCATATTGTGCATGGGAGAATACTGAGCTGGTGGTGACTGCGGAAAGTTATACACAGGCATCTGGACCTGATGGGGGGGCTGGGCTCCCTGCTGAGGTGGGCCAAGCTTGGGTTGGGATCCTGGCTGGGATGGAGACTGAGTAATGGCAGCTGATTGGGAAGAGTTCTGTGGAAACGGCTGGGGCTGAGGAGAATAAGATGGTGAATCAGACTGCAAAGAGAAAAAGATAACATTTTAAAATTAATTTAAAAACATGTTAATGTTATAAAAGCAGAGATTATCTAAATACAAAATTATGGAGTTATTTTATTAGGACATTATAAACACAACTCTATGAAGTGAGTAAGAGCCTCATTTTACATGAAAATAGAATTTTCTCTGAGACCCTCAAACCCTCTGACATATACATTACCCTATAAACCTTTTTACTGTCCAAAGAAGAAAGAGCCCAGACGTCATTCCCATCATGCAGAACTCATATTCCAACTGTAACTAGAAACTTGTATCTAAATATCTCACAGCCACTTTGATTCAGTCCCTCAACAAGTAACTGAGTGTCAGTTATGTCTGGGCATTGTTCTAGGTATTAAAAATACAATACTAACATGTATGCCCTCATGGAACTTAAAGTTTATGGGGGAAAGGAGAAAGAGCAGATGAAGAAATTACATAAGCAATTACAATCAAATACAACAATTACTATGATAAAGAATGTATGATGTAGTGTTATAAGGAAATCCCAGACAGAGCAGGAATACCTCAATGTACTTTGGGAGGAAAAAAAGATAAGATGAATGAAAGTGGAAATCAAGAACAGCATCTCAGAGAAGTGACCTTTAAGTTGAGACACAAGGGTAAATAGCAATCAGTCTGATAAAAGAGGGAAGGGATAAGGGAAGGGGAGGAGTATTTCATGCAAAGGGAACAACATGACTGAAGGTCTATAGGCTCATGAACACCTGACTTGTTTAAGTAACTGGATTCTGAAAGCAGTTTATTATTACTGGAGTACAAGGGCAGGGGAATGGCAGATTTGAGGTTGAAGAACCAAAGAGAGACAAGATAATGAAGGGTCCCATAGACCTTATAGTTAAGACTTTATCCTGAGGGCACTGAGAAACCACTGAAGGGTTTCAAACTGGTCAGGAACATGATCAATCTGTATTTTAGAAAAATTATTATGGCTTAATGGGAATGAAATAGAGAACACGGGGGTGGGGAGGGCGGGGGCAAAAAGACTAATGAGGGTGATTAAAAGGCTAGCCCTGATATGATGGTAACCTAGGCTAGGGAAATACAATATAGGGACAGAGAAGCAAATAGCTGTGAGCTATTTTTTACATGTAGAAATAACAGGAGTTGGTGACTGATTTAGATGTGGGGGTTGAGGGAAAGGGAGTAGTTCTGGAAACCAGAGAGTAGGATCATTCAATGAGATGGAGAACACAGGAGCAAGAAGAAGCAAGTCTAGGAATTTGGAGAGAAGTATGTTAAATTCTAGACATGTTGAGGTTAAAGTGCTTTGTGAGACATCAGAACAACAATGTCCATTAGACAGACTCTGACCCAAATCTCAGGTAAGAGAAAATTGAGTGCTAAAACAAAGGGTAAAAGTTAGAAGCAGCAGAGGAAAATGGTTAGAGCATAGGCTTTGGAGACAGGGCCTGAGGGTTCAAGTTCTAGTTCCAAGTATGTGCTGGGCTCAGGTAAGAAACTTAAATCTCAGTTTCTTCACCTGTAATGTATAAATAATAAGCAGAATCTATCTCATAGGTTTTTGTGTAGATTAACTAGGCAATACATGTGGAAAATATAAATACCAAATTCAGGATAGTAGATACATTTTAGTAGCTAGGAAGGGATGGTAGGAAGGTTTTAAGATGGGAACAGCATCCAAGAGGAATGCACAGGGATTATTGACTATGGGTAATTTTTTAATAAAGGTAACACAATGTTAAGAATTGTTAAAGCCTGGTGGTACTACATGGATGTTTATTATTTTCTGTACTTTTTCAATATTTTATTACAAGAAACAATAAAAAAGATATATATGGCATACAGCGATCAACAATGTTAGCTATTATTATTGTTGTTATATAACATTTATGAAGATGTCAGGCCCATAGTATGTATACAAATATTACAGGTGGGGTTAGTGGGCCCCTAAATGGTGTTCCAAGACTCTCCCTATATTGATCTTCAAATGCTGTAAGAATTTTTTCTAAAACACAGATCATACCAAATTCAGCATGTTTAATAGTTAACAGCTTTGAAGCTACCTAGACCTGGGTTTGAATCTTTTAATTTCTCTTATTCTCAGCTTCCCAATTTGTAAAACTTGATCATACTAATACCTACCACTTCGCATGGCCACCCAAAGGACTAAGTGTGAAGCACCAAAGCACAGTATCAGGTTTAGAGTAAGAAAGCATTCAATTGAAGTGCAAAGTGAATACAGATTTACACAAAGGTTAAGAGCAACTCAGCAAAGTTAATATGAAACTTGTGAATCTGAACTCCAATTTAATACTCTTCTTTCACAGGATGTATTTCACTAGGTATTCATATCAGCTATGAGAAGACACATAAAAGCTTCAAGGAAGTCCAATGCCATGCATATATTGCCCTAACATATTAAACCCCTAACACATCTCCAATTTTTATGTCTATTTTTATAAATGTTGCTGATAATCTGCCACTAGGCAAAGACTGAAACCTCAATTACCTTATTTTATCAACAAATACATTAGGTAGTTGTTACCTTATTTTACAAATAAGAAGGCAGGCTCAATGAAGTTAAGTAGCTTCCCCACAGATAAAAACCCAGATCTGCATTACTCCAAAGGTAATGCTCATTCCACCTCATGTGCCTAGCAGGAACACCTCTACAAAGCACTGTTATCTGGATGACTATATTTGCCAGTCTAAAAGATCAATCCAATCAATCTTTCTACCAAAACTAATCCATTTGCAGGTAGAGTACTTACACATTCTGAGGACTGTCTAGTCCTTATGGACTGATCACCCTGTTGCTGGGCTGAACCAGCCACCTGCTGGGCATTTACAAGGTTGCGGACCAGCTGGGCTGCTAAGAGAAGACATCAGAAAGAAAATCAATAGATAAATAACAGAGAAATGATAATCAATAAACTCCCTTCCTCTGTTAAAGAGTCTCAAATCCCTCTGAGATTTTATAAACTTAAAACTATTATTATGTTTGTGAAGGACTTGTAACAACTAATTTTTTTAAAGCTATTTCTCAATCTTGCAAATCACTAAAAAAATGTACTGGTGGTAGAAACAAGAACGAAAAGACAATTACTCCTTTCTAAAGGAGACGACATATTTAAGAAAATACCTTCTGCAACAAGAATCTGAGTAACTGGAAATCACTTCTAAAATACTCTATTTTTTCTTTCATTTAACTGTCATTTGGGTTTCTAATTCTTAAAATTACAGATCTCCCTCTCACATAAGAGCAATGGGAAGAGATATAATTTCTCCTGTATATGTTTCCAGAAAAAGAAATTAACTTTTATTATCTTTTGATAGTGAAAGAATAAAGAAGGTAACTCAAATCGAAAGAATACTTAAAGGGAGTTTACTGAATACAACAGACTGCTAAGACCTTAACAGTGAACATGAATACTGTTCAAAATAAAAGACTATCTAAATTTTCTCTCTTTAAGAAATTATAAGGTTGAAAATCATATTGCTAAGTTTGGAATAGAGAGGAATCAGAGCCCTTAGAATGACATCAACACAAATGACCTTATTTCTACCAAAAACTATTTTTGGCCTTTTCTATTTACCTGCCACACTGCTATTCCTCTGACGGGCCAGCTTGACCTCTGGGCACTCCCTTCGTACATGTCCTGCATCTCCACATATAAAGCATCTGAGGTCTCTGGGGTCTCTAAACTCTCGAGTGTCGTGGAGGTCTCGGGGGTCAACAAGGTCTCGGGAATCTTTCTCCTCTTCATTCCCATCCTTCTCTTCTTCACTGTCTTTCTTCTTTAGTCTAAACAGTAAACTGCTGATACCAATAATGTGGGGCTAGGGACTTGTAAACTGAATGAATCACAGAACAAACTAAACTATACAAAAGTCTCACAATAAAGGTTTTAACATGCCCACTGTATCATGCACCTTTTTTAAGGCAAGGGAACTTCACCTTTAGAGTACACCTACTCATATGGCAGAAACTGGGTATTCCAGTAGTTTTATAATACAACAATAAATTAGAAAAAATTTTTAACATTGAATATTTTAATCTTATAACAATCCTTAGAGGTTGGTATTTATTATCTCCCTTCTACAGAGGGAGAAGCTGATGCTTAGACCAAGTGTCTTCTCTAAATTTAAGTCAGTATATAGCACTGATGGAACCTAGGAGTTAGTTCTGTCTGAAAAGTTCTAAGCTCTTCATATTAGGCAAGACTTAATAACTAAAAAAAGGATTTTCCTGGCCTATGAAAGAGACTATATAAAATACAGGAAAGTTTATTTCATAAATATATTTTCAGGGGTGTGGAGATGTATATTCCTCAAGGTATATATTATATACGTATACCTCACAGTAAATACGTCAAAGATTCAGTTAATTATATTTTAATTACTGATTTGCAGGACTATGAGGTACTCAGCAAGAACCCCATGACTTGGTCATTTTTTTTCTTGGCTCCTGGCAGTCCCCAGTAGAATAGGTGTCAATAAATGCTTCTTCAATTAAAAAAAACAAAACAAAAACTGAATGAATGAATAAGTGAACAAATGAATGATACCAGTGTGCCCCCAAAAAATCTCACTCTATTAACAAAATTCCACTCCGATATACATTTTACCTAATGTCCAATTTAAAGCCCTGAACCTTCTTACTTAAACATATATGAACACAGTTACAGCTACAATAGGCCTCACATTTATTTTCCCTGTAATGTTGATATATAATCATTTGCCAACCTTCTCCTTTTAGGGCAGTCTTTCATGTAGTGGCCTATTTTTCCACACACACGACAACATCGATCATTGGGAGCCAGTTCTCCATCTGTTAATACTCGGGAATCAAAGAAGTACTCCTAGGGAGAAAATAAAACTTTACTAGAAAAAAAAAACCACTATGAATTGTGGAATCCAAATGGAAAGAAGACCAAGATGTAAAAGTGGTTTTACAAAAAGGAAATGGGGCGCCTGGGTGGCTCAGTCGGTTAAGTGTCTGCCTTCAGCTCAGGTCATAATCCCAGGGTCCTGGGATCGAGCCCCGCCATCAGGCCCTCTGCTCAGTGGAGAGCCAGCTTCTCTCTCTCCCTCTGCTGCTCCCCCTGCTTGTGCGCCCTCTCTCTGTGTCAAATAAATTTTAAAAATCTTAAAAAAAAAAAAATTATCATCACTGGGGCCCCTGGATGGCTCAGATGGTTGAGGTTCCAGCTCTTGATTTCAGCTTAGGTCATGATCTCAGGGGTCGTGGGATCCAGACTCCAGTCGGGCTCCGCACTCAGCAGGCAGTCTGCTTCTCTCCTCCCTCTCCCTCCACTCCTCCCCCTGCTCTCTCTCTCTCTCTCAAATAAATAAAGGGGGAAAAAAAAGAACCATCATTATCAATATCACAGTTGCTAACAGTGCTAACCACTTTACATCCACATTATTTCTTCATTCATCTGTGGCATCTTTGCATAATAACTCAATAGATACTATTTTCATCCTCATTTATAGATGAGGAAATAGAGGCTCAGAGAGTTCGAGTCATTTGCCCATAGTAAAAAAGCTGGTTAAGTAAGCAGGATTTAACGCTAAGTTGGTCTGACTACAAATCTCATGCCTTCTGCCTTACCAGGCTATTTCTAGAAAAGAATTATTCTCTTTACAAAAGAGCTCTCTGCCAATAAAGCAATCCTCTGGTTTATTTAAAATATGATTGGATTTGCATATAACATTTCAAGAACATATAACATTTATTATATAAAGCAGGGTATAGCTAAAGAGTAGGTAGAGAACCAATACAAAGTAAATCATTTTCCCAGGTTTTAGAAGTACCAGGATCGGGCGCCTGGGTGGCTCAGTTGATTAAGCAACTGCCTTCGGCTCAGGTCATGATCCTGGAGTCCCGGGATCGAGTCCCGCATCAGGCTCCCTGCTCAGTGGGGAGTCTGCTCCTCCCTCTGACCCTCCCCCCTCTCATGCTCTCTCTCTCTCTCATTCTCTCTCTCAAATAAATAAAATCTTTAAAAAAAGAAGTACCAGGATCATTTTTCCTTTATCCTACCACCTAGCGTATTCTTCTAAGCTTTAGCTCAGTTTTGTTTTGCACTATTACAAAGACTAGTTTGTCGTAACAGTACCCACATTTCTGGAAGGCAAGAGAACATGTCCACTTAGCACTCTTCAAATCTATCTAAAGTCAAAGATAAAAGTATAAGAGATACACCTACTAGGATGGCTGTCATAAAAAGAGAAAGGATGTAGAGTGCCTGGGTGGCTCAGTTGGTTAAGTGACTGCCTTCGGCTCAGGTCATGATCCTGGAGTCCCTGGATCGAGTCCCGCATCAGGCTCCCTGCTCAGCAGGGAGTCTGCTTCTCCCTCTGACCCTCCCCCCTCTCATGTGTTCTCTCTCTCATTCTCTCTCTCTTTCAAATAAATAAATAAAATCTTAAAAAAAAAAAAAAAGAGAAAGAATGTAGATGAAATGGAACAGTTTGGCAGGACCTCAGAAAGTTAAACATAAATTTGTCAAAATGAACCGGCAATTGTTAGGTTTGTCAATACCCAAAAGAAATGAAAACACATCCAAAAAAAATTTGTGCAGAAATATTCACAGCAGCATTAGTCATAAGAATGAAAAAGTAGAAACAACTCAAATGTCCAACAAAGGTGATGAATAAATAAAATATGATATATTCCATTTAATGGAATACTGTTCAACCATAAAAGGAATGAAGTGGTGATACATGCTACAACATGAACAAACCCTGAGAACATTAGGCCAAATGAAAGCAGCCGATCACAAAAGGCTACATATTTTATGATTCCATTATATGAAATGTCCACATAGGCAAACCTACAGAAACAAAAAACAGATCAATGGTTTGAAGAGTGGGAGAGAAAAGGAATGGGGAATGACTGCTAATGGGCCCAGTTTCCTTCAGAGAGAAACAAAATGTTCTAAATTAGATTGTGGTGATGGCTGCAGAATCCTGTGAATATACTGTAAACCAGTGAATGAACTGCTCACTGTATATTAGTGAATTTTATTCAATGTAAGTTATATCAATAAAGCTGCATTGTTAAAAAAAGATGAAAGATGTAATTCTTCACATTCATTATTGAAGAAACCAATATAGCTAATTAAAATCCTCATCATCATATTTTCTGCCAAGGCAAAACAAAAGCCTTTGTCAACCTAGGAATCATCCTGAACTTGCTCTCCTTCACCCATCGCCTCTAATTAATCACAAGTTATATCCATTTTCTTCCTGAATCTCTCTTTAATCTACTTTTCTCCATTCTATCATCCCAGTTAAGGTGGCCTAGACCTGAGGGCCAGCAAACTTTTCCTGCAAAGGGCCAGAGAGTAAATATTTTAGGTTGTGACAAAATTGAAGACATTATGTAGTACTTACATAATAAGAGAAAGCAAATTTCCACCAAATTTTTATTGAAGAATTTCAAAATATACTACTAATAATAATTGAGTATAATTTTTTTGTAATGTAAGTTTACTAAATAGAAGAAAGAAATTCTTTTTTTAAGATTTTATTTATTTATTTGACAGAGTGAGAGAGCACAAGCAGGGGGAGCAGCAGAGGGAGAGGGAGAAGCAGACTGCCCAATGAGCAGGGAGCCCAATGCGGGGCTCAATCCCAGGACCCTGGGATCATGACCCAAGCCAAAGGCAGACACTTAACTGACTGACCACCCAGGTGCCCAAGAAGAAAGGAATTCTTTCTGGGAGAGACATTTCACTTAACTGAGGTTCAAAATTAGTGTTCCCTATCATTAAAATCAATAGAAAATGTTCATCTGTTAATGCTAATCTGCCCTTACATTTTATATATTTTATCTTTGAAAATGTTTTTCACAGATGAAAAGATTGAAGATTCAAGGTAAAGAATTAGACCTAGAGTGCAAATGAAGGACTAGTCTCTGATAAAGAAAATGTATCTGTAGATGCAGGCAGATTTATAGATTTACAGAAAGTTGAAAGAATACCTGATACTATCTTTGTATCATAGGGAAAACCTCTAAGAGTGAGAAGGGCAGAGGTGAAAGGTGGGACACAAAGTGCAACAGGTATTGAATTTTGAGTACAATAAAATCTGAATTAGTTCTTATCAAATAGGATATAAAGGTAAGTAAAGAAACGTATTAAGAATGTCAGATGGTACTGAAAGTCTAATTTAGGCTGGTAAACACTATAGTTGTATTATATAAATAAAACCACCTAGCTTTAGGACTTTTTTTCTTAGTGCTTAGCTGCCAAAGCATAGACAGATGGCAGCTAAGGTGAATTCATGTAAGGTTGAACACATAAGGGTGCAAGAGAAGGACAATGGTACCAAGGAATTTAAAGTATATGCCAGAGAGCACACCAGGAAATCTAAGTTAAATGGGAAGAAAAATGAAGACAGAAGATAGCTGACAGAATGAGAGAATAAGGGTCAATATAGTAGAGGACCTAATGATGTAGAAGAATAGTTGAAGAGGGAATATGTGAGTAAGCAAAAAAGATGAATAAATAGAAAATATACTTGTCTTCATTTTCATTAGTGTAGGAATGAAACACATCTATTTTGTATGCCCACAAGCCTAGTTAGTACATAGCAGAGAAATCAGTACTAAGTAGGAATTCAGGGATGCCTAAGTGGCTCAGTCAGTTAAGCATCTGCATTCGGCTCAGGTCATGATCCCAAGGTCCTGGGATCAAGCCCCGCATTGGGCTCTCTGCTCAGCAAGGAGTCTGCTTCTCCCTCTGCCTGCCACTCCCTCTGCTTGTGCTCACTCTCTCTCTGACAAATCTAAAAATAAACAAAAAAATTTAAAAAAAACAAAGAAGGAATTCAATAAATATGTGTTGAAAGAATATATTTTACTATGGTAATTATAAGCATGAAAGACTTTAAAGGATACTTTCTACAATATCAGCTGTAACACTGATATAATAAAAACAATCTAAATGTCCATCAAAGAAGAACAGTTAAACTAGTATAAACAAGCCACAGAATACTATATATTGACTTTTAAAACAGAAAAAAATAGATCAAAAAATGGTTAGCAGACTCATAGGCCCCTTCAGATAGGCCTCAAACTGATGTTTGGTTGATATGCAAGACCAAAGACTGATATCTATTAGTCAATTATATTATTATACTGAGTTATTAAGAGTTACTAAAATTTTGTATTCATAGACTAAAATTAGCACATTTGCAGTTTACTAAGGATTCTAATATTCTACTAAAAAGTCTGACAACATGAAACTGGTAGGTTCCTATAGAACAAATGCACATATACACATTAATAGTTGGAATTCCCACAATTTTCAGGTAAAATGTTTTATCAGTGCATCATCAGATTTGTTTTGATCTGACTATGCTCTCTTCATTTATTTTTTAATTAGTATGTTAGTAAAATCATTGTTGGATTTTCCTTTTGTTTGACATTTTGTTCTTACACAACTTCTGTGTCATTTCAAATTTTACTGTTATTTTATTTCTCTCCAATATAATCACCCCCCACCCCCAAAGAGGCAGGACAATAAAAAAGGTCAAGAATCAGTGCTACAAGGGAAAAAAGCTGTAGATTTTTCTGCTTTTCTTACCCTACATCCCAAAGAAAAAGTGTGGAAACTGTACTGAACAAGATCAAGGATATTTGTTATGCAATAGTAGAGACACAGTTTCTCTCTTGAGATTGCTTCTCTTGGAAGTTTCTTTCTCTGTGAAATTTAGACCTCCTCCCATTAGAAAGCAAGCAAAAAAGAGAGTGAGACCAAGAGGAATGGGAAATACTATGCCACCCAGTTCAGGCAAAAGGAATCCTCTCAGCTCCATGCCATCACATTCAGTTACCAGAGCTACACCAAAATTAGAGCAGAAGCCTCAGCAAGTAAGAAAGTATTTCTCTGGTGTCGTCCTCTCTTTATAATTTCATCAAGATTTCTAGGGATGAAGAGGGGCAGTGGGCAGCACCTCAAATTCAAAATTTAAGGATACTGACTCTTGACTAACTTCATTCATTCAACAAATGCTTATGTGGTACATCCAATGTGCCATCTTAATAGGTACTGGAGATATGATGGTGAAGAGACATAATAGACCCTTGTCCTCATGGAGCTATAGTCTAATGGGGGAAGACAGAATTAAACAAACAGATACACAAAATTTAGCAAATAGATACCTCATTATGAACTATGATAAGTGCAATAAAAAAAAATACAGGGAGTGTATAATCATCTCTTTCTCCTATTTCTAATACCAACTTGGAAATAGGATAAGGCTTCCTATACCACAAAAAAAGGAGTTCTATATGAAAAAAGATTCAGAATCCAAATTATGTAAACTTACAGCTTCTCTGCCAATGAGTGGATAAAAGGGGGTACCAAAAAGTTTCCTTCCATTGATAAATGCCTTCATGATAAAATTGGTCACTATTGAAAAAAGAAGAAAAAATAAAGATGCAGACCTTAATGTGTAAAAGCTTTAAAAACAGGGGATTTCTATATTTAAAACTTACTTTTTCTAGAAACTCCAGCACCAAGGTTATGATTCAAGTCAAAAGGATCTAGAAAAGAAATATTTATTTTTTGATTTAAAATTCTGTTCACTGTAACAAAATATACATACAAGCCATAACTAGAGAGTAATACTATATAACTCAGACTATTTAAGTCAGCAAATTATTCTTCTAAAATTATAGATTAAAAATGATAGAAATTGGGGGGGAGGGAAAAAATAATAAAAGGACAGAAACATAAAAATCAAGATGAAGAATCTTCCAAATTCTAATGTGCTTTCGGTTTTCCCTTCAATTTCCTTCCCAAATGAAACTGGCTTTTTGTTTTATTTTGTTCCTCAGCTAATGAGTAACGTCATTAGTAATGTCAGCTAACGATTACCTTCAATTGCAATGCATTTGGATGTCCACTGCTTCTCAAAAGTTGTCAACAGCTTTTTCTGCCGAATGCTAATTACATATTCCTTGAAATCAAACTCTTCAGTATAGAAGCGAAGCAGTCCCAACCAAAGCTCTCCTAATGTTTCTGTGTTCTTTCCAAGTGAAGGTAAACGTTTTTTCTATAGGTAAGAAAAAAGAAAGAGAGAAAGGTCTATACTTACTCAAAATATGGAACCCAAATATAAGTAAAATTATTAAATTATGCAAATCCTAACACATATCAGTGAGCATTCTATAACATAAAGACTATGAAAAAATTACCAGTTCTTCTGTTTTATCAAAGAAAAATGCATTCCATCCATCAACCATTCTCTGTGGAATCTGTTTTCCATCAAAGATCTGTAAAAACAATTTTATTATTAGATTTTAAGTCCTCTTATGCAAACACCTAAGTATCCTTATATCATTTTAGAATGTACCTATAAGAGATATTGAGATACTTCTTTCCAAAAGGAACATGTCAGGATAGTCTAATTTGATGCCAAGATATTAATGAATAAAATGTATCTGGAAGATCAAAGCTGGGAAAGGATATCTTAAGAGCTTGAGACTCTCCAAATGACACATTTGATGTTATCTATTTGGCCTGTCAAAACGCATCCAGCCCAAGACTAATGAAGTAAAACTAAAGGAAGAAAAAAAAAAAAACCAATGAAAACCACATTTTTATCAATGGATCATAGATGTAGAAATACATAATACCTATTGATTTGTATACCCAAAGGAAATCAATGGAACCGCTTGTTTTGGGGACGGGCTCTAGTACTTTTTTTTTTTTTTTAAAGATTTTTTTTTTTATTTATTTATTTGACAGAGAGAGACACAGCGAGAGAGGGAACACAAGCAGGGGGAGTGGGAGAGGGAGAAGCAGGCGTTCCGCTGAGCAGAGAGCCCGACGCGGGGCTCGATCCCAGGACTCTGGGATCATGACCTGAGCCGAAGGCAGACGCTTAACGACTGAGCCACCCAGGTGCCCCCAGGCTCTAGTACTTTTAATCAGTTATCTGTATCAGATGATGCTGAAAAGCCCCTGAGTATTGATTTCTTTAAAGAGAAAATTAGGTAGCTTTTCCTGACATCTTGATAAAAACTGTAAAATCTTCATGATTAATTATGAATAATAATCCACTGTCTTGAGGAAAGGGAGGGGAGAGTAATGCTACTTTACTAGAAGAAAACTATCCCTTAAGATGGGTTCTTTAAAAAAGTAAAAAGTTGCAACAGGTTCAGTGAGCAGACCTCATTTCTAGTCTTAGTCCTGCCTGGTAGTGATTCTAGACAAGACAATTATCCTCCTAAACCCTTCACTGTTTTCCCAATGAAAATGAGAGATTAATTAGGTCAGCTGTTTTCAAATTTCGTTTTTCTTTGAAGCTGTAGAATCCTTTCCTAAAATGGAACCTTCCTGAAGCTTAAAGCAAATAAAGGTAGAGGTACTTTAACAGAATCCTAAGTGGAGAAAACATACCCCATTTTTTCCTTATCTCACTTCTCACACATACACTAATAAGCCCCTAGAGCTTACCAGAAAATACTTTAAAACCATCAGATAAGGTGGTCCCCATCACCCCTTCCATTTTAGATGGCACAGTGATTTACAAAATTAACATTATCTGGCCTCTCTAATTTCACTCGCAGGTTTAAGTTCCTTGTAGGCAAAAACTGTAACTTTAGAGCCAAAAATTCCTACTTATATCAAAGCCTGCTATTTATATAGAGAGAATAAATACTTAATACATGTTTGTTGAATGAATATATCTTATTCTGGAAGCATGTTTACAAAAAGATGAAGTTTCCAGAAACTTAGGCTAAGAAGTTGCCTTTTTTTTTTTTTTTGAAAGAGTGTGCATGCAAGCGCGCATGAAGGAGGAGGGGCAGAGGGAGAGAGGGAGAGACTCTCAAGCAGACTCCCACTAAGCATGGAACCCAATGCACTGCCCAATCTCACAACCCTAAGATCATGACCTGAGCTGAAATCAAGAGTCGGACATTTGACTGAGCCACCCAGATGCCCCAGTTGCTTTTTATATTTATATGTAACTTAAATACAGGTATCACTTATCTACCATAAATTCCGACACTTCATAAAACAAACAAGGGAGAGCATGGCAATTAGATATTGATACCTACAACAAATCTTGCCCTGAATAAAGAAATGAAGATATTAAAGAAACCAAATTGTAATATTTTACCATTACAGAAGATTTTACCCTTATAGATGCTATTATAGATATTACATGGGAATAATATAAGCTATGTCGTTATACTTGATTCTTCTTAATATAATTCTTATTTTTGATTAACAACTATGACCCAACTATGTTGGCTGATAACACAGTGAAGTGGACCCTGTGTGCCTTGGAAGGTATTTAATCACTGATTTGCCTTTTTTTTAATGAGCTCTCATACTTCACTTTCTAACTTTCCACTGTTTCAGCCCTTAGAAGGATAAATGCTATCCCCCCGCTTTCTCTTACACACACAATTTCTCTTTCCATTTCTCTCTTCTCTTTCTCTCAACACCAATCATGCTCTACTTGAGCAGTGAGCTCTACTCAGTCCTCCCTGTAAAACCTCATGAACAATCATATTTGTACAAGAAGTGACCCTGTATGTTTTCATATTTACTTTCATATTTAACTGTAATAGTTTAGTATCTGCTGCTATATTTAAACTGCAATATTTAAATTTTTTAGTTGTGGTAAAATACACATAACAAAAATGATTATGATGGTAAAGTTTACAACTGTTCAGTTCAGTGGCATTAAGTACACTCACATTGTTGTGCACCATCATCACCATCCATCCACAGAATTCTTTTCATTTTGCAAAAATGAAACTGACACTATTAAACAATAATTCCCCGTTCCTCCCTCTCCTAGCCCCCGAAAACCACCATTCCACTTTCCATCTCTATGAGTTTGACTACTCTATATAATTGAAATCATATAATATTTAGCCTTTAGTGACTGGTTTACTTCACTTATCACTTAGCATACTGCCCTCAAGATTCATCCATTCAGTTGCAATTTTTAAGCTAATATAAGCTAAGAAAACACAGAAGTTCATAATATCAAGTGTAGCTAACACTCCCTAATCCTCTCTTAGTACTTTTACGTGAAAATTTGTTTTTACTTACGATTTTCTAGAATACAGCAAAATTATTCTGCTTAGGAAAGCTCCTTCTGACCTAAAGAACTCTGTATTGTTAACCATGAAAAGTACACTTAGCAGTCTTATACCCAGTCACTTCAAGTCTAGGTTCAATTACAAATGGAGTCAAAGATCAACAGCTTCATTAAACATATCCTTACCCTTAAAAGTTGATCGATGTCAATGACCAATACTTAAATGATGCCAGAGCAATGGACAATGGGGTCCCATATGATAAGCAAAAAAGGCCAGAAGCAAAAATCCATATATCATCAGTTCATATGTATCACAAAGCCCCCCACAATCAGAGCTCATTATGATGGAAAACATTCCATGGACTGTCTCTCATTTCATCAAGCACTGTTAAGCAGATAATGGGAGAGTTCTTGAAGTTGGCTACTGCAGTCCTGCCTACATTTTTCCAATAATAATATTAATACAGCTGCTAATGATAGTAGTAGTAATAATAATAATGATAAAGCAAGCACCATTTATGAACACCTACTTTAGCACTTACTATAATTCAAGGGCATTTGATTTCTCTGTTCCTTATATCAACACTGAAATAATACTATTATTACATTATTACTGTTGATGAAACTCAGACTAGTGGCAGTCAGGCATCTTAGTGAAGGCCACAATGTCAGAATTAGAATTCAGACCACATATCTCTAGCTCCAAAATCATGCCCCGCTCTTTCCTGAACGGCTCCTCATTCATGGGTAACAGAATTACCCACAAACCACCATGAAAACAAAATTCGTGAGCCACTTCAGTTAATCATAATATTCTGTCAAAGTCACAGCAAATCATAGTAAATGGCTGCTATGATATTCCTGTGTAATAATGCATTTAAGATACCCAAATTTAAAGTCTTAACAACAGTTAGACTAATACAGAGAATGACCCTGGCCTTGTCAGGCCTCATTAATTCATGTTAAAATTTAAATATCCTACTATATACAACCTTGTTAAAAACCACATCACTCAACGCAGATTCAGCAACTTAAAATTTTCTGCCAGGAAAGGATATTTGAAATTTTTGTTTCTTCTCTACTGTTAATTTAAAAGGGGGAATAAATGCTGCTATAAGTACATGGCATTCATTAGAACTTATTAAAACTTACTAAGGCCATCTGATATCCACCATATGGCTTGCTTATTTTGTGATTTTCTTCTCTGCCATGACTACTGGTTTGTGTAAAGTCAGAATATGTGATTTGCCAAATAATTCTGATGCTTCTCTCTTACCTCAAAATAATCACCTTTCTAAGAAATTAGAACTGGATTCTCCCTAATGCTTGCAAATACACTTTGTGCCAGGAATGAGGAGGAATAGATGGATGATTAAGAACTCCTTTAAACCTATTTCACAGAGTATAAATTGGCTACAAAAAGGGAATCCATGAGTCACCAAATCTGAATGAATAGAAGTATAATGTTTCTTCTGATGTACATTCTCATGCTTAATGCAAGTTAACATGACCTTACAAAAATGAGGAAGAATTTTCTTGGGTTTTCTCTCAACCAAAATTCACAAAGTTGACCAAAGTATACACAAGAATACCAAAGTTCATTGCCAGGCAGGAGCAGGGAGAATACTATGGAGAGAAGAAACTTTATATTTGCATCTGAGAGACTATAATGCATGAGTTCATGGATGGCTATAACACTTTCATAATCACTTGCAGCATTCTAAGACTATGAAATACAAACACATTACAAAAGATATTCAACAGTTTTGTTTATCTAAAATCCCTTTGGTAGTCTATATTCTCCCATAATGAATTTTTCAAAAAGATTCATTATGTGATTATATCATTAAGGGAAGAAGAAAACTTAGGATGTCCACGCTGGAAAAATCCTTCATGACCTCATAACTGATCAAGATCTGTGTTTAGATTAATGTTTTCAAAAGAAACTCCTTTACAGTTTTCTTAAACACCTACCTCTTGTAGAACTGGGATAACAGGTGGTTTTCTCTGCTGCAGAAAGTACAGCACCATAAGGATATAAGCATATGAAGATAAACTTCCCCTAGAAGCATCTCCAATGTCACATCGCTAAAGAAACATAACAATGATTGAAAATAAAACTTCAGAATCTTATTCCATGCAGAAGTACTGACTACTTTGAGATACTACTTTTTTTTAACCCATCAAACTGTCAAATATCCAAAAGTTAAATAACAAACTATTATGAGGATGGGTAAACAGGCACTCTCACACATTACAGATGACCATATAAATTAGCATAAAATCTATGAAGAATAATTTGATAATATCAAAATTACAAAAGCATATCTCACTTAACCTAGCAATTTTAAGAATTTATCCTGCAAACACACCAAACACCAAAAAATATGTGAAATAACTAAATAAGAAGTTTTTTAAATCATAGCACTGTTTTAACAGCAAAAAAAACAGAAACTTAAGACTCCTCAAGAAAGCACAGGTTTTAAACAACTGATGACTACACAATTGAACAGGGTGTAGCCATTAAAAAAGAACAAGGAAGCTCTAGTATACTAACAGGAAGTAATTATCAGTATCTACTGATCAGTGAGAAAAGCAAAGTACAAAACAATGTTTTTAGTATATTTATACCCATTATAAAAAGGAGAAAGGAAATTTTTGTATTTGCTTATACTGGTATATTTCTGGGAGGATACAGAGGAACTTTTAATACCAGTTGCCTCTAGCAAGAGGCACTGGTTGGCTAGGAGACAGGTGTGGAAGGGAGATTTTCTACCAGAAATCCCTTCAGACTTTTTGAATTCTGAACCACATGAGTAAGTTGCCCATTCCAAACAAAATTTTTAATTAAAAATAAATCCTAAAAGAATCCTCAGAGGCTTCCCCTGAGTAAGACTTTAGCCGATACTATATAAAGGGGGAGGAATGATTTCTCTGACATGAAAGACTTAGTTTCATTACTACAACTCCACTGAAGTACAGAACGATTATGCTAAAGTTATTCTGTGAGGTGAATCTAGAAAAACAGCCATATCAAATACAACTTGAGGATGTGGCTAAACGCCACTCTTTTCTAAGATGACCTCTGTCCACAAAGACATGTATAGGAATATCTAAACAAGTACGTCTCCCTGTTGTGGAAGAGTGGATTTAGTGAAATGAAAATGCAACCAAATCATTCAGCTACTAGAAACCTTCTACCAACACATTGAAAAATTAACTGTTTATTGAGCAGCTACCATAAGGCAGGTACACTAAATTGGGGATACAGGTCTCCATCTTCATTGAGTTTACCCACTTAGCTAAAAAAAGAAAACAGAATTCAGTATTATAAGTGTTATAATAGGAGAAACACAAGGTTTTATTGGGATTGTTTTGTTTTCTTGGCCAAAAAAAACTTACGACTGAACCCAAATTTCAGATGTCCTAACCCAGAGATTCTTAATTAGGATGATATGCCAAATTCCCATACCTGGGGCTGAAAATCATTATTGCACTGAGTAATTTTACTACTGAGAATTTAGTTAAGTGTTACACATGGGAATAAAGCACATACAGGAAAAAACTAAGACACTAATAAGTATAAACTTAAATCATTTACTATTGAGTGCTTCCTTTAAAAGCTCAGATAAACAAAACTGAGATTTGTCACAAGTGTGACATCAGTATATTTCACTTTAACTATTGTATTATAACAAAGGAGATCATTAACTATTTTATAAATACCTTTGCAAACACCTTCATAGTATATCCCAAGTACTGTACTCTAGGATCAATAGCTGCATAAGTAGCTAGCATTCTTGTGTTATGTTGAGCCTGAAAAAAATTACATATTTGAAAGCATTTCAAATTTATTAAAATTAAACTTATAAATCAGATAAAAAGATATACTCCAAATATAATATATAATTGTAAAACTTAGAATAACTGCAAATGAGTCAAAAACTAATCTTCAATCTGAAGGAAATATCAAGATGGTTCCTAAAAATATTTTTGTCTTACAATGCTCACATTTGAAATTTTTAAACATAAATGTATAGTCAGTGATCTGTAAACTTTTCATTTTTTATCTATAAACTTTTAGAATGACAAGTGTAAACATACCTAGGTCTATACAAAAAGAAACACTTACCAAGGTATTATATAAACTGATATCACCTTCTAAACCACTTCGTCTATGTTCAAATTTTACTATAGGCACTTTGGCAGTAGTTATAGGCAAAATGTTCCTTAAACCTGATTTAAAACAAACAAATACAAAAACTTCATTAGGTTAAATAATTTTCATAAAGCTAAAAAATATTTTGTTGTTTTAAAGCTGTAACTTAAGATTCATACCTGGATGTCTCTTAAGAATTTTTGCCAAATTTTCAATTATTTCTTTACAGTTTAATTTCTAAAAAACAAAAGAAACAAATAATAAAGTTTGTCTAAGTCAATTTGGCCTTGTGCAAATTCACTTCAATGAGGCATTTAATACTAGCACTGAAAATCTCCAGCTATGAAACAACTCAAAGTATAGTCTAGAGACCTGCAGTATCGCCATCACCTGGAAATTTGATGGAAATGCAGAATCTCAGGCCCCACCCCAGTCTACTGAATCACAATCTACATTTTAACAAGATTCCCAGGTAATTCACATCCACATTAAAGTGTGAGGCACACAAAAACAGGAGAATAATGTTTTCAAATATGTGAAATACATAACTAGAGATGGATCTGGTGAAGGCAAAACAGTATAGTGTTTAAGAACATAGGCTCTGAATTTAGACAAACCTGGATTCAATCTTCAACTAAGTATTATTAATAAGCTGCGTGACTTTGACCAGACCCTTAACACCTTGGAGCCTCATACTACTATTCTATAAAACCAAGATAATTATAAACTCCTGCCCTATCAAGTAGTTGGAAGGATTACATGAGACATGTACGTAAAGCATTCAACAGCATGCTTGGCACAAAATAAGCACTTTAAATCTGTGAGCTTGTCATTATGTTGATGAGGAAAAGTAATCCAATTATTACCAGTACCTACTTCTTCAAGAAAATTCTTACCTCTACAAATTTAAATACGTTGATTTTTTTAAAAATCAGAGACAGCAGAGTTGATATGGTAACAATAACCATGATACAAGGAATAGGGAAGATAATGGCATTATAAATTAACTAGATTAAGCTAAACGGTATATACATCAGTGCCCACACTTACTACTAAAAGCACTTTTGTATATCCCCAACATGTTCTTTTTAGCCACTAGAGAGCAGTAATCATTGCGGCTTAACCCGAGGATTTCAAGGGAATCTACAGTTCCTAATTAACACATAATAAAATTTATTATGCAAGGATACAATTTATGCTAAACTATGTTTCAACAATGTCTCA
Organism: Leptonychotes weddellii; assembly: GCF_054177405.1. NCBI lineage: Eukaryota > Metazoa > Chordata > Mammalia > Carnivora > Phocidae > Leptonychotes > Leptonychotes weddellii. The sequence goes on from NC_138372.1 coordinate 38,322,854, forward strand.
TCTGGAAGAAAATGTGTTCTTTTTCACTGCTTCAACTTTCCAGTGTGAATGGCACAGATGATATATAACAGACAAACCCGTAGTGATTAGAAATCCAATTATTAAATTTTACACAGAAGGTATCTAAACCCTAACCTCCACCCCTGGGTAAAATCATTTCCTATTCCCTCAATTCTTGCCCTTCAAAATAGAGAGAGGCAGCCTCTTTCCAGTAGATGGCACTGAGTAGAAGTTAGTTAAGAAGAATTAAAATATTTATAATTTCTCAATCTTTTTAAAAGATAAAATGTTAATACTAGAAATAATTTCTTAGGGCCAGAAATAAGGATCTACCAGACATCTGTACTCTGCCATCGTTACTCTGGTTCTAACAATTTAAACGCCACCTTTTGAAAAAAATTCAGAAACGCATAGGTACACTATTCTGCTGAATTCTTTTAAAGTACAACAGAGGCTATACTGACACCACTACAGATGCCAGAAGCTTGGCCACACCCCAATCTTGCAAGCAGTCCCTGATTTTGAGACATAAATTCCAACAGTTATGTTGGTAAAGGAAGGAGCAACTACAGGGATCCCCTCCTTTCTAGTTGCTGCTAGGAAGGCCTGGGATACTTCCCTGTCCAATCAGTCCCTTTCTTTACTGGAGCTTGGACAATCTTGTTTCCACTGCTGATGGTACACAAAGAGAGAAAGCGTAAGTACCCACTCTCACTGCTGAGACTGCTCTGGGGGAAGGTCTGCTCCTGGCATCTCACAGTGAAACTCCAAAAGTAGTGGTTAGGTTCTACAGTACTATTAGTACTATATTTCAGCTACATTATGGGTTAAATAAATTACAGGGAAGCAGTGAGATACAATGGAAAGAGCATGAACTGTGGAGTCAGACAGACCTGGGTACGAATCCCGGCTCCAACATTTACTAGCTGTGTGAACTTGGGCAAGTCAGTTTATCACTCAAAGCCTCAGTTTCCTCATCTGTAAAATGGGGGAAATTATCTACCTCAAAGGTGGTTGTAAGAATAAAATGAGGCCTCAATAAATGTTAGTTCCCCTCCCCACCCAAAATTAGTTTCTAAAAGCTATCCTAGAACATGACATTTGTAACACTGCTTTACGGAAAAAAATGTGTTCTAAGTGCCCCCAAATTACAATTAACTTGTACAACACAATCCATTTATAAATTAGATGTTCACTTTTATTTTCTATCTTTAGTGATACAAAGATATCACCTAATGGAAGAGATATGAAAAGACAGAGGAAATGAGATCAGTGTTCACTACAGTAGCATCAGCTTCACATTGGTTCCAATGAAAAAAACTGCAACTCTATATTAACTTTTTCCAAAAATTCATTACAAAGCACTTTTAACTCTTAGTGACATGGTTTTTGTGTTACAAAATTACTGAATTTTGGGGTGCCTGGGTGGCTCAGTTGGTTAAGCGACTGCCTTTGGCTCAGGTCATGATCCTTGAATCCCTGGATGGAGTCCCGCATTGGGCTGGCTCCCTGCTCGGCAGGGAGTCTGCTTCTCCCTCTGACCCTCCCCCATCTCATGTGCTCTCCCTCTCTCATTCTCTCTGTCTCAAATAAACAAATAAAATCTTTAAAAAAAATAAAATTACTGAATTTTAAGTAAATTTACTTACTTAGACATTTGAATGTCTTCTAAAATGGTAGTGCTAAATGCTTTTACATTTCAAATACTACTACTGCTACTACATTTACACGAAGAATGACACCATATTTCTATCAATACTACATACATAATTTAAAATACATTCACCACTGGAAGAAAATAAACTTCTACATCTCTTTTCAAACACTAACTCTTACCTCTGCATTTTCGTGGCCTTCCAGGGTCATACAAATATCCAGATCACTATCACGAAATCCAAATCCATTCTTAGAAGAGCCAAATAAGCACAATCTTGCCTTTTCTAAGTAAAGGGAAAAAAAAGTCAAAAGTTTCATAATTAGCATGAAAGAGGTGCCTTCTATTACCCACTAATGGACTAACAAGAGATGATCTTATCTACTTCTATGGCTTAAATACCTTTCGTTGCCAGATATACTGAGAAATTCCAAAATATTCATCTAAAGCCGAGATCTCTTGCCTAAGTTCTCACAATCCTTGTTTCTAACTGCTTTTTCCATTTTTCTACAGACATTATAAAATCAAAAAGTCAAAACTAAGCCTTCAGCTTTTACCTCAAACCTACTATTGCTCCTATAATCCCTATTCTCAGCAAACAGTATCTTTATCTACTCAACTGCCAACGTCAGAAATACATGTGTAGTTCTTAACACCCCTCTCAGCTTCTATATCCAAACAATCACCAAGTCCATTAATTTCTTTCAACTTAACTATCTCGTAAGTTCATCTACTTTTCTTCATTCTCCACATCACTACCAATAGTAAAGTTCAATATTTAGAGATTTATCTTTTGGAAATAAAAGAGTTTTTTCAGGCACAATTCAAGTAGTTTGATAAATATCACCTTAGTACGCAGAATTAGTTCTCCCAAAGTGAGTGATTAATCCATTTGATATAAATTATGATAGAGTTATCCTTTCATATTTAGTGTCATTCAGTAACAGGTACCACTTCAAGCAAGCTGTTGCTTAACTGGATTGGGTTTCTCTCGCTATTAATTCTTCACATTATATATTTAGATAAGAAATTCTGTATTTTCAAAACCTAATTCTCTAATTCAGTTCTGATGTCCAACTTGAAATTTCAATGGCAACTGAGAGACATAAAAGAAGCTATGTTCATCAGCAAACAAAAATGTGCATGGGTTTAATATAACAGACTTAGATTTGGTCAGTATTTTCCATACTAACAAATATAACAGAAAATGGAATCCTATAGTATATAACAGATTATCTTTTACAAGTACAAATTCATTCTGATTATAAATCAATTCTTTATCCTTTTCTAAAATATTTGGCCATAAAACTTTTGATTTTTCACCCCTGTACCCCAAATCTGCTCCTTCTGCTGTTTTGCTATTTCAGTTAAATAATATCACACAACTACTAAAAGCCTTGAAACCATCCTTGACTCCTTTTTTCCCCTCATATCTACCATGTAAAGCGTCAGCAAATCCTATTGGCTCTACATTCAAAATATATCCTATATCTGACCACTTCTCATCGACTCTTCCAGAACATTATTATGTCTCACCTAAACTTATGCATCAGCCTCCTAAATTGCTCCTCCTGCTTCTATTCTTATAGACCTATACTCTATTCTCTCAGATCATGTCACTTAAGCGTTAAAACCTTCCCGAAGCTTCTCATTAGACACTCAAAATTCAAAACCCTTCTACCAATATCTATAAGGCTCTAATGATTCAATCTCTAGGCTACCTCTCAGACTTCATCTATTACAGTCTACCTCACACATTCCACTGCAGCCACACTGATGTCCTGCATGGCCTTCAAACACAACAAACATAATTCAATCTTGGGCTATATGTACTTGCTATTCTTTCTCTCTAGAATGTTCTCTCCTTGGATATTCATATAACTTGCTCCCTCACATTATTCATGGCTCTCTTCAAACGTCACTTTATCAGAGCAAACTACCCTAATAGTAGAGAGAACTACCCCCATCACTATCCTTTTAACTCCTACGCTTTAGTAGCATTTATTATTTCCTGATATTACATTATATACCTTTTTGTTAGTTGAATATCTGTCTACCCTTCTTAATATAAGCTTTCCGAAAGCAGGTTTCACCTTTTGTATTGGTACTGTATTCCCAGCACCTAGAATAGCACCTAAAACATAACATTCAATGAACACTTTAAAAATAAACAGAACTCAGACTAGGTGGCTATAATAACAAAAACAATCAATTTTTAATATATGACATACCATCATATTCTTTTTGAATAAACTTTTCCAAGCCAATTAAAATTTGCTCCCTGTTGTGTTGTTCAGAAAAGGGTGGTGATAACTCATCTAAGTTAAAAAAAAAAAAGAAAAAGGAAAAAGGAAAAAGAAAAGTAAGGAAAATGGAATCTGAAAAGGTATTCAATTTTTTACCCTAAACTCTTTACTTAAAATTTCATTATTTGTTAACTTCTCTGACTTTAAAATCATAAATGTTACTGGGGAAGGAAGGGGCAGGGGGACAGCAGAAAAATAATATATTTATAGGTTTATGTATGTTTCACATGATCATTTTCCCTATGAAATGCCTACAAAATATATTTACCTCTAAAAATTCTTTAATATTGTTTTTTTCAGACATTCTGCTCTTTTCCCATATACATGCTTGTTTTTCCTACCTGTAAGTCTATACTCAATATTGTTATGTAAGGCACCTGACCCATTCAAACCTAAGTTCCCTCAAATGTCTGGTCAAGATTCATATCTTCCCTATAAGATGCTTCCAGACACAGCCTTCAACGACTTCTTAAGTGAATTTCCTTATTTCCTAAACCACTTGCCAGTTTATAGTGACTAGTAACAATTTTATAGTTATTTCATTTAAATTCATATTATTTTTCCAAATAAGACCACATAGTCTTAAGAACAGCCTTTTTTCTATCTCCTCCTCTAGACTCATCCCCAAGAGTTAATACAGTAATAGGAACAAAGCAGTAATTTACAGTAATGACTTAAACTAATATTCAGCTTTTGAAAAACAAATGTAGCATCTGTGGTTGCAAGTTGAATACAGGCATACCTCATACCTCATTTTATTGCACTTCACTTTTTTGCTCCAGATACTGTGGTTTTCACAAATTGAAGTTTTGTGGCAACCCTGCACTGAGCAAGTCTATCAAGCACCTTTTCTCCACCAGCATTTGCTCACCTTATGTCTGTGTCACATTTTGGTAATTCTCATGCTATTTCAAACTTTTTCATTATTATTGTACTTGTTATGATGATCTGTGATCAGTGACCTTTGATGTTACTACTATAACTGTTTTGGGGTGTCACAAACTGTACCCAAATAAGATGACAAACTTAATCGATAAATGTTGTATGTGTTCTGAATGCTCCCTGACTGGCCATTCTCCCCATCTCTCTCCCTCTCCTCAGACCTCTCTATTCTGAGACACAAAAATATTGAAATTAGGCCAATTAATAACCTTACGATGGCCTCTAACTATTCAAGTAGAAAAAAAAAAATCACATGTCTCTCACTTTATATCAAAAGCTAGAAATTATTAAGCTTAGTGAGGAAAGCATGTCAAAAGTCAAGACAGGCTGAAAGCTAGGCCTCTTGCACCAAACAGCCAAGCTGTGAATGCAAAGGAAAAGTTCTTAAAGGAAATTAAAAGTGCTACTTCAGTGAACACAGGAACGAGGGGCACCTGAGTGGCTCAGTCGGTTAAATGTCTACCTTAGGCTCAGGTCATAATCTCAGGGTCCTGAGATCAAGCCCGGCATTGGATTCCCTACTCAAGGGGGAGACTGCTTCTCCCTCTCCCTCTGCAGCTTCCCCTGCTTGTGCTCTCTCTCTCTCTCAAATAAATAAATAAAATCTTTAAGAAAAAAAAAAAAAGAATGTGAAACAGCCTTACTGCTGATATGGAGAAAGTGTGAGTGGTCTAAATAGAAGCTCAAACCAGCCACAACACTTGCATAAGCCAAAGCCTAATTCAGAGCAAGGCCCTAACTTTCTTCAATTCTATGAAGGCTAAGAGAGGTGAGGACGCTGCAGAAGAAAAAGTCTGAAGCTAGCAGAAGTGGGCTCATGAGGTTTAAGGAAAGAAACCATTTGCATAACATAAAACTGCAATGTGAAGCAGCAAGTGACCCAGTAGATCACTAGCTGAGATAATTAATGAAGGTGGCCACACTAAACAACAGATTTTCAATGTAGACAAAACAGCCTTACATTGGAAGATACCATCTAGGACTTTTATAGCTAGACAGGAAAAATCAATGCCTGTCTTCAAAGCTTCAAAGAATAGGCTGACCCTCTTGTTAGGGGCTAATGTAGCTGGAGTCTTTAAGCTGAAACCAATGCTCATTTACCAATCCGAAAATCCTAGAACCGTTAGGAATTATACTTAATCTACTATGCCTGTGTTTTATAAATGAACAAAGCCTGGTTGACAGCACAACTGTGTGCAACATGGTTTACTGAATATTTTAAGACCACTGCTGAGACCTATTGCAGTAAAAAAGATTCAACATTACTGTTCACTAACATTGCACTTGGGCACCCAAGAGCTCTGGCAGAGATCTACATTAAGATTAAGGTTGTTTTCATGCCTGCTAACCCAACATCCATTTATTCCACAGCCCATGGATCAAGGAGTCATTTTGACTTTCATGTCCTATTAAGAAATACATTTTGTAAGGTTATAGCTGCCTCTTATGGATCTGTGCAAAGGAAACTGAAAATCTTTTGGAAAAGGAGTCACCATTCTAGATGCCATTAAGAACATCTGTGATTCATGGGAAGAAGTCAAAATAGCAACATAAACAGGAGGAGTTTAGAAGAAGTTGATTCCAACCCTCACGGATGACTCTGAGGGGTTTGAGACTCCAATGGAGGAAGTAACTGCAGATGTGGTGCAGACAGCAAGAGAACCAGAATAAAAAATGGAGCCTGAAGATGTGACTGAATTACCGCAATCTCATGATATAACTTGAACGGATGAGGGGCTGCTTTTAATGAATGATCACAGAAAGTGGTTTCTTGAGATAAACTCTACTCCTGAAGATACCATGAAGATTGTTGAAATGACAACAAAGGATTTAGAATATTACATAAACTTAGTTGATAAAGTTGATAAACACAGTTGATAAAACTGACTCCAATTTTGTTCTTTTGTTTTTTTGTTTTTTTTTAAGATTTTATTTATTTGACAGAGAGAGACACAGTGAGAGAGGGAACACAAGCAGGGGGAGTGGGAAAGGGAGAAGCAGGCTTCCCGCGGAGCAGGGAGCCCGATGTGGGGCTCAATCCCAGGACCCTGGGATCATGATCTGAGCCGAAGGCAGACACTTAATGACTGAGCCACCCAGGCACCCCAAAACTGACTCTAATTTTCAAAGTTTTACTGCGGATAAAATAGCTATCTAACAGCATCACATGCTACAGAAATCATTCATGACAGGAAGAGTCAATCAATGTGGCAAACGTCATTGTTATCTTAAGAAATTGCCATAGCCACCCCGATCAGTCAGCAGTCATCAATACTGAGGAAAGAACCTCTACAAGCAAAAAGATTACAATTCACTAAAAGCTCAGATGATGGTTAACATTTTTTAGCAATAAGGTATTTTTTAATTAAGGTATATTGTTTTTCTTTAGATATAATGCTACTGCACACTTAATAGATGTCAGTATAGTGTAAACATAACTTTTATATGCACTGGGAAACAAAAAAATTCATCTGACTCCCTTTATTGCAACACTCACTTTATTGTGGTGGTCTGGAACCCAACCCACAATATCTCCAAGGTACACCTGTAGCTGAATTACAGGTGATTTTTTATTATTATTATTAAAGAGGTGAAACTATTCTGTATCATACTATAATGGTAATACATAACACAATGCACTTGTCAAAATTCACAGAACTGTGCACCACAAAGAGTCAACTTTACAGTATGCAAATTTTAAAAAATCATCTAGGAGGTTGGGGAATCTCAGGATGGAATGCAGGCTGTAACAAAAGAATCATGTGTAAGACGTGTAAGACAACTTTACTCATGGGAGTGAGGGAAAAGGTAATAACCTAAATAACTCTGAAAATGAGTGGAGTTTGTAAGACTAAGGGCAAAAGGAATACACATAAGTACTGTACTCTAATTGATAAAGTTATTTCCCACAGGGGTATTAGATAATAGTTCCGATAATGTTATACATGTGTACTTAAATGGGACAATTAAATAAATGGGTAGCAGATGATGAGAGCCAGGTTTCTCATTGTTGGGAGTGGGAAATTTACAGATAAGCAGAAAGAAGAGTCTTGAATGAGCCATATGGTAATACATTCAAGTTGGAGCCATCAGTACAAAGTCATGTTTAATTTAAGATGGTCACATATAGAAATTTTTACAGATATGAACATATACTAAGTTAGTATATATACATAATTTTCTCGCTCAGAGAGGGCCTAAAAGCAACAACACCCAATAATAATAAGTACCCTAGCTTCCAGATCCTGGTTTCTAATACCATTCTCCAATAAAAGGAACCAGGGCTCTTCAGAGAAATTTCTAATTCTAGGACGGGGGTGGAAAATATACATGATGAGCCTGGAGCATCTTGCGGTGCCAGAAAGTAAGGAAGTGCTAAAAAAACAAATGAACAAATAAACAAAAAAAACCCACACACTGATGGGAGTATATTAAAGAGTCAAAGGAACCAACTGAAAGAGTTCCCAATAGCCAAATCTGGAACAATATGAGCAACAAAGTAGTATTGGATCATAACCCAAAGTATAAAATATCCATGAGTTCATATAAATGAATGAATAAATAAAAACAAATGTAATGTATTATATCTTAATAAAGCTGCTGGGAGAGAAAATGTGCCACAATCCAGCTATTCAACTCCTAGGTATGACCCAAGAGAAATTAAAGCATATATCCATACCCAGACCCACATACAAATGTACAGAGCAAATTTATTTGTAACAACCAAAATTTGGAAACAAGTCAACAGGTGAATGGTAAACAAATTGTGGCACATCCATATAATGAAACACAGCTCAGCAATAAAAATGAATGAAACATTTACACACATCACAACATGGATGGATCTCAAAATAATTATGCTAAATGAAAGAAGCCAGAACCCCACCTCAGAAAAAAAGAGTACATTCTATATAATTCTATTTATATAGAACTCTAGAAAATGCAAACTAACTTATAGTGACTAAATGCAATTAACTGGTTGCCTGGCAAGAGACTGGGATAGGGAAGTCTAGGGGGAAAGTATTACGATGGGGAACTAAATGTTATGACATCAGAAATTTTATTTTATCTGGGACCCAGAAAGTTATTTAAAAAAAATGTTTGCTGAGTGAAGGTTTACCCCTGGTACACCATAAATGTTGAATAAAGGTATGTAAGACTCTTCCCAAATTATAGCCTTATCTCCCTCTATTATCTTTCTTTTATTCTACCAAATCCAAGGCAATTCTTCTCCCAAAGAAATTATACACCCTATACTTTTGTGCATAATCTCCTAGATCTGAAAAAGCAGTTCAAGGTCCATCTCAAATGCCTCATCATTAATTCCAATTCCTCTGATCCACCCCAGTTAAAATTGTGTTTGCATTGCATTTTGTTTACCACTACTACAGCATGTAATATATTCTGCTTCCAATTATGGAAATTTTCACACATATCATATATCCGTCTAGAGAAGAACTGTGCAAGAGCATTGCAATGATGAAAATGTTTTCTATCTGGACTGTCCAATTCAGCAGCCACATGTAATTACTCAGTACTTGAGATGTGTAAAAATGAGGAACTTAGTTTTTAATTTTATTTTAATTAAATTTAAATAATGGCTACCGTATTAAACAGCACAGATCCAGAGTCTAAGCTCTTTAAAAGCAACACATAATATGGACCCTGTATTCCCGTTGGCATTTACCACAGTGCTGTGCATTTAGTAGGCATTTAGTGTCTGTTGTTGGGTCTCTAAACTATTAAAAAAAACCTCTACCAAAACAAACTGTAAGCAAACTGTTTTCAAATAAGAAAATAAATATTTAAAACCTAGGAAAGAATCTACTCAGAATAGCTCTAGTAATAAAAGACTTACCAAAACATCTTTTACATACTAAATCAAGTATTTCCCGAAATCGATTTGTCATTGGTGGTAGAGGTTTTAGATCAATTTTCCTGAAGTCCTCTGGACAATCATTTTTTGAATGGCCATCTTTTTTGCAGATGCTGCATACTATCGTTGGTGGCTATACAAAGGTAAAAAAATAATCTAATAATCTAATAAACTATTGAGGGACTCATCATCACTTAGAAAGCAGGTCCAAAAAGACTTTTACGTAACTCAATTCTGATAACCTGTGCTTCCAGGAGGTTTAAAAAAAAAATAAAAAAGTATTAATTAAATACAGTGTTAAATGTAAAAACCGTATTTTAAGTTAACCAATTTAACTCTTCCTCCCCACTAAAATGATATTATCAAGATCAGATTTACTCAGAGATGTGCTATACAGGAAATCCTAGAAGATGCAATATGTATGGGTTAATGCAAACATTTCAGTCAGCTCCCAAGATGAAATACGTGCATTAATTTAACCTACTGAGATCTTTAACAAAGTAGATTATAAAGAAATTTCAAGTGGCACCTTTCATTTCACTCCAAACATCTTCTATCTTCATAGTCAATCAATTATAAAACCCTCACCTGGCTAGTTGGTTCAATTTATTACATTAACATGGTACTCAAGAAACCAACTGTAGGGCTGAACTCAAAAAATAACTTCACTTCATACAAGGAATAACTCTTACGCAATAGCCACAAAGTTAATTGCAAACCCTATACCACCATTTAAAATGTATTCCAATGGACGACCAGCCAGGTAGTTAAAACAGTAAAAATGTATCCCAACTAGCTGAAAAAAACATATGGTGAAGGAAGAGCATCATTCTTTTCTTTATTATAAAATGCCTAGATCCCAGAGAGCCTCTTCCTCCAGGATTAGCTTGAACATTTACCTAGCCATGAACTCTGATGTAAATTATATACAGAAACCTCTACTTGTGGGAATGCTGTGCTATGAGCTAATTAACAATACCACTGGAATTTTCATTAGCTTTTCAAAACTTTTTTTTAAATGACATATTTAAATTCTAGAAAAGGAATTTCTAGGGGGAACAAGTGCAGAGAACAAAAAATGTACACTGCAGTTATATAATTATGAGGCTTTTCTAAAAACCTGCCATTTAATTCACCTTTCAACAGTCCATATGTCCTAAATACTGCAACCCAAAAAAAAAAAAAAAAAAGCAATAGATGTATCCTTACAAAGAATGAAGAAACACAGATTACTAATTAGGTTAAAATTTTTAAAGCTTGTCAATAACTAATTATTGATAAAATAATAAAACTGGATAACTTTCTAGGTTTTTTAAAAAATATTCTACTTGGTTTACACATGATCTATATAATCTTTTTTTTATCTTGGGTGCTGATATATCAATTATGTACACTGCATTTGAAGCAATGTGACTTAGAACTTTCTTTATTAACAAAGTAGTTACTGCTTATTTTCTGTTACTGGGGTATTTTATTTTCCATAATTTATCAAGTTAAAGTTCAGACTATCCCACTTTAAAAGTAGAAAAGTTAAGACTCCATTAACTTATAAAGGATATGCCAATATCCAAAGAAAAGCTCAATGGCAGAGACAGAATCTGGATTCTTCATATTTTTGGTTCCTGATCTCAGTTTCTGCTCATCTATCTTTATTAAATTTATATTCACTCACCCCATGTCAAAAAAACAAACAAAACTTTAAAGTAGAATACTATTAGAATTTACAAACCTTGTATTCTTCTTTGTAAAAGAAAAAATAAACATGAAGTTTAAAATATTTGCTGCCTTTGCCAAACTGATTTTCATAAAATATATGATGAATCCTTTATATGAGAAAGTGAAATAAACCAACTAGTAATAGAGTGCTGAAACCTTCTGAGGTTTTATATACACTCTTTAAAGACAAGTATAGGAAAAAATGTAAAAAGAAAAAGTGAAAATATATACCAAAATGTAAAAGTCTACCATCACAGAAGCTATTTTTACATTTCTGAATCTAAAAACTCTAAATAGTCATTAAAAAAACCCATAAAATCTTAAAGATTGTTTACAAAATGTATCCTACCTTGCCAGAGGTTAAAATAAATTTATCAAACACATAATATAATTCCTGGGTGGGGTGGTTATCATCATCATTAAGGTCAGAAGCATCTTCTGTAGCTTTGCAGTTGCAAGAGGTAGCAGATGTGTCAGTGCTCACAATCTGATGTGAACTCTCTGTTTCTATATTTGACCTGCAGTCTGTACCAACAGATTCATCTGGGTCAGGGGATTTATAATCAATGCAATTACATTGGCTGAGTTTCTTTTTTAAACAAGTTTCTGAAGGTGCTAAATCATCTTGTTTCTTATTTGATTTTGGCTCTAATTCACTGTCTTCACTGGTAGAAAGACAGGAAGATTCCTGTTCGAGTTCAGCCAAATCTAGTTCATTTACCAACAAACTGTCATCTTCAGTAATACATCTCTGTGATGTACATTCCATTTCATCATATTTATCAGGCTGACCTCTTTCTGCATTTATTTTTTCTGTGCTTTCTCCAAGTAGAATGCAACAATTGCATGCCATATTGTCAGACTTCACTGGTTTCTTACTGCTTATTTTCCCCTTCTCTTTTTTCATAGAATCCACTGTAGATTTATTTCCACCCTTCCTCTGAGGACAGGCAAAATACCGATAAGCTGCCCTGAATCTCTCCACAACATATTCATAAACAAGCTGGCTGTTTAAGCTCCGTGCAACATTCCTCTTGACTGAAAATGGATCTAGGAAAAAAGGAAATGGTCAGTTGCTAAGTATCTACTAACAAATTACAATTCCAAGTTTACCCAAAAGATCTGAACTGCTATACTGTCAGCAGAGTACATTTTCCCAAAGCTTTCCTAACCTAAGGTCTAAGTGGGAGTTCCTATAAACTGAGTAGGGGAAATACAATAGCAACATCTTTGTTTCTGTCATAAAATAAAAATGTTAAGGGGAAAAGAGAGAAAAGAATAATAATCAGGATAATTAATGAGAGGTTGGCCGAGGACACCAACTCAGTAATTACAAAATTTCAATGATAAAATTGGTAGATAAAGGCATACCGTTATGCCTTCCTATACTGTCATTAGATGAATTTTTCAAACCTCTAGGACCCATTCATAATTTTCATCTCTTGTCACAATATTCTTAGGTACATACTCCTTGCAATTTAAGCAAATAAAATATAACTAAAACTCTCAAAACTTCAAGTTAAAAAATATGATTTTATTTTTTTTTTTTTTTAAATTTTTTTTTTTTTTTAAAGATTTTGTTCATTTATTCATGAGAGACAGAGAGAGAGAGAGAGAGAAGCAGAGGGAGAAGCAGGCTCCCAAGGAGCAGGGAGCCCGATGTGGGACTCGATCCCAGGACCCTGGGACTATGACCTGAGCCGAAGGCAGACGCTTAACCATCTGAGCCACCCAGGCGCCCTAAAAAATATGATTTTAACATTTAACTTCAGTGAAATCAGAAAATTTAAGGAGAAATAAAAAAGTAGGAAAAAAGAGATCTAAGAAAGTAAAAATCAAACTGAAATTTAAATTTTGGTCCAGTCTAAAGTGGGTATGCTGAAAAGGCTTATATCTTGGTCCAGTCTAAAATGGGTATGCTGAAAAGGCTTATATCAACTACATCGTTATTAAGAAAATATAAAAGACCTCGAAAATGCTTATTGAGTTTTTGGATTTTATAAGCCTTACATACAAATATGCCCCAGGAAAAAGGAACAAATGGATGACATCCAAAAGACAATACACATTTTCTCCACTACTGAAGATCACTAAGTAAAAGGATTAACATGCAAGCTTCAGATTGTTAACGTTTGGGCATCTGTTAGTTTTTGCTGTTATCTAAGTCCACAGGCTGTTCTCTAAACCCAAAAGCTTTTCCTCTCCTTCTAGAAGAAGAAAAAGAAAAAGACAAGAAGACAAATTATGATAGCTACAAGCTTTAGAGCTCATTTATTTACTTTATGTAAGTGTACAAGATATAAGTACATGCTTGAGTGTATAAGAATATCTGTGGGTCTAGAGAAGGCCAACAGAGGACAGGCAACAAAAGAATGTATTGTCTAAACAGACTAAAATGATGGACAGAAATTCAATTCCTTATCTATAAAAAGTGAGTGAAATGCTGCATGATTTAAATTTTCTAGAAACCATTCTATTAATTTGCATTCTAAAGATCTTAATAGTCTCAGGATTTGATGTAAAACTTTTTTGTCGGGCGCCTGGGTGGCTCAGTTCATTAAGCGACTGCCTTTGGCTCAGGTCATGATCCTGGAGTCCCGGGATCGAGTCCCACATTGGTTCCCTGCTCAGCAGGGAGTCTGCTTCTCCCTCTGCCCTCTTCCTTCTCGTGCTCTCTGTCTCTTATTCTCTCTCTCAAATAAATAAATAAATAAAATCTTTAAAAAAAAAAAAAAACTTTTTTGTCAACATCAATTTTTTTTCTTTTTCTCAAATCAATCTTTTTTCTCTTTAGCTTAGCCACATTTAACAACTGAGGTACTTTTTTTTTAAATGTTTTTGAAGTATAGCTGACATACAATGTTACATTATAGTTTTAGGTGTACAACATAGTGATTCAACAACTCTGCAGTTATGCTATGCTCACCACAAGTGTAGCTACCATCTGTCACCATACAATGCTATTACAACACCAATGATTATATTCTCTATATATACTCTGGTGAGTTACACATTCCATAGAGATGAGGTACTTTAGAAAAGACAATGGAAAAACTGGATTTTCAAATTCTATTTTAACATAATTTTGTGACAGAAACTTACAGGAATACTCTAAGATTGTTTTGAATAGCTTTTCTGTTTTTCTATATTTTTGAAATTCTTCAAAAGAATTAGGAAATAAAAATAAAGGCATGTAATAAGCTAATAACCCTAACCAATATATTTATAGATTTGAAACTTTAAAATTAGTATTAATTCTATAAAACTATCATGGACTTGATAAAGAATTTACCTGACATATATAATGACAACCTAGTGGCATATATAGTGCTGCTAAGCCAAGGGATATAATTTATTAACACTGTATTAGAAACAAATGATGAGTGGCACACAAAAACATATTCTCCAAATGAAATAATATCATCTCACCTTCAATGGCTATTCGCCTTTTAGGCCAGTTTTTGTTTTCTCTTGTTAAAATATCTTGTATCCGTACACATATGACATATTCTTCCAAAGCAAAATCCAGTGTGTAAAATTTTAGCAGCTCTAACCACAACTGTCCCAGGGATACCTGATTTGGTGTTCCCAATGTTAAAGGAGACTGGAAAAGAAAAAATACTTTTAAGTTCCACAAAACTACAGAATCATTGAATTTTCAGTTTAAAAAGACCTTAGAGATCACCTTTACAAAAACTGAGGCATAAAGAAGTAACTTGCCAAGAAGCAGTTTGTGACACAGCTGGAAACAAGTCCTAGTTTACTGACTCCTAGAATTTTTTGTTCTTCCCACTAAACCAGTGATTCTCAACCGTGGCTGCACATCAGATCACACTGGGAGCATTAGAACACACTAATACCTGAGGCTCAATACCATTCCTACTCTCATACCCTTCCCAAGATTCGATTTAACTGACCTGGGCAATGGACCGGGCAATGGGATTTTTAAAGCCCCCTAAGTGATTCTCATGTGCAGCCAAGGTTGCAACCCACTACACAACAATTACTACAGCTCCTTATTGTAGTAATTACTTTAAAAATCTAAGTAAATGCCCTGGGCTTTCAAAAGCTAATTCCTTCATTCAGCGAACATTTATTTAGAACCTACTATGTCCCTGGCACTATGCTGGGGATATAAAAAAAAAAATGAGCACTCACGCTTAAACATAATGGTCACTATGCATCATTCACTCTTTTTAAGTGTGCCACATATAGTAACTATTAATTCTAACAACTCTATGAAGTAGATACTACAGGGCAAGGATTTGACTCAGGACCACCTGGCTACTGAATTTATGTTGCTAATCACTGTACCTACCATACTGCCACTCAAATAAGGTAAGGTCCTACCTTCACATAGTATTAGGAGAGGAAGAGACAATTTAACAATTACAGTAAACACTATGTGCTAAAATGGGCCTCTAAATTAGGAGGGTTTTAACAGAAGAGGTAATACTGTATTCTAAAGGAATTAGCTAGATAAAGACTGGCTAAAAGTGACCACTAAGATAAAGACATGAAACAGTCATCCACTCATTCAATTCTACAACTATTTATTGAGTGCCTACTATGTGCCAGGCACTTAGGATATATCCGTGAAAAAAACCTCAAGATCTTGCCTTAGTGGATCTTACTTTCCAGGGGAAGAAAATAACAAAAAACAAGTAAATTACATAGCAAGTTAGAAAAAGCAAAGTACTGTGGAAATAAAAAATTTTTGAGTAGAAGAATGGGAGTATGGGAGTATGACATGGTTTCATTGTTAAATAGCGTGGTCAGGATAGGTCTTGTTAAAAAGGTATGATTTGAAGAAGAGGGAGAAGTATTCTAGGAATAGGAACAGATAGAGCAAACACAATAAACAGAAGTGTGACTAGCTTTAAAAAGAAAATCAAGAAAGCTAGTGTAGTAGAGACAGGGTAAGAAGAGAAGAGAAAAACAAAGGGCTAGTCAGTAAGAACTCCTCAGCTTTTATTCTAAATTAAATGAGGAGCAACTGAAGCATTCTGAGTGTGGAGAAGAGGAAGGACATGATATGACTTAAGTTTTTGAAGAACCATTTTGATTGTTGTACTGAGAACAGACTATAGTTGACTCTTGAACAACATAGGGGTTAGGGACACACCAACCCCTATGAGGTCAAAATCTGCATATAACTTTTGACTCCCTCAAAACTTAACCACTAACAGCATGCTGTTGACCAAAAGGCTTACTGATAACATAGTCAACTAATACATATTTTATATATTTATTATGTACTGTATTCTCACAATAAAGTAAGCTAGAGAAAAGAAAATGTTAAGAAAATTATAAGAGAAAAATATTTACAGTAATATGCTATATTGAAAAAAAAATTCATGTAAGTGGACCTGCACAGTCCATGTTATTCAAGGGTCAACTGTATAAAGAAAAATGGTAGATATAGGGAAACTCATTATGAGGCTATGGTAGTAATCCAAGCCAAAGATGATGGTGGCTAGGACCTGCATGTTAACGGTGCAGGTGGTGAGAAGTGGTCAACTTCTAAATATATTTTGAAATAGAAATGACAGGATTTCCTGACAGATTTGATACAGGGTATAAAAGAGAGAAGTAAAGGATGATTCCAAGGCTTCTGACTGAGCAACTGAAAGGATGAAGTGCCATCAACTTAGATGTGAACACTGCCATGTGGAGAAAGAGGAAGACCAGAAGTCCAGATTTAGCCATGTTAAGTTTAAGATCTCTATTAGACATCTAAGTAGAGACATTAAATAGGCAGTTGGATACAACTATAGAATTCAGGAGTGTGGTATGGCTGAAGATTTAAATTTGGGAGTATCATACAGATGGTATGTAAAACCCATACAACTGGATAAGATCACCAAGGGAGTGTAGATACAGAAGAAAGGGGAGGGGATCAGCGATTGAGCTCTGGAGCATGCCAACATTAAGAGACTAAAGAGGAAAGGAGAAACCAGGGAAGGAGATTGAGAAGAAATAATCAGCCATGGGTGTGCTATCCTGAAAGTCAAGATAAGAAATTTTTCAGAGAAGAAAATAATCCACTGGCAAATATTGCTGATACATCAAAAATATAAAAATTGAGAAGTGACAATTGGATTTAGCAATATGGAAGATAATGATATTGACGTACAAGCTTTGGTAGGTTGATGAGGGTCAAAGCCTGACTACACTGAGTTAAGAGGAAACAGGTATCAGAAATAGTGAATATGGACAATTCTTTCAAGAAGTTTTATTGCAAAAGGATGCAAAGGAATAGCTGGGAAGGGAAATGATGTCCATATTTTTATTTAAAATGGGAGAAATAAAAGCATGTTTGCTTACTGAATGAAAAATTGCTAACTTAGGAAGGATAAAGAAGAATTGCTGGAGCAGTGTTCTAGAATAAACAAGAAGGGATGGGAGTAAATACACAAGTGGAGAAAATTAGATAGCAACATGGGAAGTTCCTTTACAAAAGCAGGCATGAAGGCAGACTATGTGAGTGCAGACAGCAGCAGGTGGTGGTGGGAGTGTGTAGAAGTTCTCTTTTGACTTCTTCAGTTTTCTCAGTGAAGTAATAAGCAAAATCATTAGCTGAGTATTGGTGGTTTGAGAGGAGAGGAGAAAGAAGTCTAGGAAAGTGGGAGAGTTAAAGGGACTAAGAACAACTGTTCAGGGAACTACATATAATTCAATATAGCTAGAGCAATCCCTTCAGTAATGCTTTCATTTCTATAATAATATATCTGTCTATTTCAGAAGACTACATACTTCTGGAGTACACAATCCATGAATATTCATCTTTGGTCCCCTAGCCCTCAAAATAATGTCTGGCACATAGCAGGTCCTTGATAAAAGAATGTGGAATGATTAAATAAGCAAGCCACCCCCTAATGGAGGAAAGAGCCTTTATTTTTCCACCAATCTGGCAACATAATTTCCATATGTTAAAGTTTTGATCACAGCCCAACTCCTGAAGGAAATTTTCCTTGTCTAAATGAAAAAGATACAAAGAATTACCATGACATGATTCAAACAATATACATTTTCCAAAAGGAGGTATAAATTCATTAGGGAATCATAAGCACTGAAAAACTAAACCAGATCAACCCCTCACTTCACAGATGAGGAAAATGAGGCCAAGAGGCTTATGCAAAGTCAGTCAATCTACTATTAAAGAGCTTCAATCGAAGGCATCACAAATTCTACAGATAGAAAAGCCAAAAACAAAAACAAAAAAAAGCTTACTTTGCCATGTTTTTCCTTCATGGCATTACTTTGGTTGTCTGTTTCTGTCTTCTTGGTATCATCTTTTGGTTGGTCTGCCTTAGCTTTGTTTTCCTCAGCAATTGAGTTTTTCTCAGTTGCACTACTTGAATTATATTCCCACTTCACAAACTTCTCTTCTACTATGCCCTTCAGCTGAAAGTCATCCATTCTTTTTGGGTCAAAGCCTTCAATCTATATAAAAAGGCATTCCAAATTGGTAGTGGAAAAATTATTAAAAAAAAAAACAAAAACAAAAAGGTGGACAAACAAACAAACCAGAATTCCAGCTTAAAATGTTTGAACAGAGCACTCTGTAAGAGCAAACTACATATATACATGCACATATGTCACAAATTCGTGCTTACCCAACTTCCAAGTAAGCAAGGAAGAAGAGGGGGTTTTCTTTGTTGTAGAAAAAACATCACCATTAAAGCAAAACAGTAAGAAGGGATTCCACCATCAGTTTGGGAGTCAATATAGCATAACTGCAAAACAAAGGGGGAGAAATTACTGCCATCAGCTTTAATTTTCTTTGTTCCCCTCATAATATAGATTATTTTTCCTACTATGATCATTGTAAAACGTTTAAACAACGAAAATTATAAGGAATGACCTGAAATCTCACCACCCTGAAATAACTATTAACACATTGGTGACAATCTTTCCATTCATTTCTTTATTGCATATAAAGTCATATATATATTTTAGTTAAATGGAACATCATACATAGTGCTTTTACTCTGTACACATTTTTAAAATATTATTTTACCTTGCTTCTACTTCTGCCTCAATGTTAACAATCGTCTATAAACTTTCATGCCTTTTTCTACACTCTAATAACCATATACAAATGTATTCCTATATATTTCTATTTTCTATATAAATGCAGGAAGGATTTTGTTTTATGTCATTCTCTTACCAAAATTGTGTATTATACACATCTGTGTATTATTCTTCTCCCTTAACAATATACTAACAAAGTTCCTCTAAGTCAATTAGTACAGATCTAACGTATTTATTTATTTTCCTAACATATTTTTAAATGCTTAAATTATAGTCTATGATCTGGATGGCTACTAGTAATCGCCCTACCCAAGGACATTCACATTTTGTTCCCAATTTTTGCCACTTCAGGCAATGCTGTTTCATCCTTATATATATTTCCTAATTACTGGTGCTTATTTATATGAACTATTTTCCCAAGATGTGTTTGCTGGATTTAAAAATGTGTGATAGAGGGGTGCCTGAGTGGCACAATCAGTTAAGCATCCATCTCTTGGTTTCAGCTCAGGTCGAGGTCTAAGGGTCATGGGATCAAGTCCCATGTTGGTGTCTGTGCTTAGCGCTGAGTCTGCTTGGGTTTCTCTCTCCCTCTCTGCTTCTCCCCACCCCCACGCTCGCTTGCACTGTAATAAATAAATCTTAAAAAATAAGTAAATAAATAAAAAATATGTGATATATTTGAATTCTAATAAGATTTTCCAAAATCACTAAAAAATTCCTCTTTTCACCAGTAACATGAGTGTACACATAACACTTTCCAACATTAAGTATTACCACTTTAAAAAAATGTCAATGGAGGGTGCTGGGTGGCTCAGTTGGTTAAGCGACTGCCTTTGGCTCACGTCATGATCCCAGGGTCCTATGATTGGCCCGCATCGGGCTCCCTGCTCGCATCAGGTTCCCTGTGGGGAGCCTGCTTCTCCCTCTCCCTCTCCCTCTGCCGCTCCCCCTGCCTGTGCTCTCCTGCTCTGTCAAATAAATAAATTTTAAAAATCTTAAAAAAAAAAAAAATGCCAATGGGATGTGTGAGATATAATTATCTAATAATTATTCAATTTGAATTTCCTCAGTGTTAAGAGATTACACAATTTTCATGTTCACTAACCATTCAGACTTGCTCTTTGCTGAACTGCCTATTGAATCTTTTGCCAATTTTTCTATTTGTATACATTGCATATCAATTTACATTACAGTTAATAATCCTTTAAATCTGATACATGCACTAGAACAATGGTATTTTTCCCAACCTGTTTTTATTTTGACCGTTATCATATAAAATATATTAATGTATATATAGTTAAATATGCTTTTGCTATATAGCTTCTAGGTTTCCTATCATGGTAAAAAAGTTTCCCCAAACCACAGTACAGATACATACTCTTAAAACTTTCTCCTAAAATGTTGATTTTTCATTTAAGTAGAATTTATTTTTGCATTTAGTGTCCTAAGGATCCAACATTATTTTCTTCAAGAAATATACAGTTGTTCACTGAACTCTACCTATGAAACTAATAATACACTACATGTTAATTAATTGAATTTAAAAAACACAAAATTAAATTTTAAAAAAATACAGTGAAAAAATAAAATAAAAAATAAAAAATATACAGTTGTGACAGAACCACTTATCAAGTCATTGTTTTATCACTGAAATGAAGTATTTTATTTTTTTCATATATTAAAATTTCATTTACACTAGGATCTACTTCTGGGCCTCCTATTCTGTTCCACAAATCTATTTGTCTATTCCTATGCCAAAGGCATATACTTGAGTAAGCAGTTTTATAGTGGTAAAGTAGGTCCCCTTCATTAGTGTTCTCCTTCTGAATTCTTTTGGCTATTCTCAAACATTCTTCCATACTAATTTTAATACCATTTTATCAAATTTTTAAAAACTCTTGGTAATTCTAATTGAAATTACTGTACATTTGAAAATTAAATTAAGATGATTTTACATTTTAGGGGTGCCATCTCCTTATCTAAGAACTTTGTATCTTTGCATTTTCCAAAAATTCAGTTCTCATCAATTACTCACTTCCCCTAAACTCTCATAACCAAAACCTTTACAAGTCTTACCTCCAAAACTTATCCCAAATCTGTCTACTATGCTTTATATCCATTCTAACCTAGCACAGACCATTATCACCTCTGGCTGATCTACTACAGCAGCCTGATTAATGGGCTCCCTCCTTGTATTCTTTATCCCAGAAAGATCTTTTCAAAGTATAAATCCCATCAAGTCATACACCACTTTTAAAACTGCTTTCTCACTGCAATTAAAATCCAAATTCCCGGGATGCCTGGGTGGCTCAGTTGGTTTAGCGGCTGCCTTCAGCTCAGGTCATGATCCCAGGGTACTGGGATTGAGTCCCGCATCGGGCTCCTTGCTCAGCGGGGGAGTCTGCCTCTCCCTCTGCTCCTCCCCCTCTGCTCAAGCTCACTCTCTCTCTCGGACAAATAAATAAAATCTTGAAAAAAAAAAAAAAATCCAAATGCCTTACCACAGAAACATTCACTCTCACTTCATTCCAGCCACTCCTGCCTTCCTTTCTGTTCCTCACAAGCTCTTTCGTACCTTAGAAGCTTTGTACTACCTATTTGTTGGATGCTATTCCCTGAGACTTTCAAGTAGCTGGTTGCTGCTGGTCTGAGTTTAAATATCAATTCCTCAAAGAGACCTTCCCTAACCATCTGGTGTAATGTCACCCTCTTATCACATCATCTCATTTTTATAGCTAAAATCTATCAGATATTGTGTTACTTATATATTTATTTACTGGCTGATTCTTCCACAAGTATGCAAGCTTTGTGACAGCAAGACTCCGTATGTCTTGTTAGATATTTCAAGCACCTAGAATAGTGTCTGGGACATAGGAAGCATTTAACAAATGTTTGCTGAATAAACGAATTTGTTCAGATTTCATTTTTACCTTTCAGTAATATAAGATTCTCTCTGTACCTTTATTAAATTTATTCCTTAATATTTTATAATTTGTGTCACTATCACTAAGGAATATTTTTCCATTTCCACTCTACCAGGTTATTTCCATGACAAAGAAAACCTACTGATTATTTTATGTTTATATTGTAACTTGTCATCTTACAAATTCTTTTTTTTTAACAAATTCTCTTATTAATCCCAACAGTTTTCTTACTAAAGTTGTATAGATATACAATCATATCGTCAAAGAAATTTTATTATTTCTTCAATATTTACATTATTTCATTTTCTTATTGCATGTTTAAATCTCCCAAAACAATGTACGACATTACTGGTGAACACCTCTGTAATACTCCTAATTCTAAACATATTGCTTGAGTAATTCACTGTTTAGAATGATGTTTGTTATTTTTTTTAGTAAAAAGTCTTCATCAATTTCCTTTACTAGTTTAAGAGGGTTTTTTAAATGAAAAACATGCCTTTTTCAGCATCCATGTTTTTTCTGCTTCAAATTGTTAATATAATAAATTATGTTAACAGATTTCATGATATTAAACCATTCTTATACTCCTGAAATAAATCCTGTATAGTCATGGCATATAACCTTTTGATACACTAATATATTCTACTTGTTTATATTTCATTTAGACTTTTGCATTTACGTAAGTAAGACTGGTCTTATACTTGGATTTTTTTTTTAATTTTTGTTTTTATTTTTTATTTAAATAATAAAGATAATAATCACTAAAGTTTAATGCCTTGGCAAATTTAAGAATACAGGGGCTCCTGGCTGGCTCAGTCAATAGAACATGACTCTTGTACTTGGGGTCATGAGTTCAAGCCCCACGTTGGGCATACAGCTTACTTGAAAAAAAAAAAAAAAAAAAGAATACAATTTAAAATGAAAGGATAAAAAACACTTATAAAAAGAGCTTCAATTTTTCCACTAGAATAAATTCCCTTTTATCCCTAGAGTCCTAGGACAGGAGGTATGCTGCCTAATGACTAAGTCAAGTTAATTAGAAACTTTTTGGTAACTGTAAGGAACTGTTCGTGTATGCTGTTAACATTACTAGACATCTCACAGAGTAATAACATTTAGGGAGTTTACAAGAGAGCTCTTCAAACACAGGGAGGGATCTTCTAGCCAAGCTGTGGAAACAACCTAAATGTCTATCAACAGATAAAAAAAAGTCGGTATACACATACAATGGAATCTTATTCAGCCTTAAAAAAGAGAATTCTCCGTTTGCAATAACATGGATGGACCTAGAGGACATTTTGCTAAGTGAAAGAAAACAGACACAGTAAGACAAATGCTAATCTCCGTTATGTAGAATCTAAAATAGTCAAACTCATAGGAGCAGAGGTTAAAATGGTGGTTACCAGAGGCTGGGGAGAGAGAAATGAAGAGATTTTGGTCAAGGGATACAAAATTTCAGTTATATAAAATGAGTAAGTTCTGGTGATCTAATGTATATAGCATGGTGACTATAGGTAACACTACTATACTATATACCTAAAATTTGCTAAGAAGGTATGCCCCAAGTGTTCTCACCACACACACAATAAAGGTAACTACGTGAGGTAACAGGTTGGTAATCACTTCACAATTAATACATATATCAAATTATCAAGTAGTACATTGTATTTTTTTTTTTTTTTAAGATTTTATTTGTCAGAGGGCGACTGGGTGGCTCAGTCGTTAAGCGTCTGCCTTCGGCTCAGGTCATGATCCCAGGGTTCTGGGATTGAATCCTGCATGGGGCTCCCTGCTCAGTGGGGAGCCTGCTTCTCCCTCTCCCACTCCCCCTGCTTGTGTTCCCTCTCTCACTGTGTCTCTCTCTGTCAAATAAATAAAATCTTTAAAAAAAAAAAAAGATTTTATTTGTCAGAGAAAAAGAGAGCACAAGCAGGGCGAGTGGCAGGCAGAGAGAGAAGCAGGCTCCCCACTGAGCAAGGAGCCCTATGCAGGACTCGATCCCAAGACCCTGGGATCATGAATGAGCCAAAGGCAGATGCTTAACCAACTGAGCCACCCAGGCATCCCAAGTTGTATTTATACATAGAATAAAAAATAAAAATTTAAAAACCCAGGGAGCTCTTTTTTCCTTGTAGGAGATTATTTTTTTTATTACCTGTCAGTTGGTCCTCAGAACCTTTTTAATTTAAGTATAATTGACATACAATGTTACATTAGTTTCAGGTATACAACATAATGATTCAACAACTCTGTATGTCATGCTATGCTCACAAGTATATCTACCATCTGTTACCACCAATACTATTTTTTAAGATTTTATTTATTTATTTGAGAGAGAGAGAATGAGATAGAGAGAGCATGAGAGGGGGGAGGGTCAGAGGGAGAAGCAGACTCCCTGCTGAGCAGGGAGCCCGATGTGGGACTCAATCCCAGGACTCCAGGATCATAACCTGAGCCTAAGGCAGTCGCTTAACCAACTGAGCTGAGCCACCCAGGCGCCCCACCAATACTATCATAATACCACTGACTATATTCCTTATGCTATACCTTTCAGTCATGAAACTTATTCATTCCATACCAGAAACCTGTATCTCCCATTACTCTTCACTCATTTTTTGCCCATCACCCTACCCTCCTCTCCTCTGGCAACCACCAGTTTGTTCTCTGTTATTTTGTTTTTTAGATTCCACATAAGTGAAATCATATTGTGTTTGTCTTTCTCTAACTTATTTCACTTAGCATAATACCCTCTATGTCCACCCATGTTGTTGCAAATAGCAAGATCTATATATACACACACACACAAACACACACACACACCTTCTTTATACACGCATTTATCAATAGACACTTGGGTCACTTGCATATCTTGGCTATTATAAATAATGCTGCATAAACATAGGGATGCATACATCTTTTCAAATTAGTGTTTTCTTTTTCTCTGGATAAATACCCAGTAGTGGAATCACTGAATCGAATGTTATTTCTAATGTTAATTTTCTGAGGAACCTCCATACAATTTTCCACAGTGGCTGCACCAATTTACATTCCTACTAATAAGAGGGTCCCTTTTACTCCACATCCTCGCCAACACCTGTTATTTCTTATCTTTTTGGTAATAGCCATTCTGACTCGGTGTAAGGTGCTATCTCATTGTGGTTATTTTTTTAATTTTTTTTAATATTTTATTTATTTATTTGAGAGAGAGAGAGAGACAGCAAGAGAGGGAACACAAGCAGGGGGAATGGGAGAGGAAGAAGCAGGCTTCCCGCTGAGCAGGGAGCCTGATGCGGGGCTCAATCCCAGGACGCTGAGATCATGACCTGAGCTGAAGGCAGACGCTTAACCATCTGAGCCACCCAGGCACCCGGAGCACTCTTTTCTAAGAGCCACTTTAGGAAAGAAAGTTTATAGACCACATTTTTTTTTCCCAAGTGAAAATAACTTATTTGAGGGCGCCTGGGTGGCTCAATGGGCTGAGCCACATTGGGCTCCCAGCTCAGCGGGGGGCCTACTTCTCCCTCTGACCCTCTCCCCTCTCATGCTGTTTCTCACTCTTTAAAAAAAAAAAAGAACTTATTTGAATATCATTTACATTCTTCTAACACAGTCTACTTACTTGAATTAAAAAATATGAGAAAACTGACACTATTTTATGATTACTAGAAAATTAGGGCATAATTAAGAAATACCATCCAAGGGGCAACTGTTTATTCTTTCATCCATTATGAAACCAATAACCTTCCCAGAGTTGATACACTGAGTTTCCTGAATGACAGCTGTATTTCATGTACCAGCCTCATCCCACACTCTGAGAAACTTTGAGTTTTTGCACCAGTTCTTATTCCTGTTGACTTACTGTTGTTTAAATAGTCTCAGTTGCCAATTAAAAAAAGTGTCTAGCATTTTAGAGTTCAAAGTACATTCTCATGCAATATCTCATATCACCTTTGACATAATCTCTCCAGATGGAAAAACTAAGGCTCAAGTGAAATGTCTTGCTCAAAAATCACATAAATACTTATAAAAACTAGAGTTGGAACTGGTTTATTCCATCTCACAGCACTAAATTTCTATAGTATGCTAGGCACAAGGGATAATGAAATAAACAAGGAGAGGTACTCACTCTCCCTCAGTCTGGTTCAGTGCTCCCAGTCACTTCCAAGGGTTAAAAATCCCCTTTCTGAAGAAACTGGGCCATGCATGTATTCAATAAATACTTATTAAATGCATACTAAGTGCTGGCATAGTTAAATAAGCAGCACTGGGACCATCAGTGAATAAATAAAACAGTTTTCCTCACTAAGTTCACAATTTTCATGGAAGAAAATTAAGAAAAATAAATATATGTATGTCAAATGCTATGAAAAAAATAAAGCAGGGTAAAAGCAGGGAGAATGATGAAGGCAATGTTATTTTATATAAGGTGATTAAGGGAACTCTGACAAGGTGAAATTTGAGCACAAACTTGAAGGAAGTAAAAAAGTGACCATGCTGGAAATGTGGGATAAGAACATTCTAGGTGAAGGGAACAGCAAACGCAAAGGCCTTGAGTTGAAACAGCACCAACCTTAGGATTTCTGACTGT
Source organism: Leptonychotes weddellii (assembly GCF_054177405.1). NCBI lineage: Eukaryota > Metazoa > Chordata > Mammalia > Carnivora > Phocidae > Leptonychotes > Leptonychotes weddellii. The sequence goes on from NC_138372.1 coordinate 38,349,897, forward strand.
TACTTACTTTTCAAGCTGTTCCTTACTCAACCAACCAGGTTGGGTCTGCCCCAACCCTGAGTTCAATCCTCTTATCAGAGTCCAAACAAAAAATTCCAAAAAGAATTCTCTAGCAGTTTTTGCTCTCATTTATCATTCCACCACTATCCCCTTAATCCATCTTCTTTGTACAAGACTGAAAATTTGCTCATCACTAATATAACAAGACATGAATACTACACTAATTAAAAACATATACAGAAAAGCTATACTCTCTCTAGTCATTTGGACTGATAACGGTAATTACTTTATTACTCCTCCTTACCTCCATACCAAAGAAATGACTATAAAGGGAACCAGAGCCTTTAATAATTCTAATTTAGGAAACAACTGATTCTCAGCAGTTACCCAGTCAGAAAGTGCTGTAGGTTATCAATAATTTAAAGGAAAGAGAATAATGTTCTAAGGCAGAGATGGGAAAAAAAGATGCTAACAAAAAAACCTTGTAAACCCATGCATTAACTTATATCTTATAATTTTAACTCACATTAAGAGTGAAAACTTGAGCCTCATTTACTATGTGAAAGAGAATATTTCTGTACTACATAAAAGGAGAATAACAAATCAATTACTCTATGTCTGTGAGACTGTTTTATTTTCACGTCCATAATCAGAACCTGCCACATCACTTTCCATCTAGCACGGATAACCACTTTATCCCCAATATTAAGATTTATGTTACATGTTAGTGCAGGAAAAAGCCTGAGTTACTTCAAGACAGATACTTTTTTCTTCTGCTTCACTTACCTTAGCCCAGTAGCGAAAGGCTAACACCAAGGGAGTAAAGACAGGTTCCAACTTGCCAAGAGCAGCAAGTAAATCAGTAGTGAGGCATGCCATATCATTTCCTGCACTCACTCTACAAAGCAAACCACTGTGAATGAGGAAGAAACAAATTTCACTGTATTAATACCTTAAAAACCAGAATATTCCAAATCCTATGGCTATACTTTCTAGTCACCATAATTTTTTTTGCATTTTTTATTATTATGTTCAATTAGCCAGCATTATAGTACACCATTAGTTTTTTATGTAGTGTTCAATGATGCATTAGTTGAGTACAGCACGCAGTGTTCATCACCACACGTGCCCTGCTTAATACCCATCACCTGGTTACCCCATCCCCCACCGTCTCCCTTCTGTAACCCTCAGTTTGGTTCTTGCAGTCCAGAGTCTCTCATGGTTTTCTTAGTCACCATATTTTAATACCTAGGAAGTCATAATAAAAATAAGAATTTCAATAAACTGAGAGCTAGCTGAAAACTAAAAATCATTTCCATCACTAAAGTTCCATATAAAGATGTTTTAAATATTCATTTGTACTTCACAAATAAATTTCAACCTTATTTAGTATTTAAATTCATCAGAAATTACAAAATTAGTTTTACATCAAAGACATTGATTTTATCAATGTCAAGTGGTGCAACATATCTTCCCAGTTTATTCTTTTTGCTTTGCACAGGATAAAAAGAAAAAAATGAAATGCTGAACTGACTAGCTACACTTCTTGACCCTAATTTTTCCTATCCAACTTTTCATGATTTTATTGCTACTTTCAGATTAGAAAGGATGTATGTATTAACCCACAGGTAATGCTTATGTGTAAATGAAAATAGGAGCTACCTTAAAGGGGTGACAGAATTATAGCAGAGATATTTTGGTGGCAGGGAGAAGAATGTATCTGAGGTTCCACAAACAGGTAATTTGACACAATGTGGTTACAAAACAAAAAAACAAAAAACACTAGAAGTTAGAAGTCAGAATACTTCCATTCCCATTTTACTCTAAATGATGTGAATTTGGTCAAATCATTTAATTTCTCCAGGTCTCAATTTTCTAATTAGAAAACAACAAAGTTGAATTAGATCTCCATAGATCCTTTTAACTTTGAATAAGAAAATACAGTACTCTTAAAATTTAAGATATATAGGTTACTTTTCAATAAAAGAACCTTTAATTATTTCTGTATTGCTTCCATGTCTCCCACATTGATCTCAAATAGGATTATTTGTTTCCTTTTTCACAGGCACATTGCTGAGTCCTATAGACATCTGACTAGAAAGGCAAGATTAGTCTTCAGTGACTCTTTTTCAGTGAACTAAAAACTAGATTCTAAAAAACTGTGAGCTCCTTGAGAAGAATGGCTATTTCTTATTTATGTTTGTATCCCTACAGCAAAGTAGTACCTAACATACAGTAAATGTTCAATACTGTTGGGTGAATGAACTTGAGGAAAAAAATGAAAAGTTTTGCCTTACTGTGTTTTGTTTTTAACTGGTAATTCTATTTCTTGTTCACATACTTTTAGTAAGCTTTTATTTTTAATAACTAGAAACTAGCTTAGTTATATTAATCCAAAGAGAAATCTAAAACAAAATTTTCTGTCTTGGAAACGTTCACTGCATACTTGGTTATTGTTGTTATTTCGAAAAATATTTTCTATTCATTGTTACCAACCTTTTCCGATCTTTGCACACCACAACAGGAACTTTGGCGTGAAAATCAGATTCCACATCTATATATAATACTAATAAAGAAAAAAATAAACCAAGTAAGATAATATCAACAACTCTCAAATATTTACTCTAGGATAAAGATTAAGCAATAGTATCCTTCTAAAAATCACTCGCATTGCTTCTGTGATAACACACACTTCTCATTATGAGCATCAACCCAACAGAATCTCTTACCTCTCTTGGTATCATTTGCTGTATATCACAAACCACAGGCATAGTTCAAAATATTGTCCAAAAATTATAATCACCTTAAGAAAGGACTTAACATGTCTAAAAGTTTGAATATTTCCTAATAAGTATATAATCTAGTCAGTTATTAAACCTTCAAAAAAATATGGCAAACAACAAACACCACTTACTTCTATTTCCGAAGAAGTCATGAAATGAGAACCTACAATTCTCTGACAATTTAATTCTTTTAAATCATCCATGCAAGTAAAAGGCTAACTCTGCTGGCCCCATTTCCTATTAATATATGAAGAGTCTGCCAAATCAAAGCTCTTAAGGAAGAAGATTTGGTAAAGCACACTTCCACTCTGAAGTCTTTCTCTACATCTCCCAGGTAGGCCCCATGTCATAAATATTTAGTCTAATGAAAATAGATGTTTTAATACTATTTCATTTGAGGTTTAAAGAATCTCTCTTAGTAGTACTTGTTGGAATTATTAATTTATTAAAAAATCATGTGCTGGAAATCTATATGCCAGGAATTGCATTATGTGTGGTAGATATGACAATGAATAAGACACAAAGAGCTCAATTATGGGTTTGGAATAAAAATACAGAAACAAATCAATCCTGTAGATGACAAGATAGAAGTCTTAAAGGAGTACAATGAAGGCATAAAGGTGGCTGAATAGTATTCCATTGTGTGTGTGTGTGTATATATGTACACACACACACACACATATATATATACAACTTCTTTATCCATTCATCTGTCGATGGACATCTTAAAGAGCGCACATGATGTAATGAGCACTGGGTATGATATGAGACTGATGAATCACTGAACTCTACCTCTGAAACTAAAAATACACCGTATGTTAATTAATTGAATTTAAATTAAAAAATAAACTAAAAAAATTTTTTTTAAAGGGGCTAATAATTTTTTAATCAAAATGTATTTTGTAGGGCGCCTGGGTGGCTCAGTTGGTTAAGCGACTGCCTTCGGCTCAGGTCATGATCCTGGAGTCCCTGGATGGAGTCCCTGGATCGAGTCCCGCATCGGGCTCCCTGCTTGGCAGGGAGTCTGCTTCTCCCTCTGACCCTCTCCCCTCTCATGTGCTTGCTCTCTGTCTCTCATTCTCTCTCTCTCAAATAAATAAATAAAATCTTTAAAAAAAAAAAAAAAAGTATTTTGTAAGCCTATGTTATGTGACTTAAGATGATCTAGTCATGTATTTAAAATACATTTGCAGGATGCCTGGGTAGGTCAGTCAGTTAAACATCTGCCTTCGGCTCAGGTCATGATCCCAGAGTCCTGGGATCCAGTCCCGCATCCAGCTCCTTGCTCAGCAGGGAGCCTGTTTCTCCCTCTGCCTGCCACTCCCCGTTTGTGCTCTCTCTCAATCTCTCTCTCTGACAAATAAATAAAATCTTTAAAAAATAAATAAAATACGTTTGCTAGGTTGATACTGTCCACTGATTCTAAAGAAGTAAAAGCTCTATGTCCACCTCTTATCTGTAATATGCTTTAGAGTTTTTTGCAATCAGAAACAAATATTAAGAAAAAAATGATACTAAAATCCCTTTACAAGATTAACTGGACCAAATTATTCCCTTAAAAACTTAGGAAAATGGCCAACAAGAAGCTGACAAATAATCAAAAACTGACATGGAAGAGAGAGAGAAAGGAAGTTCAGAACTGACTATGAAGTCAATGACAGGGTAAGGCTAAGGTCAGTAAGCTATCTCTTCTAAGCCAAACTGCAAATATTTTTGCCAGGTACTTATGATTCATAAAATTTAAGATGACAATAATAATAACAATCACACAGCAAGACTTTAATAAGAAGTTACTATAAACTAAGCACTTCTAAACTGTGGCTTAGCCCATTTCATTCTCACAATAATCTTCTCATCAAAAGATAATAAAAAATATATATACATATATAGCCATTTTACAGATGAGAATACTGAAACATTAACACTTAAATAATTTGTCAAAGGATATAACCAATAAGTGGCAGAACTAAAATTTGAGCCCAGAAAATCTGGCTCCAGATCCTGAGCTCTTAAGCATTTACTTTTAACAAGAAAAGCAGTAAATAAAAAAACAAGAAAATGATATTCCATATTGTACTACATGACCTAGGGCCTGGTTTAACACAGCTGGAATTTTAAAAAATTTTATTTTAAGATGTATTTTTACCTATATGAATGTCCATTTTACACCAGAAGCAATCCAGACAAGGCAGATATGAAAAACATTTAATAGGTATGATTTGGTTGATGTAATATAAATGATTAGTTTAATATTAAGTGGAAAAAAAATAATGCATGCCCCCATTTTTCCCCACATCTCTCCCTAAATCATCCTTAATCAAACAACCTCCTAATGATTACAGGTTTTCTGTCTTTTACACAAGGAATGCCCATAATATTCAAAGCTAACATTTTTAAAATTACCCAAAAGGCAGTACTTTTTTACATATCAACTTTAAATATACTTTTGATCTAATGACATATAAATTTTGTAGCACACCTACTATTCAACAAATACATAAGTATATGTATTATAATGACCCAAATATGCTATGAGCGTTAGTTTAACTTGGTTAGCCATATATAAACAACACATTGCATGTACCCTTAAAGAATTTTCTTTAGAAAGACAAATTAAAAAAGAAACTCACCACTTTTTTTTAAAATCCCAAGCACTTGTATCAGTAGATCTGGATGATTCATCTAAAAGATTTCAAATTAAATCAATATACTACTTTCATAGTTCAAGTTGCGTATTTTAGAGAGAATTCAATTTCATTAAATATTTAAATAAAATCATGCTCTGTATCTTAAAATAATGAAAAAAATAGTTTTACTTTTAACAAATCTTGTTCATAGAAGTAGAATCTAATAAATAATGTAGTGCTATTATTCCAGCAATATTCCTAGAATTAATAAATTCTTAGTATGAGAAAAGATTCTGGAATTTCACAGCAAAACAAATGGGAAAAAAATCAGTTTACCAAAAAACTGTTAAAGAGAAGTTGTTGAGATAGGAAATTTAAGAGGTACTGATACTGGCAGTATGGTCAAAAAGCTTAGATTAAATACTACTTTAACAAGCTTGTCAAAGCTTAGTTTAATATGTACTTCACTATTTTAAAGTATTTAATAATCATATGCTAATTGTAAGTAAATGATTATATCAAATGAGAAATAAAACATCAAACTTTCACCTAAATTGAACCGCTTTGAGCATTAAAATTATTTTAAAAAATCAATAATACATGTAAATCGATCATTTTAAATGTTTCATAGGTCAATAAATAAGTAATGTTAGCAATGTTAGTTACTACTTATTTAAAAAGTACCCACAATGTACCAGACACACTACCCAAAAATGCCTGGTATACAGCATCTCATGTAATATAAAGTTATTATCCCTGTTTTGGAAATTAAAAAACTGAGTCTCAGAAAGGTCAAGTAACTTCCTCGTTGCAGCCACGATTTGAACACAGATGTATGATTTCAAAGCTCTTTACACTTTCTATACTGCCTACTACAAGCAGTAACTATTCAACATAATCAAATATGTATAAGCATTTTCCTTTGTTTTTTACTGCATTCCTCTGCTTTCTTCTTCCTCTCCCTTATTTCTTTACTCCACCTATGTCTAACACCTAATAGTTTCCAAAAGCAACCTTTAATTACGATAGTAACACTCTACAAACCAGAGTTTTATAGTCCCCTACATCTTCTCTAAAAAGATAATCAATTAAAAAAATACCAAGTACTAGGTTAAGAATCACATAGAAAAAGGTTTTTCTAATTACTTACCCTGGGAGGAAATTTTATATCTATATTAACATCACTATTTTTCAGAGCAAACTTAGTCAGAGATGAGCCATACAACCTAAGTGAACACTCTGGAAATAAAGGAAAAAATATCAAAGCATGAAACAGAGTGCAAATAGGGGAAAATTAAAAAAACAATGGTAGAAAAATGCATATATTTTAATTGTGTCTTCCAATTCTAGTTATAACATTTATAGAAGAATGACATCCTTTCTAACCTATCTAACAAAATAATAAAAATGTTTCTCAATTATGGGGTTCAGGGACAAAGGAAGAAATTACTTATAAAAGTCCAGTGTTTAAACAAAATTTTAGAATAGTTCATTTAGGAATGACTAGAAGTATGTTTAACATTTAATCTGTAACAGTAAAGAATGCACTAACCTAGGTACAGCTATTGTCATAAACTACATTTATTTATTTTTAGATATTTATATTTATGTAAGAGAGAGCACTAAAATGGTGAATGGATCACAGACATTCAATGCCAATGCTCTTTAAAAATACAAAGAGAAGCCTAGTCACCTGAACAAAGAAACAAAATCCTGTGGCTTTGAAGGGTTCACAAAACAAAATATATAGGAATAGTAAGATACAACCTACATCTTTTTCAGACTATTAAATATGTTATTTCAAAAGTCATAATAAGGCAAATTTTAAAAGGATCTCACCAGAGGGCAAGTTGAAAAATAACATGATTGGAACTACTCAGGCAGGCCAGGTGCAGTTTCTTAGAAAATGTGAGCTCATACTCATTCATATATATAAAAGTCTACTTTTCAAGCTCACAAAATGTCTAAAAGTCACTGAAGTCATTCAGATTATAAAAATTTCATTTCTATTCTTAAAATAGTAAATTATTTCTTTTTTTTAAAGCATCTTTTTTTTTTAAGTTATTTAAGTAATCTCTACACCCCATGTGCGGCTCTAATCCACAACCTGAAGATCCAAGAGTCACACGTCCTTCCAACTGAGCCAGCCAGGTGCCCAATAGTAAATTATTTCTGTATACAATTTATATTAGTATTCAATGTTTTTTCATAGAAAACTGCATTATTACAGAAGTAATAAAGAGAAATCAAATTGTTTTCCATTTTTAAATTTCAATTTTACATTCTTATAAATCTCACAATGGCTCTATATAAAACTATAATTTGTCAACTGTTCAATACCCTTTGGTGGTGAGAAATAAGTCTTATTTAATAGACATAAATTAAATACTGATGCAAAAAAAATAGCAGGAGCTAAACAAATATAATCTTTATATAAATGTCTACAATAAACCTGGCACAACTCGTGCTTACACCAAAAACATAAGCTTTCTGTAAAGAAAGAGCAGAATCAAAAAGAAATAAAAGTGCAGATTTTACTTCTAATGACCCCACTTAAACAAATTAATTTTTCCCCAACATCAGGCCAACAGGAATCTTATTAAGTGACTGGCTGGAATGTATATACTGAAAATAATATAACTAAAATGTCCACTCAGAAGTCAAAGATACTGAAAATATAATATTAAATATATGACCTTTAAGAAATTTTCCTGTATCTGACATTTTAAAAATTTTCTTATTACAAAAATTATGCTATGTCATAACTCATTTTCCTTTCCTGAAATATTTCCCCCAAAAAATCACTTTTAAAATAATTAAATTCATCTGCTTTTAAGATAGAGAAACAGAAATGAAAACATTAAGAAATTTACACTAAGTTCAACAGGAAGCAAGGGGAAGAGCTGTACTATTTTAAATATTAAGCATAAAGTATATTTTTACCTGGTAAAAATGTTGTTATCACCTTTGACATTTCCTCAACAATTTCCTGACGGACTCTGAGGTCATCATCTGTTATTCCATGTTCTTTTGCTAATTCAATAACTGCAACACTTAAAGCAGCCAGGTGGGCAGGGGTAGGAGGTGGCAGAGAACGAAGCTCACTTTCTTCCTGTTTTTCCTATTAGTGTAACATTTAACAACAACGTAAAAATTTTTTTCTATTTTAATGTTCTTACATTTAGGATAGAAAGACTATACAAATGTATTAACTCAACAAATATTCACCTTCTATGTGCCTGATTCAAGACACCTAGGATATGGAAGTGAACAAGACAAAAATCCCTTCCTTTGTGAGTAAGTATTGGAAGATTGAGGGGTCCTTTGGGGCAGGTTCCTATTAAACATTAAGAAAATAAAATTTGGGGCGCCTGGGTGGCTCAGATGGTTAAGCGTCTGCCTTCGGCTCAGGTCATGATCCCAGGGTCCTGGGATCGAGTCCCGCATCAGGCTCCCTGCTCCTTGGGAGTCTGCTTCTCTCTCTCTCTATCATGAATAAATAAATAAAAATCTAAAAAAAAAAAAAAGAAAAGAAAATTTGTTCTACTTTACTGTCTGCATAAATTCTGAAATGCTACATCAAAGCCAAAATATTTTAAGTACAGCACTTAGCTGATAATTTTGTGGATAATTTTGTTATAGCAAAGAGATTGTTTTAGATGTAGCAGAAAGTCTTGAATCCTCTCTGATCTGCGTTTTAAATGGTCACAGGAAAACATCCTAGACACCATCATCACATTTGTTATACTGCCTACCATTTACAATTGATTTCTGTCATTTTATCCAATGCTAAGCCAAATGTTCCTCAAAACCCTTGATTCTACTAAAAGTTTGAAACCCAATTTAAACCCAAATCTAAAGAGGGACGAACTATATTATATATACACAATGATTTTTTTTTAAAGATTTTATTTATTTGACAGAGAGAGACAAAGCAAGAGAGGGAACACAAGCAGGGGGAGGGGGAGAGGGAGAAGTAGGCTTCCCCGTGGAGCAGGGAGCCCGATGCGGGGCTCGATCCCAGAACCCTGGGATCATGACCTGAGCCGAAGGCAGACGCTTAACGGCTGAGCCACCCAGGCGCCCCACACAATGATTTTTAAAGATTAATTTTTTTATTCTGATTTTTAAAAAAATACATGCTAATTGCAAAAGCTACATAAAACACAGAAAATACAAAGAAAATCATCCATGATCTAACATCATACTATTTCCTTTACTTTTTTTTTTTTAAGATTTTATTTATTCATTTGAGAGAGAGTGAGCAAGAGAGGGGTAAGGGCAGAGGGAGAAACAGACTCCCCGGAGCCTGAGGTGGGACTCAGTCCCAGGACCCTGAGATCATAACCTGAGCCAAAATCAAAAGTCAGACACTTAACCAACTGAGCCATTCAGGAGCCCCTTCCTTTATTTTTTTTACCATAACTGAGACCATACCATTTCTTTAATGTTTTAATAATGGCATTTTCTATCCCCACATTTCAGTCAAGAGACATTCTCTTATTTTTTGAGACATGTAGCTCCCAACAGATCTAAAAATCAAAAGTAGTTTATTCTCTTTTCTCTACCCCCCACAATATAGTTAAACAAAGACTTTGGTCTATTTCTAATTTTATTCATTGTTACCATATTCAGTCTCAACATAAAGTTTACCTATATCTTAGGTAACATAAGGGGTAAGACAACCTCATTTTTATAAGTTTCTGTGAATATTTCTGCAATCTTAATTATAATCTAAATCTTAGGTGAGTGTCTAAAGTTTTCAGGTATATTTTTTTAGGATTCATCCAAGGTATTAATAGCTACACACTTAATTAAAAATTAAAAAAATTATATAAGATTAACAAGCAACACAACTATTTTATATATGTAGAACTACCAAAAAATTCTCTGAACTATATTGCTAGATTGTTATGGAAATAAAAAGATAAAAAACAATAAATGAACATAGTCCTCTACCTACATTAATAAGCCTATCCTACTTCCTTCTTTTTTTTTTTTTTTTTTAAGCCTATCCTACTTCCTTTAGAATACTGTTCCATCTAACAATCTCACTGATATCCTCCTATCATTGATCATCCTCATACATCCTATCGTAAGTATGACAGAGATAATAGACAACAGATAAATAAATGTATACTATCAGGTCAGGTAAAGCTATGAAGAAAATCAAACAGGGTAAGACTATAGACTGATGGGCAAGGGTTATTATTTTAGAATACAGTGGACAAAGAAGGCCCCTCTAAACAAGTAATGTTTAGCAGAAACCTAAAAATGAAAGAGAGAGACATTTAAATTTCTGGGGGAAGAGCATTCCAGATACAGAGAACAGTAAATGCAGAGACTTGGAGGCAAGAAAGTACCTAATGTTATTTGAAGAGATCAGTGTGGCTAAAGGGTTAACAAAGGGGTGATTGGAAGATGATGAGGTTGAAAAGTTAACTAGAAGCCAAATATCGTATGACCTTATGAAACTTGATAAGGACTTACATTTTATTCTAAGTTGGGAAGCCAAAGAAGGGCTATGAGCAGAAAGTAACATGATATGACATATTTTAAAAGAGCAATCCTGGCTGATAAATGAAGAATAATAGACTGTATGGGGGCAGGAAGGAGGGCTAAGTTGGAAGTAGTCCAGGTGAAAGACGGTGGTAGCATAGACTAAAACAGAAAGAGTAGGAGTGCTTGGTTGGCTCAGTCAGTAGAGCATGCAACTCGGACCTCAAGGTCATAAGTTTGAGCCCCACACTGGGCGTAAAGATTACAAAAAAAAAAAAAAAAAACAAAAAACAGAAAGAGCCGAGTGTATGACAAATGACTAAATTTGGAATACACAATGTTTTTGTTTGTTTGTTTGTTTTTAAGATTTTATTTATTTATTTGACAGAGAAAGACACAGCAAGAGAGGGAACACAAGTAGGGGGAGTGGGAGTGGGAGAGGGAGAAGCAGGCTTCCCGCCGATCAGGGAGCCCAATGCGGGGCTCAATCCCAGGATCCTGGGATCATGACCTGAGCCGAAGGCAGACACTTAACAACTGAGCCACCCAGGCGCCCCGGAATACACAATGTTTTGAAGGTAAATTCTATAGAATTTATTAATAGTTTGAATGTGGGGTGTAAATGAGAGAGATAAATCAAAGGTGCTTGTCCTAGACAACTGAGTAAATAAATGGTGGTGCCTTCTGCTGAGATGAGGTAAGTTCTGGAAAGTTCTGGAAAGAATCAGTTTAGGCTAGGAAAACGTGCCCAAGAAGCAAGAGTCTCCTAATGAGTCTCCTATTTCCAGCCTTTCGTCCTTTTTCCTATTCCCCTTACTTCCACCAGTTAGTCTCCTACTTTAAAACTTTCAATGAATCCTCAACAGAATACCAGCAAACCAAATTCGGCAAAATATTAAATAGATTATACACCATGACAAGTACAATTTATTCCTGGAATGCAAGAATGGTTCAACATACAATAATCAATCAATGTAATCACCTTAACAAAATGAGAGAAAAAAAATGACTTGATTATCTTGATCAATGCATAAAAAGTATTCAACAAAATTTAACACCCTTTTGTGGTAAAAAAACAAAACAAAACAAAAAACAAACAAACAAAAACACTCACCAACTAGGAATAAAAAGAAACTACCTCCAGATAATAAAGACCTATTTGAAAAACCCACAGCTAACATTATACTCAGTGGTTAAAGGCTGAAAGCTTTTTCTCTAAGATCAGTAAAACAAGTCAAGAATGCCCATTTTCACCACTTCTATTCAACATATTAGAAGTGTTAGCCAGAAAAAGAAATAAAAGGCAATTAACCTGGACAGGAAGAAATAAAATTATCTCTATTCACAGATAATAATCTAGCATGTAAAAAAACCCTGAAGATGCAAAAAAACTGTTAGAACTAATGAACAAATTCAGTAAAGTAGCAGGATACACATCAACAAACAAAAATCAGTTGCATTTCTATACACTAACAACAAACAATCTGAAAAGGAAATTAAGAAAATTCCATTTAGAATAGCCCCCAAAAGAATAAAATACTTAGAAATTAACTTAATCAAAGAGATGAATGACTTGTACACTGAAAACAGAACACTGCTTAAAGAAATGAAAGAAGACATGAATAAACAGAAAGACATCCCATGTTCATGGATTGGCAGGCTTAATATTGTTAAGATGTCAATACTACTCAAAGGAATCCACAGGTTCAAAGCAATCCCATCAAAATCCCTTTAATTTTTTTGCAGAAATAGGAAAACTGATCCTAAAATTCACATGGAACCTCAAGGAACCCAAAATAACCAAAACAATCTTGAAAAAGAACAGTTAGAAATTCACATTTCCTGATTTTGAAATTTACTATGCAGAGCCACAGTAATCAAGACAGTATGGTACTAGCATAAAGACAGATGTATAGGCCAACAGAATAAAACACATAACCAAGAAACAGACACTCATATATATGGTCAAATGATTTTTAATAAGGGTGTCAAAACCATTCAATGGCAAATGGGCTGTCTTTTCAACAAATGGTGCTAGGAAAACTGGATAACCATATGCAAAATGGACCCTTATCTTACACCAAATATAAAAATTAACTCAAAATGGATCAAAGACCTAAATGTAAGAGAAGAATTATAAAACTCTTAGAAGAAAACAGAAGAGAAAATCATTGGCAATGACTTCTTGGGTACGAAACAAAAAAAAACCACAGACAACAAAAGAAAAATCACACAAATTGGAATTTATAAAAATTAAACTTCTGGGTGGCTCCTGGGTGGCTCAGGTGGTTAAGCATCCAACTCTTGATTTCGGCTCAGATCATGATCTCAGGGTCATGGGATCGAGCCCCACATCAAGCTCCAAGCTCAGCTCAGAGTCTGCTTGAGATTCTCTCTCCCTCTTTCCCTTCCCCTACTCATGCTTGCTCGTGCTGTCTCACTAATAATAAATAAAATCTTAAAAAAAATTAGACTCCCATGCATCAAACAACACTACTAACAGAGTAAAAAGGCAACCCACAGAATAGGAGAAAATATTTGCAAATCGCATACAGGATAAGGGATTAGTATCCAGAACATAAAAAAAACTCCTCTAAAACTGTGAACAAGAAAACCCAATTCAAAAGTGGTCAAAGGACTTGAAAAGACATTTCTCCAAATACAAATGGGCAGTTAAGTACATGAAAAGGTACTCAACCTCACTAATCACTGGGAAAATGCAAATCAAAAGGACAATGAGATACCAATTCACATTAAGATAACTATTATCAAAACAAAAGAAAAATGCAAGAGTTTTATAAATGTGGAGAAACTGAACCCTTGTGCATTGCTAGTGGGAATGTAAAACGATGTAGCCACTGTGGAAAATAGCATGGCAATTCCTCAAAAAATTTAACATATATTTACCATTTGGTCCAGCAATTCCACTTCTGGGTCTATACACAAAAGAAATGAAAGCAGAAAATCGAACAAGTATTTCCTCTACCAATGTTGATACCAACATCATCACAATACCCAAAAAGTAGAAACAACCTAAATATGAATGGATGGATGGATGAATGGATACACAAAACTTTGTATATACATAAAATGAGCTATTATTCAACATTAAAAGGAAGGGAATTCTGATACATACTATAATATGGTTGAACTCTTGATCTTAGTTCAGGTCTTGATCTCAGGGTCGTGAGTTCAAGCCCCATGTTGGACTCCACACTCAGAGTGGAGCCTAGTTAAAAAAAAAAAGCTTTTTCAGCATCTACTGAAATTATTTTTTGGTTTGTTAATATGATAAATTACAGTGATTGGTTTTCTAAACCAACACTGCCCTCCTGGAATAAAGCCCCACTTGATCATAATGTATTTCTTCCTTAATTTTATTGTTAGATTCAATTTGCTAAAATAATGTATAGAATTTTTGCATTAAAATTCATGAGAAATATAGCCTGAAGTTTTCCTTTATTGTATTGTCTTTTTCTGGTTTTGGTGTCAGAGTAATGTGGGACTCATGGACTGAAATTAGGAAGCATTCCTCCTCTTCAGTGTCCTGGAAGATGTGTAGAACTGGTACATATTATCAAGTATCCCAGAGATCAAAAGTAACCTTTTCTTTCTTTTTTTTTTTTTCCAAGTTCTTTTTTTCTTTCCGTCTCATTTTGGATGGTTTCCATTGCTATATGTTCAAGTTCACTAACCTTTTCTTTTGTAAGGTCTGATCTACCATTAGTCCTACTCAGTGTATTTTTCATTTTAGACACTGTAGTTTTCATGCCTGTAAGTTCAGTTTTAATCTTTTTTATAACTTCCATGTCTCTATTTGATTTTTGGAATATCAGGAATATAGTTAACTGCCTTGATGTCCTCCTCTGCTAATTCTCTTGTGTCAGTTCAAGGTAGTTTTGATTGGCTGATTTTTCTCCTCATCGTGGTATGTATTTTCCTGCTTTGTTGTATGCCTTATAATCTTTGAATGCCAGACAATGTGAACCTTTTTGTGGTGATAGATATTTTGTATTTCTATAAATACCCTCACAAGCTTTGTTCTGTAACATTAAACCCTGAAAACTGTCCTTTTGGGTCTTGCCTTTACAATTCTTTAGTTGGGGGTAGCCTGGGTGGCTCAATCAGTTAAGCTTCTGCCTTTGGCTCAGGTCATGATCTCAGGGTCCTGGTATTGGGCCCTACGTCAGGTTCCCTGCTCAGCAGGGAGTCTGCTTCTCCCACTCCCTCTGTCCCTCTCCCCCTCCCCATTCATGCTCTCTCTCTCTCTCTCTCCCCCTCTCAAATAAAATCCTTTTAAAAAATCTTTAGCTGGGATCAGACTGCATTTAGTTTCTATATATTCCCCACTCTTAAAACAAGATCCTTCTGGGTACTCTATCCAATGCCCATGAAGTATGAGTTTTCCAGTCTGAATAGTGGTAAAGTACTATTCTCAGCCGTATGTAAGCATCAAGCACTATTCTAATTCCTTAGATGATTCTCTCCCTGGCTTCAGGCAGCTTCCTCGCATGCATGTACCAATCAGTACTGTGCTAAATACTCTGAGGGGGCTGTCTTTATATCTATGGATTTCTTTCTGTATAGCTTTCTCTTTTTTGTTATTCTGTCCTACAAACTCTAGCCACCCTGGATTCCCTGGAATCAAGTTCATCTCCTCAACTCTGGGAGTGCACTGGTCTCCCCTTCCTATAATGCAGTATGGAAACTCTCTCAAACTAGAGTAATCATTGGGCTAATCTCATTTGATTTCCATTCGCTGCCTGAAAACCATTGTTAGCTATTTTTATCCTTTTTTTTTCCTTTGGTTTACTCAAGAGTAAGGGTAAATCTAGTCCTTATTATTACAACTTCAACAAAAGCAGAAATCTAATACAGCTGCTTTTAAGTTTTTTTGTTAGTTTTTTTGTAATGTCCTAAAATTTCCTTAAAATGTATATAATGTCTTTGGTTTTCTTTGTAAGTTTCCTGTTTGGAATTCCCTGAGCTTCCTGGAATTAATGATTAGCATCATTCAAAATTTCTTGAAATATCTCAGTTATTATCTCATAAACTACCAACTCTATCTTTGTTCTATTAAATATTCTGAAGTTCTAATTAAATCGAAATAACATGCTGACAAAATTTTAATTTCTCTTCCGAGTTCCTGATTTTCTTCAATGCATTCATTTTTTTCAAATAAGACATATTGAGCACCTACTGTGTGTCAGACACTGTCCTAACCAATACAGAAACAAAAATAAGTAAGAAATAAAACCTGCCCTCTAGAATACTGAAGTCTAGAAGAGGAGAGAAAGCAGAAATGCACAATACAATATATCCAGTTTTCTGATCAAGCAGCTCTGCAAGCACAGAGAAGGAATACCTAATCCAGACTTGTTGGGAAGGTCTGGTAAAAGAATATTTCTCAGAGAAAATGCAGACACTTAGACATAAGCAGAAGATTATATAGTATTACTATTACCACTGTGAAGGGTGCCTAGGTGGCACACTCGGTTGAGCATCCGACTCTCGGTTTTGGCTCAGGTTGTGATCTTGGGGTTGTGGGATAGACCTCTGCACTCAGCACGGAGTCTGCTTGGGATTCTCTCTCCCTCTCCCTCTGCCCCTCCCACTTGTGCTCTCTCTCTAAAATAAATAAACACATCTTTAAAATATATATATATTACCACTTTGGAAAAGAAAAACTTAAATAGCTAAAATAGTAATAATTTTTTAAAAACACATTATTCAGGGGCGCCTGGGTGGCTCAGTCATTAAGCATCTGCCTTCGGCTCAGGTCATGATCCCAGGGTCCTGGGATCGAGCCCCACATCAGGCTCCCTGCTCCATGGGAAACCTGCTTCTCCCTCTCGTACTCCCCCTGCTTGTGTTCCCTCTCTCGCTGTGTCTCTCTGTCAAATAAATAAATAAAATCTTTTTAAAAAATTATTCATATCTATGTCTATGAAATGTTCTAATAAAAATAACTGAAAAATTATGAATTCCCAAAGTCTAGATTATAAGGCCCTGCATGGTCTGGACTTCTATAGCTTTATCTCACATCATTTTCCTCCTATCTCTCTTTGCCCCAGTCATAATAGACTCTTTCTGTTCCTCATATGCCATGTCATCATTCACCTTTTTGCCTTTTTTTTTTTTTTTTTAAAGATCCACCTATTCATTTTGAGAGAGCACACAAGCACAAGTGGGGTGAGGGACAGGGGGAGAAACTTTCAAGCAGATTCCCTGCTGAGCTCAGAACTGACTCGCACTCAGTTACATGACCCATAAGATCATGACCTAAGCCGAAACCAAGAGCCAGATGTTCAATTGACTGAGCCACTCAGGCACCTTTTTGCCTTAATTTTAAACTACTACTTCAAAGTTCAGCTCAAATGTCACTTTCTCAGAGAAATGTCCTTGTTGCAGATTAAGTAAAATATCCTTGTACACTTCCTTAGCACCACATTTCTCCCTTTAATAAAACTCAATATACTTAAATTCTTTTTCAGTGTATGCCTTCACCAATACTTTAGAAACTCTGAGGGTAGGAACCACAACTATCTTATTCACCACTGACTAGATCTAGCACATAAAAACTCAATAAATACCAGTTGGACTAATTGTATTTAACAGTTTCTTTTTTTTAATTAAGATTTTATTTTTAAGTAATCTCTACACCCAACATGGGGCTTGAACTTACAATCCAGAGATCAAGAATCACATGTTCTACCAACTGAGCCGGCCAGGCACCCCTGACAGTTTTAAATTTAAGAATCAACATACTTTAATATGAACAGACTGGTCTCTGAAAAAGTTCCCCTCCTGACCACCTAAGATAAGAAAGGCAATCACAGCTTTTAATGCTATCACTTCAGTTACTAATGTAAGACAGGACAAATAACCCATTTTTGTTTCATAAATAAATATTTCATATAGTTTTACCATTCGAAAAATAAAATATTTTGTAAAAAGAACTCACCAAAATATTTTTCTTATGTCGTTTCTCCTTTATATGTTTATGAGCTCCCTGGATGTTTTCAATGTGAATTAAGCAAAGTTTGCATAGATATCGGCAATTGGTATATTCTGGTGAGCGCTGAAAAGTTAAAAAAATGCATTTTTTCAGAAAACAGAGAAGTAAATATATGACTATATGTGAATGATATAATTACATAAATATAAGAAACAAAAACAAGCATTAAAGGAATAAATTTTTAATAAACAATCAGTACTTACATCCCCAAAAGATAATTGTCCTTTTCAAAATAGACATCACAGAAGATCATATACTCATTTCAAACACCACCATTATAATGTTAAATGTTTGGTACTTATCTAATATAATACAGTCCTTAGAATCCAATGTAGGATAAGAAAGGCAGTCTTATGACTTAGTCTTATTCCAATGCTCTCCCCAAAACCGGTTTCAAACTTTGTCTTTTTGATTACTATAAAAAATAAAATCCACCCTCAAACAGATTTTAAAAGAATATGAGTTGAGAATATGGAAGAAAATTCCAAAAGCTGAGTTCTGAAAACATACTCAATCACAATCTCATGGGAATAAATGGATAATCTCTTGAAGTAACTATTATAAAGGAAACAATTCTGACACACAAGAATTATCATAGTACTTTAGTCATACTTTATAAATCTGTTCTCGAGTGCTCGCTTCGGCAGCACATATACTATAAATCTGTTCTTGAAATAATAAAAAAAAAAAAAACCTTACTATTTCCAAAGTGCCTGTTAGGTGCTAGGCACTATGTTAGGTGCTTCATATACAATGTCATTTTAATACCTCTAATAATCCAATTAGATTGCTATTATTTTCATTCTCTAGATGTGAAAACAAAAGCTCATACAGCCTGTAACTTTCACAAAGATATAATATTAAGTAGGAGATGCTGAATTTAAATTCATGTATATCTGAATCCAAAGCCAACTCTACCCATATGATTACACAATGAAAAATTACAGAAACACAATAAATACACACTGAATTTTCAAACATGATTTCTAGTGCATTATACTGCAATTTCTGAAATTACAGCAATGCTTAAATTTTTATTTCAGATTGATCTTCAATAGCCTGCAACTCTTGACAAAAAGATTCTCTAACTTCATAATACTATGATTTTCTTTAAATGGAAACATGCCCCAAATTTAGCAACAGTCCTACCACAGACTAAAAATAAATATAGCCATTATTTATAAAGTATGTATAACCTTACAACCTATAATGATTCCCTATTTTACTGGCAAAGCAACTAAATCTCAAAAATTAAATAATTGTCCAAAACAACAAGCAAAAAGGAAAATTCAGTTCAATCCAGTCATTTCAATTTGTAGTATAAAAATTCTTTCACCATTTGCAATGACGTGGATGGAGCTAGAGAATATTACGCTAAGCGAAAGAGGTCAAAGACAAATATCGTATGATATCACTCATATGCGGAACTTAAGAAACAAAACAAATAAGAGAAAGAGGCAAACTAAGAAGCCAAATTTATCAAGAGAACAAACTGACTGTTACCAGAAGATAGGTGGGTGAGGGGCTGGGTTAAATAGGTGATGGGGATCAAGGAGTACACTTGTGATAAGCACCTGGTGGTATATGGAAGTGCTGAATGGTTCTATGGTACACCTGAAACTAATATTACACTGTATATTAAACTAACTGGAATTTAAATAAAAACTTAAAAAACAAAAAACCATAAAAAACTCTTTCAAATCTGTCCTTATTGGGGAATGAATTTAAGCCCTTGCAGAGACTCCTACCTCTTAGTTTCCAACCACAACTAGTACTTAATTCCCTAAATATTTTCTGAGCTCATAACGTATGTCAAACATTTGTCTAGAAGTAGGGATATATAGCATAAACAAAACAAACCAAAGTCTGTCCTCACAATCTACTTCTAGTATACAGAGACATGTAATAAATAAAGAAATGCACAAATAAATACGAATAGGGTGCAGGGGTGTTAACTACTTTTTAAAAAAGGATCATCACTTAAGACCTTACTGATAAAATAATTTAAAGGAAGTAAAGGATTAAGCTAAGTGGGTATTTGGGAAGAGACATTCCAAGTAGAAGGAAATGTTAATGCTAAGGCCCTGAGGCAGGAATATGCTAATATGTCTGAGAAACTGCAAAAAGTCTAATATATGACTGGCACTGAGTGGTAAAGAGGGCCAGGTCGCAGGGCCCCTTAAAAGAACTCTGGTTTTTATTCCAAGTGTGAGGGGAAGACACTAAAGGTTTTTGAGCAGAGAATTAAGTTTTAATCTATATTTTAAAAGGATTGCTTGCCTTCCTAATTCCTTTAAGAATAGAAGCAGAAAGAGCTTATTGCCATTATGAGCATACTGCAATGATCTAGAAAAGAGATGATGTTGGCCTGGTTCAAGAAGAGTGGTGAAAGTAGCAAGGTTCGGATTCAGGAGTTGAAAACATAAATACACAACACCTAAAGCTATGAATATTGATGAGGTCGCTAAAGGAGTCAAGAAATCATTCATCATATAAGTTTTTCAATTGTAAAATATTAGCAGACAAGGACTGTCTAGATTCTTTCTGTAAGAAAAGTTTGTTTTAACATGAATGGGGAGTGAGAAGGCTTGAGATGACATCTCAATTGACCTTGGATTAAATCTCTAACACTGAAAACTGCTTCTATAACCTTAAAATGAAATAATAAAAATTGCTCTACCTGGTAAAATAATTCAATTCTACAAGTAGCTGATCTTTACCACTTAATATACACCAGACACTATGCAAAAACTTTTACTTGTATTATTGTATTTAATCCTCATAACAGTCAATGAGCTAGGTGTTATTTTTATCAACTCAATTATAATGATGAAGAAACTGAGGTTTAAAGAGTTATTAAATAACTTATCTAATGTTATCCAACCAGTAAGTGGCAGAGGTAGACCCAGTGACTCCAAAACCTACACACTTAACCACTAAGCAAACTACCTCTAATTATTAACCAACTACTACGTGCAAGGTACTATATTAAGCACAATAGCAAATAGGACAAAAATGTTCTCATGACATCATAAAGCTTCTAGTTTCACAGAAGAGACACATGAAAAGTGTTTTAAAATTCCTTCATTATATAGTTGTATTTTATTTTACTATTAAAACACACACACTAATAAACCTTCTTTAAAGTTTCTGCAAACCAGCCAGAATAAAGATTGCTGGGCACAGAAATTCTAAGTATTTCCTAGTCAATATTTAACACTAACTATAGGGAAATTTACCCTTCTGATCTAATAGCTTGGATTCAGTCCTTCTTTGGTACAGTTTAAAAATCTACATCTTTACTCATCAGTCAGATAATCTATGGGTACACTGTGAACCCAAGGACTGATAAAATCAAAAGCAAGTAGTTAAGAATATTCTTAATGAATGTCTAATAAGTTGGTAAAGAAAAATGTTAATTAAGAGTACACTAAACTGAAAATAAGAGGTTTTGGAGGACATAAGAAACAAAGAAGTGCCAGAAAGAAAAGAGATTATAGACATCTATGCTAGTACTGGCACACTCATTTTATATCGTTGCTGCTTAAATTCAAATAAATTCAAACAGCAAAATGTTTTCCATGCTTCTAAAGCTTTTCTTTAACCCCTGGCCATTCTTTCCTACCACCATCAAATATCCGTTCCACCCTAATTTCTTTCTTCTCCCAAGAACTGATCTTTCCTGCTTCATATCCTATCCCATCCTGTCCCCTTATTTTTTTAAAACACATTTTTTCACATTTCCTTTATACATGCCATATAATTCACCTGTACCAGACTTCCCCAATTCACCTAGTCAACTCCTACAGCTACTCCTTCAGACTCAGTTCCAATGTCACCTCCTTATAAAGCATTCTCCAAATTGATGCCTCTATAACCCCACTCAAGTTGGTCACTCTTTTGTCTAAAATTTCAAACAATACTGTTATTATTACTGTTGTTTGCTTACATGCTTTTCTCTAATTAGTAAACTCCTAGAAAAGCAGTAACATGTTTTTAAAGATGCCACACATGCCCCAATTCAACTTCTTATCACCAGATCATGGCACACGAAAAGCATTCAATATTTATCTTAACAGATCCAGAATAGCTACTAATTCCAGACTTAGGGAAGAGAAAGGGAGGAAAGTGAAAACTAAGTAAGAGAGCAAATTGCAAAAAAGACTTTCTTCTAACTAGAACCTTGGGAGGCTAGCTACACAACCTAAATTCTCTCTACCTCTTGATATTCCTTTCTATTTTAATAGGGTGACTACTCTGTCGTAAGTTCTATTAATAACTCAGGATTGCCTCTTAAATTTAGATATTACCTCATTTTTCTAAACTCTACAAAATTATACCATTTCTTTCTTTCCTTTCTTATTTATCAAGAATGATGACCTATATTTCCTTGTATACATGCTCACAAATATCCCAAGTATCTATTTGTAAACAGATTGATTTATGAGTCATTCCTTCAATATCTAGCAATGTTTTTATTAAGGCTAGGAATGTGTATTTCTAGGTTAAGAATTTAATTAGCACACAGGAATAAGATATTAATGGCTAAAACAATTCTTAATACATAGGAAATACTCAGTAAATATGGGAGACAGAAGAGGAAAGGGTAGGAGAAAACCAAGGAGAAAAGGAGAAAGTGTAGTA
Organism: Leptonychotes weddellii; assembly: GCF_054177405.1. Taxonomy (NCBI): domain Eukaryota; kingdom Metazoa; phylum Chordata; class Mammalia; order Carnivora; family Phocidae; genus Leptonychotes; species Leptonychotes weddellii. The sequence goes on from NC_138372.1 coordinate 38,372,468, forward strand.
TATCACATAATATTTGCTAATTTGTCACTCCGAATGGACTTCTAATTCACCAACTGCCATTTTCATCAATATATCCCAGTGCCAATCATAGTACCTAGAACATAACAGGCACTCAGTATCTATTGATGAGTGAATAAATCAGAGGTCAGCAAACTTCTGTAAAGGGACAAAGTAATATTTGGGTAAATATCTTATGCTTTGGTGGTAAACAGTAAATATTTTATGCTTTGCAAGCTATAATGTTCTCTGGAGCAACTAATTACTCAATTCAACTCTGCCATGGTAGCATAAAAGCAGCCACAGACAATAGGTAAACAAATGGGCATGGCTATATACCGATACAATTTTGCTTACAAAACAAGGGGCTAGGTTTATTTTACACAATTTTAAAAACACAAAGCACACATACAAAAGGCAAAAACAAGACGGTAGACCATAGTTTCTTGACCCTGGAATGAATGAACAAAGTCAGACTCACAGATGTAAGGATTTGCTGAACAAAGGGAGAGAAGAAAGGAAAGAGGGAAATTAGGAAAAATGAATGCTATCTCTGCCTTAGCAATAAAAGAAGATAAAAAGAGCTGTGCTTGGCAAAGAAAAGTTATGACACATGCATCTTCCTCCACATAACTAAAATGACATAGTATACTTTTTCAAGTCGAAAGATGTGATCTCTTTCTAAGCGTTCTTCTGCTTGTTTCAAGCCTAGCCTCTGCTCAGGTGTCAATGCAGATTCATCTATCACAGTAGCATTTTCTAAATAGTCCATCTCTGAAGAATTTTCTTTATTAGAGTCATCATTCTTCATTTTACCTAGAAAAGGAAGCAATCAGTTACCATCAGCAGAACTGATAAATTAAAAAAAAATTTTAATGGAAAACAGACATCAATCTATACACATACAGGAAAAATATTCTTTCCTTATACTTTCCTTAGTTGTACAAGTTGGTATACTTATTTAAAATACAAGTAAGAGATATACACGGTATCAGAATTCACAAAGAAAAATCTATTTCATGGGTCAAATGCCTATCTTGTTCTTCCAACCTATCAAGAGATAAATATGACTGAGACTCACCACACGAGGCTAACACAACATAACCATCTTGTAAAATCTCTGAACTATGAAATGTGATAAAAAGCTATTTTAAGTCCCAAAGATTAGTCACTAAAGTCACTTTAATGACTTCATCACTATACACGAGCAGCTAAAAGAACATATATCCTCTAGACCACAAGCTCCTCCCTCTTTGCTTTCATTGAACTCATGGATATCCCTACCACATCAATATTTTTTCTTTGCTTCTCTGCCTCCTAACTGGATTTCAATCTTTTCAAGGCACAGACTGTGTGCTATCATCTTTTCATTTCCAGCACCTAGCATTATACACCTGGCATACAGTAGGTTCCACTATCAGTGTGATTTTTTAAAATACAAATTCAATCAAATTATTCTCTTGCTTAAAATACCTAAAGGCTTTCAAAGAGTTCAGGATAAAGTTTAAACTCTCTAGCATAATACATGCCATCCTTGCCTTCATGAAGGCAGTAAACAGAATAATAATTCCAAGTTATAATAAGTGCTGTAAAGGAAAAAAGCAAGTAACTCAGAAGGAGACTAACTTTAGATATGGGAGTCAGGGAAGACTTCTCTCAGATTTTAAATCAAGACCTTAAGAAAGAGAGCTAAGGTGTCTGTATCTCTAACCTTATATCCTACCTTAACACTTTTCACTTCATTCATACCAAATGTGCTAGATAGAATGGATCATTGCTACTTCAAGTCTCAATGCCTTTTTTTTTCATTTTTTTTATGATGTTATGTTAATCACCATACATTACATCATTAGTTTTTGATGTAGTGTTCCATGATTCATTATTTGCGTATAACACCCAGTGCTCCATGCAGAACGTGCCCTCTTTAATACCCATCACCAGGCTAACCCATCCTCCCACCCCCCTCCCCTCTAGGACCCTCAGTTTGTTTTTCAGAGTCCATCATCTCTCATGGTTCATCTCCCCCTCCG
>NC_138372.1:38374994-38424410 GCF_054177405.1 Leptonychotes weddellii
CTCTAGGACCCTCAGTTTGTTTTTCAGAGTCCATCATCTCTCATGGTTCATCTCCCCCTCCGATTTCCCCCCGTTCATTCTTCCCCTCCTGCTATCTTCTTCTCTTTTTTTTAACATATAATGTATTATTTGTTTCAGAGGTACAGATCTGTGAGGGATGGGGCGGCTGGCTGTTGAATCAATGCCTTTTACATATGCTGTTCCTTCCACGATCAAGGCCATCCTCACTTCAGCTAGTAATGTTTACCTGTCCTGCAAAATTCAGCTTAAGCCTACACTGTTTCAGAAGACAGTCCGATATTCTTTATACAGCTGACACTTGAATAATACTGGGGCTTGGGATGCCAAAATCTGCGTATAACTTTTTACTGCCCGAATCTTAACTATTAATAGCCTATTGTTGACCTTAATAATAACAAACAGTTGACAGACACATATTTTGTACGTTATATATATATTATATATTGTATTCTTATAATAAAGTAAGCTAGAAAAAAGAAATTCGTATTAAGAAAATCATAAGAGGGGTGCCTGGGTGGCTCCGTCAGTTAAGTGTCCAACTCTTGATTTCAGTTCAGGTCATGATCTCAAGGTCTTGAGATCGAGCCTTCTGTTGGGCTCTGCACTGGGCATGGAGCCTGCTTAAGGTTCTCTCCCTCCCTCCCTCCCTCTCTGCCCCCTCTCTGCCCCCTCTCCCGAACAGAAGGAAAGAAGGAAGGAAAGAAGGAAGGAAGGAAGGGAGGAAGGAAAGAAAGAAGGAAAGAAGGAAATCATAAGAAAATACATTTATAGTACTATACTGTATTTATTTAAAAAAAAAAAAAATTGGGCTCCTGGCTGGCTCAGTCTGTAGAGTGTATGACTCTTGATCTCAGGGGTTTTTGTTTTGTTTTTTAAATATTTTATTTATTTATTTGACAGAGAGAGAGACAGTGAGAGAGGGAACACAAGCAGGGGGAGTGGGAGAGTTCGGAGAAGCAGGCTCCCCGCCGAGCAGGGAGCCCGAAGCAGGGCTCAATCCCAGGACCCTGGGATCACGACCCGGCTGAAGGCAGACACTTAACGACTGAGCCACCCAGGCACCCCTGATCTCAGGGTTTTAAGTTTGAGCCCCACACTGGGTGTAGAGATTACTTAAAAAAAAAAAAAAAAGATTTTTTTAATTTTTATTTTCTTACCCCACTGCCCTTTTAAAAATTTTTTAAAAATTAAAAAAAATCCACACACACACAAAAATCCACATAAGTGTACCTGTGCAGTTCAAAACTGTGTTGTTCAACTATACAACTGTATTCTCATAGCACTTGCTATTATCTCTCACATTACTGTATAATAATGTAATTTGTATTCATTTATCTATCTCCTACTTTAGATGATGGATTCCTTAATGCTAATGACTAGGTTTTATTTAACCTTTTTACTTTCATATTTTAATACCTAGACCAGAGGTGAGACTTAATAAAAGTGTGAATAAAATAATTTGTATGTATCTAAAAACACTGCTTAAAGTAAATGCTCATAGACAACCAAAAGATCTCTCACTCTACCCTCAAAAGCCAAACTAACTACATACCATCTATAAGAACCATGACAGTCAGTTCTACCTTTTGATAGCACTAATTTTTCAAACAAAGAAGAAATGGTATGCCTCTGAAGTCTCTAGAATCAGATGGCAAACTCTTAAAAAATGTTTGAATCACATCAGAATTATGGCTAGGTTAGCTAACTGATTTTTAAATTACAGTCGGAAACACTGATGCACAATGAGCAATTTGCAATTATGTCCTAGTATTTGGAAAAATAATTAGGTTCTTATGTAACCATTTTATGATGGAAATGTAAAAGAAAAGGCAAAATCCTAGTTTTATTTCTACATTTCATGATAAAGAACAGTAGCAAGAAAACAATATTCTTTTTTTTTTTTTTTAATTTATTTATTAGAGAGAGAGAGCACAAGAGGGGGTAGGGTTAGAGGGAGAAGCAGACTCCCCGCCGAGCAGGGAGCCCGATGTGGGACTCGATCCCCGGACTCCGGGATCATGACCTGAGCCGAAGGCAGTCGCTTAACCAACTGAGCCACCCAGGCGCCCAAGAAAACAATATTCTAACCTTCTCTTTTTTGCATGTACAATTTGCCCAGCACACCAAGGCAACTAACATCAACAAATCCTGTAATACTGTCATTTCTGCCAATATAAATAATTATAGAAAGCTACATATCTTTCTTTAAAAGTCAGAAATAAATGAGATTATTTAATTTTCTGAAATCAACATCAATATAAAATAACAGACAGAATTTCCCAAACTTTTTTCCATAGAACTCTAGCCCCATGAGATATTAATACTCTCACAAGAGTTGAAAACAAGTATTCAAACAAAAACCTGTACATGAATATTCAGAGCAGCACTATTCACAACAAAGATGGAAAAGACCCAAATGTCCAGTCACTGATAAACAGATAAACGGAATGTAGCATACCCATATAGTAGAATATTAATTCAGCTGTCTTAGCTCAAGTTGCCATAACAAAATACCATAGACTGGGTGGCTTAAACAACAGGAATTTATTTTCTCACAGTTCTGGAGGCAGAAAGGTCCAAGATCAAGGTGCCAGCAGGGTCGTTTTCTGATTAGAGCTCTCTCTGGATTGCAGCTTGCTGTGTCCTTCTGAGGCCATTCCTTGGTTAGTGCATACAGAGAGAGACAGATCTCTCCCTCTATAAGGCTTCAATCCTATTGGATTAGGACCCCCCTTAGGACCTCATTTAATCTTAATTACCTCCTAAAAGCTCATCTCCAAATGCAATCACACTGGGAGTTAAGGCTTCAGCATAGATATTTTAAGGGGATACAATTCAGTCTATAGCATCAGCCTTAAAATGAAAGAAGTACTGATGGATATATACTATAACATGAATGAACCTTGGAAACATGATGCTTAATGAAGGAAGCCAGACACAAAAAGACCACATATTATATGATTCCATTTCTATGAGATACCCAGAATAGGCAAATATATAGAAAAAGAATGCATATTAGTGGTTTTCAGACGATGACAGAGGGAGGGAGAATGGGAGTGAATCTTTTTTTTCCCCAAGACCTGAGTTGAGATCAAGAGTCAGACCCTTAACCAAATGAACCACCCAGGTGCCCCAAGGGGAGTGAATCTTAATGGGTACAGGGTTTCCTTTTGGGTGATGAAAAAGTTCTGCAATTAAATAGTGGTGTGGTTGTGTAACACAACAAATGTACTTAATGCCATTGAATTATATACTTTTTTTAAAAGATTTTACTTATTTGAGAGAGAGAGAGCATAAGCAGGGGGAGGGGCAGAGGGAGAGGGAGAAGCAGACTCCCCGCTGAGCAGGGAGCCTGATGCGAGGCTCAATCCCAGAACCCTGAGATCATGACCTGAGCCAAAGGCAGACACTTAACCAACTGAGCCACCTAGGCGCCCCAAATTATATACTTTAAAATGGTTAAGATAGTAGTTCCTATATGATTCAGCAATTCCACTCCTACACATATATCAAGGACAAGTGAAAACATACATCCACATAAAAACGTTTAAATAAATGTTCACAGCAGCATTATTCATAATAAACAAAAGATGGAAACAATTCAAACATCTCTCAACTGATAAAAGGATAAATAAAATGTGGTATATCCATACAATGGAATTTAGCAATAAAAAGGAATAAGGTACTGATATATGCTTCAACATGGATGAATCTTGAAAACGTTGTCCTGAGGTGCCTGCATGGCTCAGTTGGTTAAGCATCCAACTTTTGATTTTGGCTCAGGTCATGACCTCAGGGTCATGAGATCAAGCCCCACATCAGGCTCTGAGCTGGGCGTGGAGCCTGCTTAAGATTCTCTCCCTCTGCCCCTCTCTCTCTCTCCCTCACCCCCTCTCTCTCTCCCTCACCCTCTCTAAAATAAAGGAGGCGGGGGGCGCCTGGGTGGCTCAGTTGGTTGGACATGGGACTCTTGGTTTTGGCTCAGGTCATGATCTCAGGGTTGTGGGACTGGGCCCTGCTTTGGGCTCTGAGCTCAGTACCAAGTCTGCTCGGAACTCTCTCCCTCTCCCCTGCCCCTGCTTGCACGCACTCTCTCTCTCTCTCTCAATTAAAAAAAAAAAAAATCAAACCAACAAAACTCCATTGTGCTAAGTGAAAAAAGCCAAACAAAAAAGGCCACATATTATATGATTCCCTTTATATAAAATAGGCAAATCTATAGAGACAGAAAATAGATTAGTGACTTCTTTTTTTAAGGGGTAAGGGCAAGAGAGAGAGGGGGAGAGAGAGAATCTTAAGCAGGTTCCACACCCAGCATGGAATCCAATGCAGGGCTGATCACAACCTGAGCCAAAATCAAGAGTCAGAGCCTCAACCAAGCCACACAGGTGCCCCATGAGTAGTGACTTTTAATGGGTACAGTTTCTTTTGCAGGTGATGAAAATTTTCAGGAATTAGACAGTGACAATATCTACACAACTTTCTGAATATAGTACTAAAAACCACTAACCTGTTTCTTTTTTTTAAGAGAGTGTGCACATGCAAGCAGGGCAGGGGGGCAAGCAGGGATAAAGGGGGAAGGGAGTGGTGTGCATAGGGAGAGGGAGAGAATCTTAAGCAGACTCCGTGCTGAACAAACCCAATGTGGGGCTTGATGTCAAGACATGATGACTTGATGACTTGATGACATGATGACTTGAGCTGAAATCAAGAGTTGGTTGTTTAACCAACTAAGCTACCCAGGTGCCCCTAAACTGTATGTTTTTAAATGAGAAATTTTGGCATGTGAATTGTATCTCAATAAAACTATTATATAAAAAGGTAGGGGCACTTCAGTGGTTCAGTTGCTTGAGCATCCTGATCTCAGCTCAGTCTTGATTTCAGGATCTGAGTTCAAGCCCCACAATGGGCCCACAATGGGTGTGGAACATACTTAATAATAATAATAGGGGTGCCTAGGTGGCACAGTCACTTGGCAAACTGACTCTTGGTCTGGGCTCAGGTCGTGATCTCAAGGTTGTGAAATAGCGCCCCGTGTTGGGCTCCCCACTCAGTGCAGAGTCTGCTTGAAATTCTCTCTCCCAGGGCGTCTAGGTGGCTCAGTCGTTAAACATCTCCCTTTGGCTCAGGTCATGATCCCAGGGTCCTGGGATCAAGCCCCGCATCAGGCTCCCTGCTCAGCCAGGAGCCTGCTTCTCCCTCTCCTGCTCCCCCCTGCTTATGTTCCCTCTCTAGCTGTCTCTCTCTGTGTCAAATAAATAAATCTTAAAAAAAAAAAAAAATTCTCTCTCCCTTTGCCCTTCCCACTTGTGTGTGTGCATGTGCTCGCTCTAATAATCTTTTAAAAAATAATAATCATAATTTTTAAAAGGTAAGTAAGAAAAATTAAAAGTATGACAGTGATAAAGAGTATGGAGAAAAATTAAACTAGTAAAAAGAGAAGGACTGTAAATTTTAGATAAGGGACCCAGCAAAACCCTCGCTGAGAAGGTGGAAGGTAAGAGAGCAAGCCATATGGACATCCTGGGGAAGAATGTTCCAGGCAGAGGAAAAAGCAAATGTGAAGGCCATCCTCCATATCTGAGGAAATGCAAGGAAACCATGCACTTGGAGCAGAGAGGGAGAAAGTAAGAAGCAGATGAATGAAAGTGAAGTGAGACAGTGGCACAGATCACATAGGGCCTTACTGTTCACTGCAAGGACACTGTCACTCTAATGTATGGGAAACTACAGAAACATTTTGAAGAGTAGTAATATGACCTGAATAATTTTAACAGGATCATTCTGGCTGTTATGTTGAAAATACAATGAAAAGTTATGTAAGTGAAAGTAAAGAGATAAGACAGGTTATGCTGCTCAAAAGCATGATCCTAACCAGCAACATCAATCTTACTCAGGAGCTTGTTAGAAATCCATTATCTCAGGTCCCACTCTAGATTTTCAAAATAAAAAATTTCTGGGAAAGGAACCCAAGAATCTGCATTTTAATACAATTCCCAGATAATTCATATACATATTAAAGTTTGGGGGAAAAAAAAAAGTTTGAGAAGCCCAGATCTAAAACACTCACCCCTCAAATATTCATCACGCTCCCTCTCTTACCATTTTCCTTCAAGTATTTCTCTAATGTTACTTTCTCAGTGACAATTTAAATTTGAAACACCACCATCAGACACAGTAGCATCATTCCCTACAATCTTTCCTATTTTTTCTCATAAGATTTATTACCATCTAACTTATGACATACTTTCATTATTTACTATATATGCTGTCCCTCTCCTCCTACTAGAATAATAGCTCCTTTAAGCAATGTCGTCTCTTTTGTTCATTGCTAAATTCCTAGCAACTAAATTAGTACCTGACACATAGCAGAAACCCATAAAAATATTTATTGGATGAATGGCAAAAGGAAAAGCTAGAAGTGCTAACTGGAAGCTAAAGTTGGGCCTAATGAAGTAAGATTAATGGGCGCTTGGGCGGCTCAGTTGGTTAAGCGACTGCCTTCGGCTCAGGTCATGATCCTGGAGTCCCTGGATCGAGCCCTGCATTGGTCTCCCTGCTCAGCGGGGAGTCTGCTTCTCCCTCTGACTCTCCCCCCTCTCATGGTCTCTCTCTCAAATAAATAAATAAAATCTTTAAAAAAAAAAAAGGGAAGATTAAGTCACTAACTTCAGGTGGGCCTGATATTAGTCAAAATTCTATAAAGCCTTTTAAGTCCAAATAGGCAATGATTTATATATCAAAGTTTTATTCTATTTAATTTATAAAGGGGCACTCTAATGAGAAATCATTAATTTAAATATAATTTGGACCTTTTCATATGAGGAAAAAAGCACTAAACAATTATGTATGAACATGACTTTGAGGCAAATATTACACATACTGAATTCTTTAATGAAAAACAACTGCTGTACTATAAATCATTCTTCTGAATTTGTTAAACCAAGTCTCCCAAAAGGACCTCTACTTGGTCTACTAGCTTCTTTAAATTAGTTCAACTTGTTCTCCATATTAACAAATAACAAAACTGCATTTAATTAGAGAAATAATAATAATAAAGGATACTCATTCATTGCCACCACATGCCTACCATGTCAGGTACTACATGAAACACTCCATTAGAGTACTTCACTTAACCTTCATAAAATAGGCAGCAGCATCTTAACTTTTTTTTAAAAAATAAAGAAACTGGCTGCCTGGGTGGCACAGTTAGTTAAGCATTTGACTACTGGTTTCAGCTCAGATCATGACCTCAGGGTTGTGAGATATAGCCCCGAGTCGGGCTCTGTGCTCAGCAGGGAGTCTGCTTGAGATTTTCTCTCCCTCTCCTTCTCCTGCTCATGCGTGCTCTCTCTCTCTGTTTAAAGTAAATAAATAAATCTTAAAAAAAAAAAAATGAGGAAACTGAAACATGTTCTAAAGGATAAGCAGCTTATCTGATGTGTATCTAGATGCATTATCTCTATCCATTCATTATGTATATCAGTACACCTATTCATATTATATAAATTTAAAAAATAAAGTATAAGTAGCTTATCCAAGATTACAGACTTACTAAGTGGGGAAGATGGGATTCAAAACCTATGCAATTCTACTCTAGAGCCCACACTGTCAATCATATCACTGTCACTTCATTTACTTTCCCTTTTTAAAAAAATAATCCTTGGGGCGCCTGGGTGGCTCAGTCGGTTGAGCGACTGCCTTCGGCTCAGGTCATGATCCCGGAGTCCTGGGATCGAGCCCCACATCGGGTTCCCGGCTCGGCGGGGAGCCTCTTTCTCCCTCTGACCTTCCCCCCTCTCATGCTGTTTCTCTCTCGCTCGCTCTCTAATAAATAAATAAATAAAATCTTTAAAAAAAAAAAATAATAATCCTTGGAGGCACCTGCGTGGCTCAGTCAATTAAGCATGCGCCTTCAGCTCAGGTCATGATCTGGGAGTCCTGGGATTGAGCCCCACGTCAGGCTCCCTACTCAATGGGGAGTCTGCTTCTCCCTCTCCTCCCCTCTCTCTCTTTCTCAAATAAATAAATAAAATCTTTGGGAAAAGTAATAATAATCCTTGAATCAGATATTTCACTAACTCAAGCATTCAAACCCTTGTAAGTGATCTTATGCACCACGATTTCCCAACTTCAATCATTCACATACTATCATGTTCAGATTTGTCTTATCTGAACACTATCAGCAGTGTTATTTTTTTGATACTATCTTTAAATTGACTTACTTTTTTTGGCCTTCTCCTAAACTATATTTTTAAAATTATGAAGTTGGTATTTTTCTTATACACATAAAGATATCTGTATTAAAGTTTAAAAAAAATGGTCTGTCAATATACTATCAATTGTGTATCATCAGAAATAAAAGAAACTATATTTAAACTCTTTACCAGAGTTTCTCAAAGTGTAATATATAATGACTTAGAAATAGGTTTTTTTTTGTTATTCATATATCAAGGAAAGGTTTTATTTACCCAGCTGAAACATGAGAAAAAAGATAGCCAAAAAAAATCCATTAAGTTAAACAAAACCAAGATTAAAAGTACTCAAAAGACACAGACAACATTTATAAGCAATTAAAGCTAAGATCAAAATACCAAAAGAAAATGAATTTTACACCAGAATTCTCAAGTAAATTGCAAGTGTCCTAACCAATCTCTGCTTCCTGTAAGGAATTTGCTGCGCTACAGTCCAAACGATTAAAAACATGTATAAATATATCTGATCATAGCACTACCTTGCTTCAAACTCTTCAATGGCTTCTCAAAATACTCATCATAAAGTGCAAACTGTCTATCACATCTTAAAAGGTCCTTCATTCTCCAATTATTGTGTGCATTTTCAGCTGGATCATTTGCCACTTTCACCCCCAATTCTGTTCCAGTCATACTTAATCTCAGTCATACTCTTATTTTCACTTTTATGTCCTGCATTTTCTCAATCCAAAGACTAAATCCCTCAATTAAATCATGCACTCTCTCAACTCTAAGTTTTTGCACTGAACTAAATTACCATTTTATTTATGTGTATCACCCTCATCTAAGTAGAAGCACCCTTGAGATTTGGTGTTGTATTTTTTGTTTTTCCATTGTAAACATATGCTTGGCATATAAAAGGAACTCAGTACATATGTCTGTTGAATGAATGAGCCACATATTACCAGGACCACTGAAAAAGTGTGTAAATGCGAGGGCACCTGGGTGGCTCAGTCGTTAAGTGTCTGCCTTAGGCTCAGGTCATGATCCCAGCATCCTGGGATCCAGCCCCGCATTGGGCTCCCTGCTCAGCAGGAAGCCTGCTTCTCCCACTCCCCCTGCTTGTGTTCCCTCTCTCGCTGTGTCTCTCTCTGTCAAATAAATAAATAAAAAATCTTAAAAAAAAAAGTGTGTGTGTACATACACATGCATGTACAGACTACAGGAGCCACTAATTTCTATTTGCACAGGCTTTTTATCTACCATAATAAATGTAAAGGTTCTTTTTTAGCTTAAAAAGCTGTATTATTAATGTCCTTTTTGTAATTAAAGTAGTTAAAATCAAACTAAGGATAATCTAAAGTATATTAATATAGGAAAATCTCTCCAAAAATGTGACCTGTGGGATAATCTAATTTGTACTTACTCAAATCATCCGATATGTCTTCAATTCCTGAAGCACTATCATCAGAATCAACAGTATTATCTGTACATGCTTGTTGCTTCTGAGATCCTGGTGAGTTTTCCAAAGCAGATTTTCCTCCCTCTACATCAATATTCACTTTGTCCAAAGTCGTAAAAGAGCTTGGAATTGTTTTTCCAATATGTTGTAATTCTGTCCGTCGCATGTTTTCCTTCAACAGTAAACTGGGAGCCTTCTCTGGTTCTGCTGGTGAACCAGGGACCTTTTCTGATTTCATCTGAGAACTGGGTCCTTTTTCCATTTTCCTCTGTGAACTAAGTGCCTTTTCTGTTGCTGTCGCCTGTGAGCTGGGTGTCTTTTCTGTTTTCACTGGTGAATTAGGGGACTTTGGTGATTTTTCTGCTTTTGCTTGTGAAACTGGTACCTTTTCTGCTTTCACTGGTGAATTAGGTGATTTTTTTGTTTTGCAGTGACTTTGATCTCGAAGGACTAATCCCAAATCTCTAGGGCTTGCTATGTTGGCAGCATTTATTCTACATGATTTAACTTCTGTTTTTTCTATACAAATATCATTTTGCTTATTTTTTTTACTACTATTCTTATTTGGAGAGCTGGTCCCAATTTCTTTTATGGATTTATCATTTCTAGCTTTCAAAGTCTGATTAGATATAACTTTAACTGCTTTGCTTTCTTCAGAAAGAGCCCAAGCATTCTTCTTTGGTTCATGATTTTCATTTTTAGAGGTCTTAGAGTCTTCCATTATTTGAAAACCTGCTTCTTTCCAATTGTGATATTGTTAAATGGCAGATTCCCAGTAGCTGAATTGCTTCAAGTCCAGATTAGGCAAACAAACTATTGGGTTGAAAAAAAAAAAAACCAAAATGTGTTATTTAAAATGCAAAAGCCATTTTTCAAAAATTGGTGAGACTTTCAAAAACTTTCAAATTTGTCTCAAAACTGAAGAAATTGTAAAACCTTAAAAAACTCTGTTAACCATATGAGGAATTAAAACCCACTTCGTAAGTAACAGCTAAATGGTCATAAAGAAGGTTCTAATGTAATTATGGCAATATGGCAAAACAGAATTTTAAAAGTAAAATTTGTTCTACATTACTAAATAAGAATTTCAACTAAAAGGGAAATAAAACTCGCAACTGATGTACCACAATTAATATAAAAGGAAATGGAACAAAGAAAATACAGGCATTCCAATCTAGGGGCACCTGGTTGGCTCAGCATGCAACTCTTGATCTCAGGGTCTTACATGGGGTATAGGGAATACTTAATAAGACTGATATTCTCTCTTATTAAAAAAAAGGAACTGATTAGGCTCTTCTTTCTAAGTATTTTTTTTAAAGATTTTATTTATTTTTTTGACAGAGAGAGAGAGTGAGAGAGGGAACCCTATGCGGGGCTCGATCCCAGGACACTGGGATCATGACCTGAGCTGAAGGCAGACGCATAACGACTGAGCCACCCAGGTGCCCCTCTAAATTATTTTATAAAGTAATTTTTTAATTATAATTAAAATTTAAGCCAAAACAAACAAAAAATTTAAGCCAAAACCACCCTATATTTTCACCATTAGTATCTTTTATGACTAACGTTATTTTCTAGTAAAAAGCTCTACCACTTATAGCTATAAAAGAATGTTTTTGCTCCTCATTTTTGGATATTTTAATTCATTTAATTTATACATTCTGCTTTCAGTATTCTTTATAAGGTGTTTCACATAACTGTCAAAACAGTTGCCAAATATATGCCTATGTCTAAACTTTTGTAGAAACTGCTGCACATTCCTAATTTTAAAAATAAAAATGGATCCTATGGGACGCCGGAGTGGCTCAGTTAGTTAAGCATCTGCCTTCGGCTCAGGTCATGATCTCAGGGTCCTGGGATCAATCCCCATGTTGGGCTCCCTGCTCAGTGGGGAGTCTGCTTCTCCCTCTCCCTCTGTGATCTCTCTTGCTCTCTCTCTCTCAAAATAAATAAATAAAAAATCTTTTAAAAAGTGGATCCTATTTTTTTTTTTAAGATTTATTTATTTATTTATTTATTTGACAGAGAGAGCGCACAAGTAAGCAGAGCGGCAGGTAGAGGGAGAAGGGGAAGCAGGCTGCTCCCTGCTGAGCAGAGAGCCTGATGCGGGACTCGATCCCAGGACCCTAGGATCATGACCTGAGCCAAAGGCAGATACTTAACTGACTGAGCCACCCAGGTGCCCCTGGATCCTATTTCTAAAAGACCAGTTTTACCTTATCCAATAACCAAAATATTTTTAAAAATTTTTTTTAAGATTTTATTTATTTATTTGACAGAGACAGACAGCGAGAGAGGGAACACAAGCAGAGGAGTGGGAGAGGGAGAAGCAGGCTTCCCGCGGAGCAGGGAGCCCAATGCGGGGCTTGATCCCAGGACCCTGGGAACATGACCTGAGCCGAAGGCAGATGCTTAACTGACTGAGCCACCCAGGTGCCCCAATTTTCTAATGCTATCCTATGATGATGACTCTAATAATTTTGTAGATGTTATCTTACTAACAAAAGCCATAAAACAACAAACCCTTGATTGAGCCATGCTGATCCACAATTCTGTTTATAAAACTTCTTAGATACACTATTCCTCCACTCAAAAAAACTCCAGGGGCACCTGGGCGGCTTAGTCGGTTAAATGTCTGCCTTTGGCTCAGGTCATGATCCCAGGGTCCTGGGATCAAGCCCCACGTTGGGCTCTCTGCCCAGCGGGAGCATGCTTCTCTCTCCCTGCCACTCCCCCTGCTTATACTCTCTCTCAAATAAATAAAATCTTAAAAAAAAAAAAAAGTAACAGATGTCCTATTGCTTTAAAAAAAAAAAAGATTCAAAAAAAAAAAAAAAAACCCAGTGTGGTGGGGCACCTAGCTGGCTCAGTCTGTAGAGCATGTGACTCTTGATCTCAGGGTCATACGTTCAAGCCCCACACTGGGCATGGAGGCCACCAAAAAAAAAAAAAAAGTGTGGCAATTTATATGGCAAAATTGCTATTTCTAAGCTATCGACAGTACAAATTTTTCCCAAAAAAGTTGTAATTCCTAGAAATAAGTTCTGAGAAGGTAAGGTTTTGAGCAAGGTTCACTGCTTCCCAGTGCACTCATAGCAAAATTGGTTGAGCCAAATAAAAATGTTGGACCTATGCTCTAGTTCCTGGTTACATTTTTAGAATGTAGTAAATGAGAATTAAATGAGATTCTAACCTTATATAAGCAATTATTATCAAGAAAATAAAAAGAATTTGTAACGAATTTCTTTAAAAAGTTGTTTGAAATATAGAAAATAGTATTTAGAATATATCCCATTTCATTTTTATATTAAGACATCAGTCCACTTCCTACTTCTAGTTCTAATCACGTCTTCCTTCCTTGAATCCTTACAATGACTACTGATTACTAGAGACAGGGAGTTCTCAGGCCCTGAGACCTCAACTAACAGCGGGAGCCAGGTTCTTGACTTTGCTGTGAGAAAGAATTCAAGGACAAGTCAGAATGAAGTATAACTGAGGAAGCTTCACTGCAAAGTCAAAGAACACACTCCAAGGAAGGAGGAGTGCGGGCACACTCAGAAAGAGGATCTAAGTAGCACTGGGTAGATGTGAGGCTCTGATTTTTATGGGTGGTTATAATTTGGGCATCAAATACACATGTGGGGTCCAGGGAACAGGCGGGGATTTCTAGGAACTCTGCATAATATTACACAATGCTCTACATTAGCTACTATGTGCAGGTATATAGTAGCAGGTACATTTCAGGCTACTTGGGTCTTTGTGTGCATTTAAGTTGCAGTTAAGCAAAGCAACAGCAGCAGAACACTTGTGAAATCATGAAAAACCACAGAGCTATCAGAAGTTTGCTTAATTGCCACAAACTGTCAGGTATCAGACTTTGTTCCCTGTTTTTTGTTTCTCCTGCAAATATCCAGCACTTCCCTATTTTGCATGCCTTACTACCACAATGCTAGGTACTTAGCAGACATTCAAAATGTAATTAGCAATTAAAAGAATATCCACTCCAGACAGATGGCTTCACATCCTTCTTTTCCTGATGAAAACTGAAGCCTTTAGCAGAAACTGGAATTTTTTTTTTTTTTTAAGATTTTATTTATTTATTTGAGGGAGTGAGCAAGCACAAGCAGGGGGAGAGTCAGAGGGAGAGGGAGAAGTAGGTTCCCCACTGAGGAGGGAGCCCAACTCAGGGCTCCAACCCAGGACCCTGGAATCATGACCTGAGCCGAAGGCAGAAGGCAGATGCTTAACCGACTGAGCCACCCAGGCACCCCTGAATTGTTTCAAGAGTTTTTGATGCTTTTCTATAATTATCCATTATTCAATTGACAGATTGGGCTACAAATTCTAGAGCCTTAGACTTAAAAGAGTTGTATGGATAACACTAGGTAAGAAAGTTTACCAGAAATAACTGTTGCATAATAGTAGAAAAACTAATCATAGCAGTAATTACTTCTCAAGTAACCCTTTCACAGGACAGACAGGGAAACTATTTTAAGGCATGATTACAGAAAGCCATCAGAAGTTTGTACGGCTTTAAAAAAAAATTAGGGGCACCTGCGTGGCTCAGTTAGTTAAGCATCTGCCTTAAGAGATAAGAAATCGGGGCCCCGGGGCGGCTCAGTCAGTTAAGTATCTGCCTTCCGCTCAGGTCATGATCCCGGAGTTCCGGGATCGAGCCCCACATCGGGCTCCCCGTTCAGGGGGTGTCTACTTCTCTCTCTGCCCCCTCACCCTGCTCGTGCTCTTTCACTCTCTCTCTCTCAAATTAAAAAAAAAAAGAGAGATAAGAAATAATTTGATTTTGTTTACGATTATATCTTCAGTGCCTACAACAGTGCCCAGTTTAAAGTAGGCACTCAATAAACCTATTGCGTGGATTAATGAACACTTAAATTACTTTTAATTGTTCACATTTTAAAAACAAAATAAATCCAAAACATTTTCATTGCATCATGACTTATATTATTTACAATGTAAATAGGATATATCTCTCTTTCAGAAAGCCTTCCCTAATCGATCCCCAAGGCTCCTACCACCTAAGCTGGGCTCAGATAAATATGCCTCTTTCTATGAACTTTAGTCTTACCTTTCTCATAGCACTCAGTACTTAATACGTTTTTTAAAGGTTTTATTTATTTATTTATTTTAGAGAGAGAGCAAGCAGGAGCAGGGGGTAGAGAGAGAGCAAGCAGGAGCAGGGGGAGGAGCAGATGGAGAGGGACAAGCAGACTCCGTGCTGAGTGAGGAGCCCCACATGGGGCTTGATCTCATGACCCTGAGATCATGACCTGAGCCAAAATTAAGAGTCAGATGCTTAACCAACTGAGCCACCCAGGTACGCAGTACTTAATACTTTTTATGTATTTATTTCCTATTTGGACTATAGAAACTTTTTTTTCCAATTTGCTTTCCATAAAACAAATACATATATAGAGTTCAAAAAGTCAACAGTACTACAAGGCAAAACAGTATTTGTCCACCAACTACCCATCTTCCTCCTCAGAAGCAACTTACTTTCAACTCTTTTAGTGGTTTCTTCTGAGATTTATCTCCGTATTTCTAAATTACATGCTTAAGCTGATACTGATCTTAATTTGTTTTAACTTTAGATAGTATCCACAGACTTCCTACTATAGAAGATAAGAATTTGGCTGTCTCAAACATTCCCCCTAGAGACAAACAGAATTATACACACACATATGTTCCTATCCCACCTATATCTTCCGAAGATGATTTCACTAAGAGGTAACAGTATTATTCATGGCTGAGCCAAATATATACTATAAAACTTTCTAAATGCCCCTCAAAATTTATTTTCTCCTTTTCCCACACACATAGCTAGATTGTCTTTCCCAACCTTCCTTACTGTTAGGTGTGTCCTTAAGATCAAGTTGTTACCTCCTCCATGCTCTCCTCGTATCACTGTATAAAATTCTCAATCATCCATCTTCAGGCACAGAGCCAACAATTATGTTCTAATCCAGATCACTGAGTCTCAAGTTTCTGTGCATCAGAATCAGCTAGTTCCAAAATGCAGATTCTGATTCTAATTTGGAGGACTGACATTCTGCATATCTAATAAGTCCAGGTAAAGTCAATGCTGTTAACACTTGGCCATACTTTTGGCTGGACAACATCATCAATGGAACTTGGGCCCCTGAGTGACCACACAGAACTACTCATCTGGATCAGGTGACCACTCACCTAGCAATTGTTATATGAAAGAAAGATAAAACTCTACTTTTTTTTTTTAAAGATTTTATTTATTTATTTGACAGAGAGAGACACAGCGAGAGAGGGAACACAAGCAGGGGGAGTGGGAGAGGGAGAAGCAGGCTCCCCGCAGAGCAGGGAGCCCGATGCGGGACTCGATCCCAGGACCCCGGGATCATGACCTGAGCTGAAGGCAGTCGCTTAACCAACTGAGCCACCCAGGTGCCCTAAAACTCTATTTTTTAAGGCACTGTACTAATGGATTTCTTTGTCATGGTAGCCCAGCCTTTTGACTTAATATATATATATAATAATCACATTTTTCTTTGGTATACTTTTCAATTTTACCTAGAATTAATCATTGCCTCATTTTTCTTAAGATTTTTTACATACCTATCGATAATTCATTGACAGAACCATAAATCTGTGAATATGTTCAAACACACATCACATAGTCTATATGTTTGTTTTTGTTGTTCTCTCCTTGAACATCCCCTGTCTAGCACTTGCTGGTCACTACTAGTCTTTTACCACAGCTGTCACCCTGAAACTTCCTTTCACTATCATCCTACCAATTCTTATCCACCCTCATGCTGACTTCTATCTTCCTCTTCCACAATTTACTCCCTCTTTTTTCGGTGGAGTACATCCTCCAGTACCTATGAAAGGTAGTGAAAAAAAATAATTATGCCCAATTTCTGCATTTCATTCTGTGTAGACAGGCATCCATTATCATAACACTCTGGACTTTTTTCCACTCCCCTCATTCATTCTTTTCCCAAAGACATGGACTAACATATTTCATCAGTGAGTTTGTGAAAATGATGTAGGCAAAACTAAGTATCTCTCTCCCATCCCTCTTCACAGCTAGCTGTTCATAAGGAAGAGAATTCCACTTTCCCATTCGTACTCTAACATTTACAGGTATAAGCCCCACACAGGGTCTGCAGTTGTGCCTATGCCCGAGTAAGTCTAATTCTGGCACTGAGTATTAATAAACAACTTGAAAATAAAAAATCCATTCTCCAAAGTGACTTTTATCCATAATAAAAATGATAATCTGGGGGTGCTTGGGTGGCTCAGTAGGCTAAGCACCTGCCTTCAGCTAGGGTCATGATCCCAGGGTTCTGGGATCAAGCCCCGCACCAGGCTCCCTGCTCAGCAGGGAGTCTGTTTCTCCCTCTCCTTCTTCTCCGGCTCGTGTTCTCACATGCGCGTGGTCACCCTCTCTCTCTCTCAAATAAATAAATAAAATCTTTAAAAAAAAATGATAATCTGATCTCCATATGCTTCTTTCATCTTTCGGAATTTGTTCAGGATTCAGGAAGGGAAACAGTGCTAATTATTGGGTCCCTTAAGTCCCAAAAGGAAGTAAATCTTGTAAGACTTTATATGTCTTAAATGTCTTTTCTATCTTCATATTTTGTTTAATTAGGTTTAAACTTCTAGGTTAGAAATCATTCACTCAAAATGCAACAGGTATTGTTTCAATGACTTCTAGTTTGTAATGTTAATACTGAGAAAATCATGCCATTCTTATTTTCCATCTTTTTTACTTAACTGCTTTCTTCCTTATGGAAACTTTCAGGATATTCTCTTTATCTCAGTGTTCTTTTTTTTTTTTTTTTTTCAGTGTTCTGTAAATTTTTTTTTTTTTTTAAGATTCATTTATTTATCTGAGAGAGAGAGGGAAAGCACACATGCAAGCAGGGGAGGGCAGAGGGGGAGGGAGAGAGAATCTCAAGCAGACTCCCCACTGAGCACAAAGCCCGACACAGGGCTTGATCTCACGACCCTAAGATCATGACATGAGCTGAAATCAAGAGTCAGAAAGTTAACCAATGAACCACCCAGGCTCCCCTCAGTGTTCTGTAACTTCTAAATGATAAGCCCTGGAGCAGATATTTCTTCATTCATTTTTCTTGGTATTCAGTTTGCTCTTTTAATCTCTAACTCAAGTCCCCCCCACTCCTGAATATTTTTTCTTGTATTATGTCTTCTATCATTTCCTCCCTTTCATTTTCTCTTTTTTTCTAGTTCCTATTAATTGGACTTTATGCATCCTACATTGATTCTCCACTTATCTTACCATTTTTCTCCATTTTCCACCTTTATTTTCTTTCCTGAGTGATTTCCTCACCTTTATCTTCCAACTCTTCTACATTTGGAGGACAGGAACACAGGAAGTATATACTTTCATTTCTAAAAACACTTTAACTCCCTGATTATTACTTCTTACAGAACTCTGTTCTGGTCTCATGACTATCATCTCTTACATCTGAAGACTAATAGTTTTTCTTAAATTTTTTTCTGCTCCTTGTAGTTTCCTGAATTTCTTACTTGTTTTCTTCTCTATCAAGCACACTAATATACGCATAGGAAAGAGTAAGAGAAAAAAGGAGAAAAATATTTGAAGAAATAATAGCCAAAAATGTGCCAAATCAGATGAAAGACACAATTATACACATCCAAAAAGTCCAATGACTCCAAGCAGAATAAACTCAAAGAAATCCACGCCAATCAAGACCCATTATTATTCAATTTTGAAAACCAAAGAGAGAATTTTGAAATCAGCAAGAGAGAAGCAACTTCTCATGCACAAAGTATTCACAATAAGATTAACAGATGATTGGGGCGCCTGGGTGGCTCAGTCATTAAGCGTCTGCCTTCGGCTCAGGTCATGATCCCAGGATCCTGGGATCGAGCCCCGCATCGGGCTCCCTGCTCTGCCGGAAGCCTGCTTCTCCCTCTCCCACTCCCCCTGCTTGTGTTCCCTCTCTCGCTGTGTCTCTGTCAAATAAATAAATAAAATCTTTAAAAAAAAAAAAAAAAAGATTAACAGATGACTTCCCATCAGAAACCATGGAAATCAGGGGTGACCGGGCAGCTCAGGCAGTTGAGCCTCCAACTCTTGATTTTGGCCCCGGTCATGATCTCAGGGTCATGAGATTGAGCCTGGCATAGGCTCCACACTGGACATGAAGCCTGCTTAAGATTCTCTCTCTCCCCACTCCCTCTGCCCCACTCCCTCCCTGGCAAGAAAAAAAAAAAAAGTACAAGGATGGAAAAAGGTATTCCATGCAAAAAGCACTATAAAGAGAGCTGGGTGGTCATATAATTGTTAGACAAAATACATTTTAAGACAAAAGAGATTACAAGAAACAAAGAAGACATTATATATTGATAAGGAGATCAATCCAGGGGTGCCTGGGTGGCTCAGCTGGTTAAGCATTTGCCTTCAGCTCAGGTCATGATCTCAAGGTCCAGGGATCGAGCCCCACATTGGACTCCCTGCTCAGTGGGGAGCCTACTTGTCCCTCTGCCTCTGCTCCTCTCCCTGCTTGTGCTCTCGCTCTCTCAAATAAATAAAATCTTAAAAAATAATAATTGGAGACTTCAATACCCTACTTTCAATAATGGATAGAACAACCAGACAGAAAATCATTAAGAAAGTAGACGACTGGGCGCCTGGGTGGCTCAGTTGGTTAAGCGACTGCCTTCGGCTCAGGTCATGATCCTGGAGTCCCAAGATCGAGTCCCGCATTGGGCTCCCTGCTCAGCAGGGAGTCTGCTTCTCCCTCTGCCCCTCCCCCCTCTCATGTGCTCTCTCTCTCTCTCTCTCAAATAAATAAATAAAATCTTTAAAAAAAAAAAAAAGAAAGAAAGTAGACGACTTTGGGGCGCCTGGGTGCCTCAGATGGTTAAGCGTCTGCCTTCAGCTCGGGTCATGATCCCAGGGTCCTGAGATCGAGCCCCGTATCGGGCTCCCTGCTCAGCGGGGAGCCTGCTTCTCCCTCTCGCTCTGCCTCTCCCCCTTCTCATGCTCTATCTCTGTGTCTCAAATGAATTAAAAAAAAACTTTAAAAAAAAAAAAAGAAAATAGAACACTTCAACAACCCTAATGCCAATTAGACCTAACATACTCAGAAGCCTCTACCCAACATCAACAGAATACATATTCTTCTCTACTGCACATGGAACATTCTCCAGAACAGACCATTTTGCAAGGCCACAAGACAAGTCTTAATAAACTTAAAAAGACTGAAATCATACGAAGTATCTTTTCTTATCACAACAGAATGAAATTAGAAATCAAATCAATACAAAAACTGGAAATTTCACAAATATGTAAAACTTAAACAATGCACTCAAATCAACCAATGGGTCAAAGAAGAAATCACAAGGGAAATTAGAAAATACTTTGAGACAAATGAAAACAATGTACATTTTACCACATTTTCTAAAAACGGATAGAAGAGGGATGTTTCACATAATTTTTAAAAATAAGGATTATAGGGTGCCTGGGTGGCTCAGCTGGTTAAGCGTGTACCTTAGGCTTGGGTCATGATCCCAGAGTCCTAGGATCAAGCCCTGCATCGGGCCCCTGGCTCAGCATGGAGTCTGCTCCTCCCTCTCCCTCTGCCCCTCCCCCCCGCTCATGCTCTCTCTCTCTCTCAAATAAATCTTTAGAAAAGATTCTTTTAATTAAAAAAAAATTATAAAAGAATACAATAAACAACTGTTTACCAAGAAATTGGATAACCCAGATAGAATGGTCAAGTTGTACAAACTATCAAAACAGAGTCAAGAACAAATAAAAAATCCAAATACACTTACAACAAATAAGTAGATTAAATCAGTAATCATAAACCTCCCAACAACAACAAGAAGCCCAGAACCACAAGACTATACTGGTGAAGTCTATTCAATATTTAAAGAATTAACACCAATCCTTCTCAAACTCTTCCCAAAAAAATTGAAAAGGAGGGGGCATTTCCTAACTCATTCTCTGAGGCCAGCATTACCCTAATATATGAACATACAGTCAAACAATCATCAACAAAATATTAGCAAACAAAGTAAAGAAGGATAGCTGGAAGAAAGGCAGGCAGGCACAAGGGGCCCCCACCCAAGGAGGAAACCACCCTTAAACACCACCCTGAAAGGAGCCTCCACCCTTTCCCACATGATAGGTATATGATAAAAAACCTGATAGGGTGACAGGAGCACAGAGAGTTAATCAGATTAAAAGAGCCCACCAACAAGCCCATAAAAACTGCTAGACTGGGGTGCCTGGGTGGCTCAGTTGTTAAGCGTCTGCCTTTGGCTCAGGTCATGATCCCGGGGTCCTGGGATCGAGCCCCACATCGGGCTCCCTGCTCCGCAGGAAGCCTGCTTCTCCCTCTCCCACTCCCCGTGCTTGTGTTCTCTCTCTTGCCGTCTCTGTCAAATAAATAAATAAAATATTAAAAAAAAAGAACAACAACAAAAAAACGCTAGACTTAGAAACTCCAGTGGCAACCCTCTTGCGTCCCCTCCCTCTTTAGGAGCTTTGTACTATCACAATAAACTTCGCTTTGCTGCCCACCACTCTTCGTCTGATCTACCTTATTATTATTCAAAGCAGCATGACCAAGAACCACAGGCACTAAAGGAAAAGAAATCCTGTAACACAAGCAGCATATTATATACCATGACCAAGTGAGATTTACCTCTAGAATGCAAGGGTGGTTCAACATACAAAAATCACTGTAAACACCATATTAACAGACTGAAGGAAAAGGAAAATATAATCAGCTTGACTGATGCAACAAAAAGCATTTGAAAAAATCCAGCAGCCTTTCTTGAAAAAAACCTTCAATAAACTTGTAATAGCAAGGAACTTCCTCAACATGATAAAAGTCATCTTACAAAACAAAGACACAGCTAACTGTTCCCCTACAATCAGGAATAAGACAAGGATGTCTGCTTTTTCCACTTCTATTTGACATAGTACTATTGTAAATTACAGCTAGAGCAATTAGGCAAGTAAAAGGAAAAAAGGCAGCCAAATGGGAAAGGAAGAAATGAAATTATCTTTTTCAGATGACATGATCTTTTAAGTAAGAAAACCCTTAAAAGTGCACCCAAAAAAAAAAAAGGCACCAAAAACAGAACTAAAAAACTAATTCAGTAAATTGCAGAATACAGAATCAACACAAAGATCAGGTCTATGAAATTAAGAAAATAATTCCATTTACTTTAGCATCAAAAAGAATACTTAAGAATACATTTAACTAAGGAAGCAAAAAATATTCTACATACTTTAGCATCAAAAAGAATACTTAAGAATACATTTAACTAAGGAAGCAAAAAAAATTCTACACAGAAAACTACAAAACAATACTGAGATTAGAGTTAAACAAATGGTACAAGATCCCAAATTCATGGATTCCTTCCAGTCTATTTTCCCTGCCTACCCCTTCCTTGCATTCTGCTTTCAGCTTCTAATCACTGCCCTCAGGTAACTGAGGCCAGAAATCAGGAACTATTTAAGCTCCTCTTAGAGCCCCAAGGGATAGAAAACTGGAAGACACACCTCTTACAATGTTCATCATTCACTTAAAAGGATTAAGCACTCCACCCCTTGCTTACTGTTATTAAGCTCGAAAATCCCAAGAATGGCTTAGGCTTTTTCCCCCAGAGCTGCCAAAAACTGGAGACTAGGCAGAATTCATGATGTGCAGCCCACTGTGTACTCAACCATTCATTTCCTTCACTTATCACCAATAACTTAATTAACAATATTGTTAAAATGCCAATACTACCCAAAGTAATCTATAGATTCAATGCAATCACTATCAAAATCCTAGTGGTATTTTTTGCAGAAATAGAAAAACTCATCCTAAAATTCATATGGAATTTCAAGAAACTCTGAAGAGCCAAAAGAATCTAGAAAAGGAAGAAAAAAGTTGGAGGACTCACACTTCCTGATTTCAAAAATTACTACAAAGCTACAGTAATCAAAACAGTATCATACTGGCATAGAAAAGACATAGATTATTAGAATAAAACAGAGAGTCCAGAAATAAACCCTCACATATGTGGTAAATTGATCTGATAATGATGCTAAAAGTATTCAATGGGGAAAGGACAGTTTTTTCCACAAATGGTGCTAGGAAAAACCAGATACCTACATTCAAAGGAATGAAGTTGGACCCTGGCCTTACACCAGTTATAAATATTTAATCAAAACAGATCAAATCAGATAAAGACTTATAATTAGTATATTATATAATTTATTAAAGCACTAATTGGGGGGCGCCTGGGTGGCTCAGTCAGTTAAGCGTCTGCCTTTGGCTCAGGTCATGATCTCAAGGTCCTGGGATCAAGCACTGGGCTCCCTTCTCAGTGGGAAATCTGGTTCTCCCTCTCCTTTTACCCCCTTGTGCCCTCCCTCTCTCTCTCCCTAATAAATAAAATCTTAAAAATAAAAAGGCACTAATTGTAAAGCGAAAGACTGGAAAAAATCTCTAATGACCATCAATACCACATTGGTAGGGAAAACTATCATAAAATCATAAAATATGTTACTATACAGCCATAAAACAGAATGAGGAAGTCTCTATTCTGCTATGGAGTGACAGTGAGGACCTATTTACTGTTAAATTAAAAAAGTAATACACACAGGAATATGTAGTAAGTAATTCTGTGTAAGAAAAAAGAAAATGGGGCACCTGACTGGCTCTGTCAGTAAAGTCTGCAACTCTTGTTCCCGGGGTTCTGGGTTCGAGCCCGACGCTGGGTGTAGAGATTACTCAGAAATAAAATCTTAAAAAAAAACCAAACAAACAAAAAATATATATACTTAAATTTTCAGAAATAAACAATGGGGGCACCTGGGTAGCACAGTCAGTTAAGTGTCCAACTCATGGTTTGGGCAGGGGTCATGGGATCTGGCCACATGAGGCTCTGTCCTCAGAGCGGAGTCCTCCCTCTCCCTTTCCATTGTCCCTCCCCCTCCTTATGCACCTTCTCACACTGTCACTCTAAAATAAATAAATAGGGGTGCCTGGGTGGCTCAGTCGTTAAGCGTCTGCCTTCGGCTCAGGTCATGATCCCAGGGTCCTGGGATCAAGCCCCGCATCGGGCTTCCTGCTTGGCGGGAAGCCTGCTTCTCCCTCTCCCACTCCCCCTGCTTGTGTTCTCTCTCTCGCTGTCTCTCTCTGTCAAAATAAATAAATCTTAAAAAAAAAAAATTTAAAAAAAAATAAAATAAAATCTTTTTTAAAAAGTTCCAAAGATGTAAATTTTAAAATTACACTAAAACTATACCTTATATTTTATTTTTTTAAAGATTTTATTTTTAAGTAACCTCTACACCCAATGTGGGGCTGAAACTCACAACTACAAGATCAAGAGTCACATGCCCCACCGAGTCTGCCAAGCACCCTACCTTATATTTTAACTTACATACACACACACACACACACACACACACTATAAAAACTGGTAAATCTTCACAACCTTGGATCTGGCAACAGCTTAAGTATAATATCAAAAACAGACAACAGGGGCACCTGGCTGGCTCAGTCAGTGGAACATGTGACTCGTGATCTCAGAGGGTCATGAGTTTGAGCCCCACAGAGATTACTTAAAAATAAGTAAGCCTTAAAAAAAAGAAAAAGCACACAACAACAAAAAATACTGGATCATCAAAAAAAATTTTTTTAAGATTTTTTATTTATTTATTTGAGAGAGAGTGAGAGAGAACCCAAGAGGGGGTAGGGTCAGATGGAGAAGCAGACTCCTGCTGAGCAGGGAGCCTGACATGGGACTCGATCCCGATACTCCAGGATCATGACCTGAGCCGAAGGCAGTCGCTTAACCAACTGAGCCACCCAGGCACCCAAAAATACCGGATCATGAAAATTTAAAATTTCTTCCTTGACATCTTTCTTGGCAATGATTTTTCAGATTTGACACCAAAAGTAAAGGCAACAAAAGCAAAAATAAACAAGGAAAACTATCAAATTAAAAAGCTTCTGGGGGAGGGGCGCCTGGGTGGCTCAGTCGTTAAGCGTTTGCCTTCGGCTCAGGTCATGATCCCAGGGTCCTGGGATCGAGCCCCACATCGGGCTCCCTGCTCCACGGGAAGCCTGCTTCTCCCTCTCCCACTCCCCTTGCTTGTGTTCCCTCTCTCGCTGTGTCTCTCTCTGTCAAATAAATAAAATCTTTAAAAAAAAAAAAAAAAGCTTCTGGGGGGACGCCTGGGTGGCTCAGTCAGTTAAGCATCTGCCTTCAGCTCAGGTCATGATCTCAGGGTCCTGGAATCGAGCCCCACGTTGGGCTCCCTGCTCAGCGGGGAGTCTGCTTCTCCCTCTGCCCCTCTCCCTGCTCGTGTTCTCTCTCTTGCTCACTCTCTCTTAAATAAATAGAATCTTTAAAAAAATTAAAATAAAAAGCTTCTGGTGCTCCTGGGTGGCTCAGTCAGTTAAGTGCAGCTCGGGTCATGATCTCAGGGTTGTGAGATCGAGCCCCAGGTTGGGCTCCATACTCAGAAGGGAGTCTGCTTGAGATTCTCTCCCCCACCCCCTAACACCCATGCACACACTCTCTCTAAAATAAATAGGTAAGTCTTTTTTAAAAAATTAAAAAGTTTCTGCATAGCAAAGTAAAAAGGCAACCTACAAAATAGGAGAAAATAGATGCAAATCACATATCTGACAAGGGGCTAATACCCAAAATATATGAAGAACTCACAGAACTCAATAGGTTAATAAAACACAATCAGATTTTAAAATGGGCAGAGAACATGAACAGACATTTTCCAAAGAAACCATACAGATGGCCAACAGGACATGAAAAGGTGATCAACAACACTAATCATCAGGAAAATGTAAATCTAAACTACAGTGAGATATCACCTCACACCTGTCAGAATGGCTATTATCAAAAAGACAAGAAATAACAAGTACTGGCAAGGATGTGGAGAAAAAAAAAATCCCTATGCACTGTTGGTGGTAATATTAAACTGGCACAGCCACAATGTAAAACAGTGTGGAGGTACTCAAAAAATTAAAAAGAACTACCAAATAATCCAGCAATTCCAATTCTGGGCATTTATTCAAAGGAAACAAAAACATTAACTCAAAAAGGTATCTGCATCCCCCCCATGTTAACTGTAGTGTCATTTACAATAGCCAAGACACTGAAGCAACCTGTGTCCATGCATGGATGAATGGATAAAGAAAATGTGGTATGTATATACAATGCAATATTATTCAGCCATAAAAAAGTAAAAAATCTTACCATTTATAACGACTGGGATGGACCCTGAAGACATTATGTTAAGGGAGATAGATAAAGACAAATACTGTATGATCTCACTAACATGTAAACCCTAAAACAAACAAAATGAACTCATAGATATACAGAACAGATTGGTAGTTGCCAGAGGCTGGGCCTGGGAAGAAGGAAGTGGGCAAAATAGGTCAAAGTGGTCAAAAGGTACAAACTTACAGTTATTAAAAAAAAAAATAAGTTCTGGGGACATAACGTACAGCATGGTGACTACAGTTAATAATACTGTGTTGTACAGGGGCGCCTGGGTGGCTCAGTTGGTTAAGCGACTGCCTTCAGCTCAGGTCATGATCCCAGGGTCCTGGGATCGAGCCCCACATCGGGCTCCCGGCTCCGCAGGAAGCCTGCTTCTCCCTCTCCCTCTCCCCCTGCTTGTGTTCCTGCTCTCGCTGTCTGTCTCTGTCAAATAAATAAATAAAATCTTTAAAAAAAAAAAAAATAATAATACTGTGTTGTTCATTTGAAAGTTGCTGAAAGAGTAAATCTTGAAAGTTCTCATCACAAGAAAAAATAATTTGTAACTGTGTGGTGATGGATGTTAACTAGACTTATTGTGGTGATCATTTCACAGTATATACAACAAATATCAAATCAGTATGCTGTACATATGCTGTACATAACGTACATTAGTGAAACTAATGTTATATGTTAATTACATCTCAATAAAAAAAGTAAAACATGTGTTCAGCAAGGACACTACCAAAAAAGTGGAAAAAAAAAAAACAACAAAATGGGAGAAAAAATCTGCAAATCATGTATTTGATAAGGGTCTAGTATCCAGAATATATAGACTCCTACAATTTATCAACAAAAAGAAAAACCACTTAACAAATGGGCAAAAGACCTGAATATACATTACTCCAAAGATAAATAAATGGTCAATAAGTGCATGAAAAGATGCTCAACATCATTAGTCATTAGGAAAATGTAAATCAAAACTATAAAAAAAACACCACTTCATACACACTATGATTATCAAAAAAGCAAAAAATAACAAATGTTGGTAAGGATATGGAGAGTTTGAAATCCTCATGCAGGGCGCCTGGGTGGCTCAGTCGGTTGGTTAGGAGTCTGCCTTCGGCTCAAGTCACAATCCCCAGAGTCCTGGGATAGAGTCCTGTGTCCAGCTCCCTGGTCAGTGGGGAGCCTGCTTCTCTCTCTCCCTCTGCCTCTTCCCCCGCTCCTGTTCTCTCGCTCTCTCGCTCTCTCTCGCTTTCTCTCAAATAAATAAAATCTTTGAAATCCTCATGCACCTGCTGGTGAGAATAAAATGATGCAGCCAATGCAGAAAACAGTTTGGCAGTTCCTCAACAACTTAAACATAGAATTACCATATGATCCAGAAACTTAAACATAGAATTACCATATGATCCAGTAATTCTACTCCTTGGTAGGTATCCCAAAGAACTGAAAGCAGGGATTTGAACAGTTATTTATTTGTATGCCCATGTTCACTGCAACATCATTCACAATAGCCAAAAGGTGGAAGCAACCCAAATAACTAACAGATGAATGGATAAATAAAATGTGGTATATACATACAATGGAATTTTACTCAGCCATTGAAAGAAATTCTGAAACATGCTACAGCATGGATGAACCTTGACAAAACTGTTTTGTTTTGTTTTTAAAGATTTTATTTATTTGAGAGAGAGAACACGAGCAGGGGGAGGGGCAGAGGGAGAGGGACAAGCAGACTCCCCACTGCGCGAGGAACCTGATGAGGGGCTCGATCCCAAGACCCTGAGATCACAACCTCAGCCGAAGGCAGATGCCCAACTGACTGAGCCACCCAGACACCCCGAGCCTTGACAACACTGTGTTCAATGAAATGTCACAAAAGTACAAATATTGTTTAAGATATTTAGAACAAATAAGTTCACAGGGACAGAAAATAGAATATAAGTTATCAGGGGCTGGGGGGGAGGGGAATGGGAGATACTGTTCAATGAGTATAGAGTTTCTGTTTGGGATGATAAAGAAGTTCTGAAAATAGTAATGATGATACAACACTGTGAATGTATTGATGCCCTGAGTTGTACACTTAAATGGTAAGTTTTATGTTATGTATATTTTACAATAAAAAAAACTTAAAACAAAAAAAGTTTAATCAAAATAATGTGCACTGAGCATATATAAGGTATCATGGACCTCAAATTTTAAATGTTAATCACTCTAAAATAGCTTAAGTTTTTAAAAAAATAAATTTTATATGGGTAAAATCAACTGACAGAATTTTTATGATCAAAGGTAAGTAGAACTGTGCCCCCTTCTCTCAAAAAAGTCAGTTGTGAATAAATGGGATTTCCAAATTAATTATCTAGATATTCACCCAAAGCCCCCAATTATTTAGGTTTTTCTGGATTGGTGAATCCTTTTCCTTCTTTGCTCATCCTTTAAGCTTTTGGGGCCACTTTATTATGTATTAAAATCCTTACCAGCAATTGTCAAAAGAAATTTAAGTATGCTTCTTTACACAAGCAATTTGTTGGCCCAAGACTGTCAACTGTTTGAGGGTTCTTTTCCTAACGTGATGTGGAGATTATGTGGGCCCCCAAATCACCCAAGCCACAATTTCCTTTTCATCTTTATAAATAACCAAGAACTAGCTCTATAGATGAAGAATTCTGTGATGTGAGTTTCTCCAGAGAGCTCTTGATTCTTCTATTATCAAGCAGCTCCTGAGTATTTATAATGTATACCTAACACTTTTTGAGAGGGTTTACTTGTTTGTTGGGAATACCTAGTATATCCCCTAGATCCAAAAACTGTGATATGTAATTGTGCTGGTCCTACAAGGCTTTTGAAATTTGACAAACTATCATTCGGAATGAGCCAGGTTACACTGCCTCTATAACTCAATGATGACCACAACATAAGTTGATTTATCAACTCATGTAAAATCCTCCATGAATTCAGGTGGCTCTAAAGGCAGCTAACCTTCATGCATTTGCTCAACATTCCAAGCTGCTTTGCTAACTTCTCACTTTTAGTAAAATAGGGAGAGAATAGGAATAGCACTGATTACCTTTACTCATTTCATTTACCAGAACAGGTCACTCGGCTGCACCTAACTTCAAGGCAATAAAGAACACAACCCTCAGAATGCCTAAAAATAAAAAAGTATTGGGCGCCTGGGTGGCTCAGTTGTTAAGCGTCTGCCTTCGGCTCAGGTCATGATCCCAGGGTCCTAGGATCGAGTCCCACATCGGGCTCCTTGCTCAGCAGGGAGCCTGCTTCTCCCTCTCCCTCTGCTGCTCCCCCTGCTCGTGCTCTCTCTCTGACAAATAAATAAATAAAAATCTTTAAAAAGTATTAAAATTCTCATCATAATGGTACAACATGAAATATGGCAGCCTCTTTGTCTCAATGCATGTTACTATTTCCTTCAATCCTTTTGTTCAGGGCTAACTTCAGGAACATGTGATCTGTGCAGTCACACAGGGCTCCCTGCTCAGAAAAGAAGACCCTGTGCTTGGTTTAAAATTGCTGTCATCATCTTGAAATTGTTAATTTTATCTATGAATCTGTGTTTTGAGATCTTTTTTTTTTTTTAAGGTTCTATTTATTTATTTGAGAAAGAGAGCACACACATGCATGAGTTAGGGGGAGGAGCTGAGGGAGAGGGCAAAACAGACTCCCCACTGATCAGGGAGGCCACACGGGGCTCCATCCCAGGACCCCAAGATCACAACCCAAGCTGAAGGCAGACACCTAACTGACTAAGCCACCCAGGTGGCCCTGTGTTTTGTAGTCTGATGAGACAATAGAACATGCATGGGAGCAGAGGAGATACATGCAAAATGCATGTCTGACATTCCGTTCCACCTCATTTTTATATAGCTTTGGTGATGCCCATAAGCACAGAATTCCAGTGGAGCCACCATATGTAGGAATTCAGCAGGACTCAAAGTGAGTTTAAGGTAAGCATGTTGTCTACAAACAAGTAAGCCAAGAAGCCACATTTTCTACCTGAACCATACCTTGCTTCAAACACAGAAGAAAGGCAATGGTGTCTAAAAAATAGTGACCAAAAAAACAAAAACAAAAAACCCTATTGTATCTTTTCTTACTCATGTTACTTCCCTGTATTAACCAACCACTTATGCTAAAAATGATGACACAGAAGGAAAGGG
This sequence comes from Leptonychotes weddellii, assembly GCF_054177405.1. NCBI lineage: Eukaryota > Metazoa > Chordata > Mammalia > Carnivora > Phocidae > Leptonychotes > Leptonychotes weddellii. The sequence continues at coordinate 38,405,141 of NC_138372.1, forward strand.
AAAGACAGAACAAACCACAGTTCCTTTTCCTTTCAGTCCTGCCAAAGTCAAAGGTAGAACATGTTGGGGTGCGTGGCTGGCTCAATTGGAAGAGTATGAGACTCTTGATCTCAGGGTCCTAAGTTCAAGCCCCACCACGCTGAGTGTAGAGATTACTTAAATAAATAAAACTTCAAAAAAAAAAACAAACAAAAAACAGGAAGGTAGAGGGTATTGGTGGAATGTACAAGTATAAGAAGTAAAATAGGGGGGCGCCTGGGTAGCTTTCTGCAGATGCCTCTGCATCTGCCTTCCACTCAGGTCATGATCCCAGAGTCCTGGGATCAAGCCCCACAATGGGCTCCCTGCTCAGCAGGAAACCTGCTTCTCCCTCTCCTCCCCGCTCGTGCTCCCTCTCATCTCTCTTTCTCTCTCTCTCAAATAGATGAATAAAATCTTTAAAAAAAAAAAAAGTGAAATAGGGGTGCCTGGGTGCCTCAGTTGGTTAAGTGTCTGCCTTCGACTTAGGTCATGATCCAGGGTCCTGGGATGGAGGTCCACATCAGGTTTCCTGCTGAGCGAGGAGCCTGCTTCTCCCTCTCCCTCTCCCTCTGCCTGCCACTCCCCCTGCTTGTGTGCGTTCTCTGCCAAATAAATAAATAAAATCTTAAAAAAAAAAAAAGTGAAATAAAAATAGCTGAGTATGTATTGTGCAGTGTTTTCTGGTAAAAAAAAAAAAAATGAAATATACAAGTATACAATATAAAAGTACAAGCTATGAAATACCAGCAATTCCACATAAGAGTTAAATGCTCTTATATATGCACTTAGAGATAACACTGAACAATATAAAGATGAACAAGAAAATTTATACTTAATTTAAAATTTTTAACTGTTCTAGGGGTGCCTGGGTGGCTCAGTCAGTTATAAATGTCTCACTTGGGCTCAGGGCTCAGCTCATGATCCCAGGATCCTCCAATGAAGCGCTGCATAGGGCTCCCTGCTCAGCGGGGAGACTGCTTCTCCCTCTGCCTCTTCCCCGCGTGCATGCCCGCACGCACACGCGTGAGATCGCAAATAAATCTTTTTTAAAAATAAAATCTTTTTAATTGTTCTATATTTAGAATGACATTTAAAAGTAAATTAAAAATAAATAAAAATAATAAAAGTATATCTATACCACCGTAACAAGTGGAGAAAGAGATCACAGAAGAAAGGAAAAAGCTTTATATTTTAGTAACTTTAACGGTACTTTTTTCCTACTTTTTGAGCAAGTCCTTGCATTTTCATTTTGTACTTCACCCCGCAAATTATGTAGCTGGGCTTGCATTTGTTCAGGTAAATAAATATAAATCTGGAATTCATTTTAACAAAGATTATTTGTCAACATTCACATATAAGGTGATGGGTTAAAAGCTGAAGATCTAATGATAAATAATGAGCTCAGGTGTAAAAGGGGAGACAGTCATATAAACAAATAATGACAATATATTATGTGACACATGTTACGGAAACCCTGTGGAAAGAGCCTTAGAAAAGTCTTTATCATGGAAATAACAGTTGGGCTAAGAAAGAATTTCCCACTTAGAAGAGAGAATGAGAAGGGATAGACCGAATAATAAGATTTGTATATACTAAACAAAATGTATTTTTAAAATTTTGGCTAGCTTTTTATAACCATAAAATAGCATGCATAATGGTGAATACAGGAGATGAACAGAGAATGTAAACTGGTGCACACATTTACATACCAAGTCAAGTTTACACTTTAAGCAAAAAGAAGGCATAGATTGATAAGCAGAAGAGTGGCACAATTTCTGTTTTAGATTAACTTCAGAATAGGAAGAGAGTGGAGAGGAAAATGAAATAAGTCCATAAGGTTAAGTAATAGTAATTATCAATAGTAGTAAGAAGCATTAACTTATTTAGGGCCTTATCACAAGCAATTTAAGTAGAGTTGGGAAGGGGGAGAGGTTGTGTTAAAGTTAAATGAGTTTCTCTCCAGAAGAATCTTTCAGGCTCTTCAATATGCTTATAAGCACCGCAAATCTCCGAGAGAGATAATTTACAACATTTCCCAGATTTATTTGACTAAAGAAGCCTCTTTTGCGAGGACCACGTATCATTATCTCAAAGAACTGTGAAGACAAAAATTTTAAGTGTTCTATGAAAGAGAAGGCAGCACTGAGTGAGAAAAGCAGAGGGCAGTAGAGGGCTTAAGACAGGAGTAAAACAATAGCAAATGTGAGGAACAGAAAGAAAGCTAAAATTCTGGCAAGCTATGCTAAGGACCTAACTAAATATATAAAATACCAGTCTACTAATTTATACAGCTAGCAAATATTTTAATTCATACTGGGTAGGGGACTGACAGAATGACTATTTCAAAAGAGTAAGGGAAAAAAACAGTAATGGTATGAGTTGGGTAAAGGGATAAAGCCAAAAAGATGTTACATATAGAGATTAAGGATAGATCAGAAAACTAAAGAAATGAAAAAGATACACATATAAATATTTTCGAGATTTTGGTCAGAAGCAGAACCATTTTTTAACCATATGAGTAGGTGTGTCAAGGAATGTACAATTGAGTACCACTGGAATACAGAAATTAAGGAAAAATAAAGGTAAGGTGTTAGATGACCTTCAATGTCCAACTGCCAATATGATGTCAAGAATTACATCCAGTATCAGTGAATATAAGAGAATGACCCAGAGGTTCCTAGACTGAAATGCCAAGTCAAATAAGAAATATAGGCAGCAGGCCACCAGTCTTAAGAGGAACTATAGACAAAGAATAATAAATAGATAATATGCAGAAAAATATGGGTCTGGTTTCCTGGCTTTGAGATGTGAGGAAAATGAGCTACAACCCTTAAAGGATTAGGATAGAGTAATGGTTCTCAATCTTTTTTCTGTTCTAATACATCTGAGAAAGAGAATATATATATTCCCAACAGAAACAAAGAGGAACAAAAGAATGAGGAAGAGGATGATAATTCTGAGTGGTTCCTAGTAATTATAAAATGCCTTCCTAAGGGAAGTATAATTCTCATATACTGAAAATCCCTGGTTTAAAACTGGTATTATCACAGAAAACTTAAATACAAATTCCAAAGACAAATTAATGTTTTTTTAATCTATGCAGCAGAATTCAAGACACTGTCGGGGCGCCTGGGTGGCTCAGTTGGTTAAGTGACTGCCTTCAGCTCAGGTCATGATCCCAGGGTCCTGGGATCGAGCCCCGCATCAGGCTCCCTGCTCAGCCGGAAGCCTGCTACTTCCTCTCCCACTCCCCCTGCTTGTGTTCCCTCTCACGCTGTCTCTCTCTCTCTCTCCCTGTCAATTAAATAAACAAAATCTTAAAAAAAAAAAAAAAGAATTCAAGACACTGTCACATAATAACACAAGTTCCTGCAAAAATATCCAGAGCTCTTACAAATTTTTCAGTTCTAAAAAAAATTTTTTTGAAGATACAAAGCATCAGCTAATACATGTTTAGTATGTTCATTTATCTTTACACATTTATGAAGTTAATACAGTCTTATAGTATTTCCATTATAAAGATTTTATTTTTTTATTATTTGAGAGAACAAGCAGAGGAGAGAGGCAGAGCAAGAGGGAGAAGCAGGTTCCCTGCTAGGCAGGGAGCCCGGGCTCAATCCCAGCACCCCGAGATCACGACCTGAGCCAAAGGCAGACGCTTAACCGACTGAGCCACCCAGGTGCCCCAGTATTTCCACTTTTCTTTTTTAAGATTCTTTTATTTATTTGACAGAAAGAGACACAGTGAGAGAGGGAACACAAGCAGGGGGAGTGGGAGAGGGAGAAACAGGCCTCCTGCTGAGCAGGGAGCCCTATGTGGAACTCGATCCCAGGACCCTGGGATCATGACCTGAGCCAAAGGCAGACGCTTAACGACTGAGCCACCCAGGCGCCTATCCATTTTATACACTAATGAGGCACCCTAAGTTTATGACTTGCCTAAAGTGACACAAACAGGACTGGTTTAGGACTATAAGAAACAAGAGTCCCAATTTAGGGTTCAATGCATAGGCACGAAGGTAGGTCTGTTCACCCAAACCAGCAGTGCTCAAACTTTCTGATCTCAGGATGTGTTTATATTCTTTTTTTTTTTTTAAGATTTTATTTATTTATTTGACAGAGAGAGACACAGCGAGAGAGGGAAAACATGCAGGGGGAGTGGGAGAGGGAGAAGCAGGCTTCCCACTGAGCAGGGAGCCCGATGTGGGGCTCGAACCCAGGACCCTGGGATCATGACCTGAGCCGAAGGTAGATGCTTAACAACTGAGCCACCCAGGTGCCCCATGGATGTGTTTATATTCTTAAAAATTACTGAAGATCCAAAGAACTTTTTTGTGTGTGGGTTACAGCTACTCATTCTCATATCATTAGTTATTAAAACTGAGAAATTTTTCAAATACAAGAATACACTATTAACTCATTCTATAAGGCCAGTATTACCCTAATACCAAAACCAGACAAAGACATCACAAGAAAATTATAGACCAATGTCTCATATGAATATAGAGGCAAAAATTTTAAACAAAATACTAGCAAACCAAATGATTATACACCAGGACACCAAGTGGTATGTGTCCCGGGAATGCAAGGTTGGTTCAACATATGAAAATTAATCAATGTAATATACCACATTAACAGAATAAAGGACAAAAACCACAGTCATCTCAAAAGATGCAAAAATGCATTTGATAAAACCTAACAAACTTTTATGATAAAAACACTCAATGAACCAGGAACAGAAAGAAACTGCCTCAACCTGACAGAGGCCATCTAAGAAAAACCCACAGGTGACATCATACTTAATAGTGTAAGACTAGATGTTCTCTCCTCTAAGAACAGAAACAAGACAAGATGTCCACTGTCTCCACTTCTATTCAACACTGTACTACCCAGGTAGAAAAGAAATAAAAAGTATCCAGGTCAGAAAGGAAGAAGTAAATCTATGTCTATTTGCAGATGACATGATCTTACATAAAGAAAATCCTAAGATATCCACAAAAAACCACCAGAGCTAATAAATGAGTCCAGCAAGGTTACTCTCCAAAACCAATATACAAAAATCAGTTGTATTTCTATACACTAGCAATGAACAATCCAAAAATGCAACTAAGAAAACAATTCCATTTACAATAGCATCAAAAAAGAATGAAATACTTAGGAATAAATTCAACAAAAGAAGTACAAAGCTTGTACACTAAAAACTGTAAAACACTGTTGAAATAAATAGGTAAAGGCCTATTTAATGGAAATGAAAGTAAATGCACAAACATCTCATACTCATGGATTGGAAGACTGAATAGTAAGATAACAATACTCCCCACTTTTAATCACCAGATTCAACACAATTCCTATCAAAACTCCAACTGCTTTTTTTTTTTTTTTGGCAGAAATTGACAAGCTGATCCTAAAACTCCTATCAGATTGCAAGGGACTCTACATAGCCAAAACAATCTTGAAACAGAACAAAGCTAACTTTATACAAAGCTACAATAATCAAGACTGGGTGGTACTGGCACTAGAATACACATACAGTTCAAAGGAGAATCCAGAAACAACTGAGAATCCACAAATAAACACAGACATTTATGATCAACTGATTTTTTTTTTTTTAAGATTTTATTTATTTTTTTTTTTAGAGAGCGAGCGAGAGAGAAACAGCATGAGAAGGGAGAGGGTCAGAGGGAGAAGCAGGCTCCCCGCTGAGCCGGGAGCCCTATGTGGGACTCGATCCCAGGACCCTGGGATCATGACCCGAGCCGAAGGCAGACGCTTAACCATCTGAGCCACCCAGGCGCCCTGATTTTTTTTTTTTTTAAGATTTTATTTATTTGACAGAGACACAGCGAGAGAGGGAACACAAGCAGGGAGAGTGGGAGAGGGAGAAGCAGGCTTCCTGTGGTGCAGGGAGCCCGATGTGGGGCTTGATCCCAGGACCATGGGATCATGACCTGAGCCGAAGGCAGACACTTAACGACTGAGCCACCCAGGTGCCCCTATGATCAACTGATTTTCAACATGGATGCCAAGACCATTCAACAAGGGAAAGAATAGTCTTGTCAATTAATGGTAGAACAACTAGACACCCACATGTAAAAGAATAAAGCTGGATGGACCTTTACCTCACACCACATACAAAAATTAACTCAAAATGGATCAAAGACCTAAATGTAAAAGCTAAAACTATAAAACTATTAAAAGAAAACAGAGGTATAAATTTTTATAATCTTGGATTAGGCAATAATTTCTCAGGTATGACTACCAAAGCAAAGCAAACAAAGAAAAAAACACATAAATCAGACTTTATCAAAACTGAAAACTTAACATGCTTCAAAAACATACTTTACTCAAGAAAATGAAAAAAACCAGGATGCCCGGGCGGCTCAGTCGTTTAAGAGTCTGCCTTCTGCTAAGGTCATGATCCCAGGGTCCTGGAATTGAGCCCCACATCGGGCTCCTTGCTCAGTGGGGAACCTGCCTCTCCCTCTGCCTGTCACTCCCCCCTGGTTGTGCTGCCTCTGACAAATAAATAAAATCTTAAAAAAAAAAAAAGAAAGAAAATGAAAAAAAAAAAAACAATATGGCAAATCCTCCAAAAATTAAATGTAAATTTACCATATGAACCAGCAATTCCAATTCTGGGTATACACCCAAAGAGCTGAAAGCAGGGACTCAAACAAATATTTGTATGCCCATGTGCACACCAGCATTATTCACAATAGCCAAAAGATGGAAGCAACCAAAGTCTGATCAACAGATGAATACACAAAACGTAGTATATACATGCAATAGAATAATCATTCAGTCTTAAAAGAAAATTCTAATACAAGCTACAACATGGTAGAACCTTGAAGACATTGTACTAAATGAAATTTCAGTCACAAAAGGACAAACACTGTATGACTCTAATTACACAGAGCAGTCAAATACATTGCGACAGAAGTAGAATGGTAGTTGCTAAGGAGCTACTGCTTAAAGGGAAAAGAGTTTTGGTTTGTGAAAAATGAAAAAGTTCAGGGGATGGGCAGCGGTGATGGTTGCACAACAATGTGAATGTCCCTAATATCACTGAATGTATGCATAAAAATAGTTTAAAATGGTAAATTTTATGTTAGGTATATTTTACCACAATTTTTAAAATTTTTTTTTTAAAGATTTTATTTATTTGACAGAGAGAGAGATAGCGAGAGCAGGAACACAAGCAGGGGGAGTGGGAGAGGGAGAAGCAGGCTTCCCTTGGAGCAGGGAGCCTGATGCGGGACTCGATCCCAGGACCCTGGGATCATGACCTGAGCCAAAGGCAGACGCTCAACGACTGAGGCACCCAGGCGCCCACCGCAATTTTTAAAATTTTTAAAAAGAGGGTGCCTGGGTGCCTCAATTGGTTAAGCATCTGCCCTCAGCTCAGGTCATGATCCCAGGGTCCTGGAATGGAGCCGCGTATCGGGCTCCCTTCTTGGCGAGAAGCCTGCTTCTCTCTCTCCTGCTGCCTCTCCACCTGCTTGTGCTCTCTCTCTCTCTCAAATGGATGAGAATAAAGTCTTTTTTTTTTTTTAAGATTTTATTTATTTATTTGAGACAGACAGAATGAGAGAGAGAGAACACATGAGAGGGGGGAGGGTCAGAGGGAGAAGCAGGCTCCCTGCCGAGCAAGGAGCCCGATGCGGGACTCGATCCAGGGACTGCAGGATCATGACCTGAGCCGAAGGCAGTCGCCCAACCAACTGAGCCACCCAGGCGCCCCGAGAATAAAGTCTTAAAAAAAAATTTTTTTAAAGAAAATGGGAGAACACTTTTGCAAATCATATATCTGATAAGAGTCCAGTATCCAGAATATATAAAGAACTCTTACAATTCAACAATTAAAAAAAAAACCTAATTTTTTAAATGGGAAAAGGAGGGGCACCTGGGTGGCTCAGTCAGTTAAGTGTCTGCCTTCAGCTCAGGCCCTGGGATTGAACCCCATATCAGGCTCCCTGCTCAGCGGGGAGTCCGCTTCTCCCTCTTCTTCTGCCCTTCCCCCACCCCCACTCTTGCTCTCTCTCTCAAATAAATAAATAAAATATTTAAAAATAGGGACACCTGGGTGGCTCAGTAGGTTAAGCATCTGCCTCCTTGCTCAGCAAGGAGCCTGCTTCTCCCTCTGCCTGTTACTCTCTTGCTTTTGCACTCACTCTCTCTCTGACAAAATCTTTAAAAAAAAATTTTTTTAATCTTTATAAATAAATGGGCAAAGGATGTGAATAGACATTTCTCCAAATAAGATATACAAAAGCCCAATAGGCACATGAAGAGATGCTCAACATCATTAATTATTAAGGAAATTCAAGTCAAAAGCACAAAGAGATACCACTTCACCCACTAGGATGGCTATAATTAAGAAGATGAACAATAACGGGGCGCCTGGGTGGCTCAGTTGGTTAACCGACTGCCTTCGGCTCAGGTCATGATCCTGGAGTCCCGGGATCGAGTCCCACATCGGGCTCCCTGCTCAGCAGGGAGTCTGCTTCTCCCTCTGACCCTCCCCCCTCTCATGTGCTCTTTCTCATTCTCTCTCAAATAAATAAATAAATAAATAAATAAATAAGAAGATGAACAATAACAAGTGTTGGTGAGGATGTGGAGAAAATAGAATTCTCATACATTGTTAGTGGGAATACAAAATGGTGCAGCCTCTTGGAAAAATACTTTGGGAGGTCCTCATAAAGTTAAAACATAAATGGGGTTGCCTGGGTGGCTGGCTCAATGGGTTAAGCGTCCGACCCTTGGCTGACTCTTGGTTTTAGCTCAAGTCATGATCTCAGGGCCTCCGGCTCCAAGCTCAGCATAGAGTCTGCCTGAGATTCTCTCTCCTTTCACTCTGCCCCTCCCCCACTCACTCACAAGCGTGCACACTTCCCCCCCCAAATAAATATAAAATCTTTAAAGTTAAACATAAATGCATCAAAACACCCAGCAATTCCACTCCTGAGTGTATATCCAAGAGAAATGAAAATATACATCCACAAAAAAACTTTTTTTTTTTTTTTTTTTTTTGAGAAAGAGAAAGAGAAAGAGCATGGGGGGGTGGGGGCAGAGAGAGAGGGAGAAAAAAAAATCCCACGTAGGTTCCACACTCACCATAGAGCCCAATTCGGGGCTCAATCTCATGACCCTGAGATCATGACCTAAGCCAAAATCAAGAGTCAGACACTCAACCAATTGAGCTACCCAGGCATCCCTCACACAAAAACTTTTACATGAATGTTCACAGCAATATTATTCATAATAGCCAAAAAGTGGAAACAACCCAAATGACTATTAAATGATGAATGATTAACAAAACATGGTATCTCCGTAGAACACATTCCAAAGAATGCAATATTATAAAAAGGAATGAAGTGCTAATACATAATATAATATGGAGAAACCTTGAAAACACTATGCTTAGTGAAAGAAGTCAGGCACAAAAAGCCACACGTATGATTCCAGAACAGGCAAATCCACAGACAGAAAACAGCTTAGTATTTGCCAAAGGCTTGGAGTGATTGCTAATGAGCACAGGGTTTCTTTTTGGAAAGATGAAAATGTTCTGGAATTAGATAGCAGTGATAGTTACAGAACCTTATGAATATATACTTTACTCTATACTTTAAAAGGATGAGTCTTATGATACTGTAACCTATACCTCAAAGAAAAATTTTTAACAAAGAATACACTATTACGTACTCAATCAGCCATCAAAGCAATGTTTTCACATATAGTATAGACATCACTCCACATTCTAGATGACAGGAGAGGGAAAAAGGCAAATATTATCTTAATATTACTATGAAAACAGTTGTGACTCAGAGAACCCCTCAAAAAGGTCCCCAGAGTTTGAATACCACTAGCCTAACCTAACACTTAAATACTTAATAACTGATCAATTTTACTTTAAATTTTTATTTATTTTTTATTTTTTTAAAGATTTTATTTATTTGACAGAGAGAGAGACACATCTAGAGAGGGAAGACAAGCAGGGGGAGTGGGAGAGGGAGAAGCAGGCTTCCCGCGGAGCAGGGAGCCCGATGCGAGGCTTGATCCCAGGACCCTGGGATCATGACCTGAGCCGAAGGCAGATGGTTAACGACTGAGCCACCCAGCGCCCCAATTTTACTTTAATTTTTTAAAGTTTATTTAAGTAATCTCTACCCTGAACACAGGGCTTGAATCTATGACCCTAAGATCAAGAATAGCATGCTCTTCCAACTGAGCCAGCCAGGTGCCCCTGACTGAGCAATTTTAATGACAGTTATTTAAACTACAGTGTACAGGTAAGACTGATAAAATGCAAGCAGATTTCACTATTATATGTATAATTCACACTTTACATTCTTAAAATATATTTTTTTCTTACAATGTATTTTTTGACAACCTATGTAACTATACTGAACTTAACACCCTCTGCATACCAAATTTTGACAACCCAAGCTTGAGGTAAACACAACGTAGTGGTTAAGAGCTCTGACTCCAGACTCAGACACCCTGAGTTCAAATGCTAAGTCTGCATCGAACTAGCTGTGAAATCTTGTCCAAGATACTTAACCCTTCTGCGCCTCTTTTCCTCACCTGTAAATGAGAATAATACAAAAGGGTTGTTGTGAAGACCTGAGTTAATACTTAAGATCTTTAGAAAGAAATTACACATCGTAAAATTGCAGTAGGTTATCTATTATCATTGTTGTTGTTTTTAAGATTTATTTATTTGAAAGAGAGAGAGAGCAGGAACCACAAGAAGGGGCAGTGGGAGAGGGAGAAGCAGGCCTCCCGCCAAGCAGGGAGCCCAATGTGGGGCTCGATCCCAGGACCCTGAGCCGAAGGCAGACGCCTAACGACTGAGCCACCCAGGCGCCCCCTATCATTGTAAATCAAATACCCACTTAAAACTACCAGACTATTGGGGGAACTGGCTGGCTCTGTCCATGGAGCATGCAACTCTCAGGGTTCTGAGTTTGAGCCCCTCATTGGGTGTAGAGATTACTTAAAAATAAAATCCTTGTAAATAAATAAAACTACCAGACTATTATTTGACTTATAGACATACCAATTTCTTCTTGAAAGTACAGGCTGCTTTGTGCAAAGATGAGCATTTTGCTCATTTTTGCTGATGAACACAGAGCTTGCAGGAAGCCCACACTGCCCAACCCCCCATCCTATTGCTTTCTAGTGCTAAACTAGAAATTAGTCAACCAACCCAAGTCAAGGAATGAAAAAACTTCCTAAGTAACTATATCAAGTGATTTCCTCCAAAAGTATTTTTATCTCGGGCGCCTGGGTGGCTCAGTTGGTTAAGCAACTGCCTTCGGCTCAGGTCATGATCCTGGAGTCCCGGGATCGAGTCCCGCATCGGGCTCCCTGCTCAGCAGGGAGTCTGCTTCTCCCTCTGGCCCTCCCCCTTCTCATGTGCTCTCTCTCATTCTCTCTCTCTCAAATAAAAAAAAAAAAAAAAAAAAAATCTCAAAAGTATTTTTATCTCAAAAGAATCTTCTAAGAAATTTAACACTCAGGATCCTCAAAAAACCAGCTGTTTTATCTGAAATACAGCAACTAGAAAGAGGAGAAAAGAATGGCATGAAAAAGGGTGCTTGACCGTCCACCAAAAACAGGGGTAAACTCTGTTGGTAAGGAAGCTGAAGAGAAAGAAATACTAAACTAGGAGTCAGAAAACACACTTCTAATCACAACTCAAACACTATCTCACTTGGTGATCTTGTTGGCAAAATAAAAATCCAAAGGCCTTAACATACACAATAACCTTCCCTATCTGGCTAGTATTTCCAACCATTTCTCTCACCACTCTATCCATAAATCCTCAATTCTTGCCACATTGGATTTCTCACTCATCCTACTCTGAGCCCCATAACAACTTATCATCTTTGCATAGGCTACTCCTTAGCTCTGGACCAGCCTCCAGACTATCCCCTTTTCTACCTGGCAAATTCCTACTCATCCCTCAAGAGCCAGCTTCTTCCCTCTGAACTCCCATGATCTAGTGTGTTATAATTTATCTACATTATATGCAGACTGAGTTCCATGAAGGGAGAGACTGTCTTCAATAATTTTGTATCTCTAAAACCTACCAGTGTCCAGCATAATGTACAAATGCAAATGTTTGATGAATGATTAAATGACTAATGAATGAGTAACCTTAGGCAGTTTACCCTACAAAATTGAGAGACTACTTAAACATCTGAAAAGCAACAGGGCATATGTAATAGGAAGAACACACTGAGTTGCTCTGAATCTAACTCTATGATCTTCAGCAGAGACTGAACTCAACTACAAAAAAAGATTTCATAGGGTTGTTACACTGAACAAGTGAAAAAAAGACATAAGCATGTCTAGCACAATGCCAAAACAGTTACTCAAATGTCAGTTTCCTTTTCTCTCCCCCTTAACTCAAGATAATTATGGACACCCAATGAATTAATTTGATATGAGAACAATTTAGAAACTGTAACACATCATACAAATTAAATCTCTCACTTAAGGGGAAAAAAATCTAAACTGTTCATCTTTGCATTTTTTTGGATTTGTAAGAAATACTTGGGGACATCATGCTGGTTTTTAAACATTTCCCCAAATTACACAATTATCTAGAATTCTAGAATTAAAACTTAGTTTAGTGTAAACAATCCTAATTCACTTACTTCAGTGTAAGCAATCTTAATTCTTCTATGATTAAGAAGAAAAAAAATCTATATATCACCTATCCTGCTTTAGACTATAGTGTTTTTTCCTTGTTTTAGGTCTTTCAAGAACTCTTCTTTTTTAGGACATATTGCAGTAATGACTTTCACTGAATTTTGTAACATTATTTTATGGATCCCAGCATTTGTAGCTTACTTTAGAAAATAACACATCTCACTGAATTGTTACATCAAAATGGTCTGATTTTTTTTTTAAGGATAAACAAAATGCACTGGCATCAGCATTTATAGATAAGTCTTATTTATTATCTGAAAGCAGAAACTTTCTGTAGAAAATAAATTCAAAAAACTTTCTCTACCCACAGATCCTGATTTGACATTCTATAAAGAACACAACATTAAAAAAAAAAAAAAAGGAACACAACATAATTGATGCTTATTATGCATGTCAAGGTTAACTCGGAGGTCAAAAAAAGTTCTCTTACTAAACTGAATCTGCTCTGAGAACTAATAAAAATTCTCCTTAAACAGCTTTTTATTAATCAGAAATATTTATAATTGCAATTATAAATTTTTATGTTAAAAGGTCTAAAATTATAACGTAGACACTGTACTGTTCTAGCTAAATGAACTAAAAATAAAAGTAAATCTCTGTGTGATTTAGGAATTACAAAATTGAACTAAACTTATGTGCATAACATCTTGTAAATTTATCTGCATTGCTAACAACTTGACCTAAGACAATGAAAAGACCTTAATTTCCTCTTTCTACTCAGACATTTGCTACATTTAAAACAGTAAATGTCAATAACTTTCACTTCCGCCTCTGTACTATTTCAAGGAAGCTTTTTCATTTTCCACACTAGTCAAAAATTGCAAATAACAGGAAGATTTACCTAAAAGAGTTCTTTTTCAAAGCAACTTTCTTTTGTTTATATTAACCATCACATTTTTAAAGCATAAAATGCATAAAATTTCAAAGCATAAAAAGCTTATCTTCCCCAAAGTATATGGTTTTTAAGAAGCACTCTTTAAAATTTGTTTATAAAGGCATCACAGCACACTAGACACTAGTGAATTCATTAATTATCTTAAAGCAAGCATTCTAAATGAAGCAATATTTCAAAATTTTACAAGTTGTGACTATTAAGTACTAGGATGCAACGTGCACCCATTTTTAAGGAGACCTTACAAGGGTGCTAAGCCTAAAGAAAATTTCAGCGTACAATTTACTCACATACAGAACATGCTGACTGATACCAACAACAAAAAGTCAACTTTTTCTTTTTAACCATCCCACAATTCATCTCCCTGGTATGGCACTCTCTTAAATTGTCGTATCCAGTTGGGATTATCCAGTTTTATTAGCTAAGAGTTCTCATTACTTTAGAAACAGGATATGTTCTGTTTCACCAAGTGTTACACATTTCGATACTACAAGACTTGGCGGGGGAGAGGGGCGTTTTGGAAACAAAAGGTAATCTGATCCACTACAGCTAATTACTAAATGCACGCCAACAATACACAATTTGAATTGCGTTTCTAGACACTAAAAAGATCACAAAATGAAGGAGAATGTCACATGAATAAGGAACTACTTTTGTATCAAAAATATATCAAAATGAAGAAACATGGTATACCGAAACAAGAGCTTACACAAGGTTCAAAATTCATCTGAGTAAAGATCGCATAAACTTATGAAAAGAAAATGTTCAATCAACGTTGTTAAAATAACAGTAATTCATCCCATTCAGGTATGACTAGAAACCTCGACGATGTGCTTTTTTCAGGTCTAAATATCTCATTCTTTTGCAATCCGGATACCAAAAGGACCTGAAACCTCTCGCAGAGGCGTGCAACACACACAGCTAGTGGTATCTGTTTACAAATACAAATCTCAGTTTCCCACGTCAAAAGCGTTCATTATCACCATTCGACTGGGGGGCGGGGGAGAGAGAAGGCGGGCGAGCAAGAAACGAAATCCACACAGACACCTCTGCCTTTTCTCTTCCCGACAAAGGGTGAGCCCGGAGAAAATATTTATTATGTATTACATGACTGTGTATATTTGCATATTATATGTGCACATCTGTATCTAAAGGGGGGAATGAAAGAAAAAGCACACATGACAGGGAATCGTACTGGAGCCAAGAGAATGCTCACACCAATCCCGTTAACTCAAAATCCGCCTCCCGGGTCTACAGGTTTCGGCCGGGAGCCGAGAACCTCAGCCTCTCTGTGAAGTTCGGCCCCCAAAGCGCCCCAATGCCCTCCTCAGGCCGCCAGGCCGCCGCCGCCCCTACCTCCCTTATCTAAGCCTTCCCATGGGACACCCGAAGCCCATTCCGGCAAAAAAAGAAGTGTCAGGCCCCAAGGGGGCGGCTGAGACACGCTCGGGCCGAGCCCCCGACACCTGCGAGGCTCGGCACCTGAGGAGGGCGAAGAGGGAGCCGCCTGGCCTTCCCGGAGCACACCCCCTCGGCGCCGGGCGCTGCGTCGCGGCCGGAACCTCCGTACCTGCGAGGCCCGCGAGCTACAGGCGCGCGCGGCGCCTCCTCATCTCAGTGGCTCCCGCTCCCCCCGCCGCCGCCGCCGCCGTCACTGCCGCCGCCGCTGGAGGCCGGGACACGACGAGCTCAGGACTCCACCGCCATGTCCGCCGCGCCGCGAACTGCATTGTGGGGGGGAAGGGATGGGGTGGGGGAGGAGGAGGGAGAGGGAGAGAAAAAGGAGGACCCGCTGAGGGGTGGGGGCCGAGGAGAAGCCAGGGAAGGGGGGAGGGGAGCAGGGAGGGACGGAGTCTTGAATGGAGTCCTGACCCCCGAGAGTTGGGCAGGGGAGAGACGCGGAGGAGACCGGGAAGAGGAGACGCAGAGGAAAGAGTTCAGGCGTCCCCTCCCTTGGTTCTGGGGGCCCCAAGGCGCCTGTTAAACCCGGGCGGAGGAAGGGGGGAGCGGTAAACACCAATGGGGGGAGGGGCTGCGTTTGGAGGCTTGTGGCGGCGGCGAGAAACAATAGGGAGGGGCCGAGGTGGGAGAGCGACGCACTCACACTCTGGCCGAGGAAAGGGGCGCGCGCGCGCGAGGACACTCGTTAGCCCGCGAGGAGGGGGCGGGCCCTCTAGCGTTGGGGGAGGGTCGAAGTCACCGCGGGGCTCGCGAGGAGGGGCGGGGCCACCGAGCGGGGGTCGCGAGCTCCCGCTACCCGACGGGGCCCCACTGGGGAGAACGAGGACGCCGGCGTGCCTGAGCAGGATGGGGTTACTGACACTGCCGCGCCGCTCAGCTCTAGCTCCTGGGCCTCCCGCCCTATCGAGGCCCCCAAGCGAAAAGAAGGGCCAGAAAGCCGCCTCTATGCCTTGTTCCAAAAGCTACCCCCCGCCCCTGACGAAGGAAGCCCGGCGTTGGACTTGCACCTTGTGGCCTGGCACACGGACCGGGCCTAGCCCGAGAGTCCGCGGACCCTCGGCGCCTAGCGCGGGCTTCTGAACATCAAGGGGGAGCTAGACGGAGGAAACCAGGGTCGACACCCGCCTATTCACCTTTGCCACAAGCCCACCAAAGCTGGAATTCTTTTCTTTTTAAAACGCAGCCTATTTAGGATCAGCAGAAAAATCTTAACATCCCCCCACCCCGGGAAGATTTCAAAAATAATTTCACTCGGGTTTGCAATTAAATTCCCTGGGCCCCTTTTTCCTTTGCTTTTAATAGGTTCCTCTGCATAGTTATTTGAAGTCACGATCCGAGAGGACCTATGGTTTAGTTTGGTTTGGTTTGGTTTTTGTTTTGTTTTGTTTTAAGAGCCCAGCCTTGGACATTATTCAACCAACGTCTGACTTCAAATTGGACAAATCATACAACTACAATCCTTGCATTTGACACGCTAGGCAGGAAAAGGGTAGAACAAGGATGGATGTGATGGTGAAGGAGAACGCTAAATCTTAACTATTTACAAAATACTGTCTAATGACATTTCGTATAATATGTCTCAAAGGATAGAACCTATGAGAGGTTACAAAGAGAAGGATATTCCTGTGTAGTCCCATCTACTTCCCACTATATCTCAGAACTGAGTATTTATCTGTTTATGTCCATTTGAATTTGCAGCTTGTGAGAAGAGACCAAGTATTGCCCCCTAAGTGCTAGGCCTTGAGCTGGGGACTTCACATATTTCACTGCATTTAACCCTCATAACAATCCCATGTGGTCGGTACTATTGCTCCCATTTACAAAGAGAGAAGGAGAGCTCTCAGAATTAAGTGCATTTTACCCCTACTTGTCTGATGCCACGGGGCCCAGATAGAGTGCGGAGAGTAGTGGATTTCAAGTCAAAAGAGCCCTGATTGGCTTCAGAGCTTAGCTGGATGACTGGACAAATGTGCCTCTGAGTTTCCTCATCTCTAAGTTTTTAAAGGCAAAAAAAAATCTACTTCACAGGGATGATGTAAGGAAAACAGCAGGACACAAAAGTTAAAGCCTATAGCGACATCTTATAAGATGATACCAACATGCCCTTCACTTTAGTGAGTGATACCAGTGTCCTTGGAACAAGTTCAATTGAATAAAATTTCCTGATTACTTAATTTAAGAGCAAAGCATTGAGTTCAGCACCAGATTAATGTCTCCAAAAAGTTCACCATTAAGCAAGGAAGGTGGTTCTATTAAGCTACAATAAAAGTTAGAGGTCATATTAACAAAGGCCTGGGCTCATACAGAGGAAAGCATGATAAATTCCACTTGGGTGAGGCTTTAATGGAAGAGGTAGAAGCTGGACCTTGGAGGCTGGCCTGCTATGTGCCAGACACATGCTGGATTCAGAAAACATCATTTAGTCTGAAGTGTGCAGAAGATAATGAGTCTGAAAATAAAGGCTGGGGCCAGGGGCACCTGGGTAGCTTAGTCGGTTAAGCATCTGACTCTTGATTTTGGCTCAGGTGGTGATCTCAAGTTCATGGTCAAGTGGTAAGATCCAGCCCTGCCTCTGCACTCAGCGGGGAGATTGTCTCTCTGCCCTATCCCTCCCCCACCCTGCCGTGCTTTTGTGTGTGTGTGCCCGCTCTCTCCCTCCCTCTCTCTCTCCCCCCCCAAATAAGTAAATCTTAAAAAGAAAGAAAGAAAGAAAAGCTGGGGCCAGACTGAGAATCCCAGTGCTTCTCTCTTCTTATCCCTTCGAGGTGACTCTGCCACCTTTCCTATTCCTCAAGACCCAGCTCAACTCCTATCTCCTTTTTTAAATATTCCTGATCACATCCCCTCCACTGAATGTAATCCATCCTTTCTCTGGATCCCTACATGTTACTTTTATAAGTCTGACCCCAATAGAATATAAGCTTGAGTACAAATACTCATGTTTGTATTCCTTATAATACTTACATACTCGTTGAGTTAAAATTAAACTATAATCTTGTGTATCATCACAAAGTACATGTAGAACAAATATTATTTCTACTTGAAGAATGAGGAAACTTAGGACATAAAAGAGGTTGAATTAGTCACCAGGATCATACAGTAAGTCACAGGCAGGACTAGAATACTAGCCCTGTGTTCTTTCCATTGAATCGCCTGAATCCCAAACAGCTTACTGAGAAATAAGACAGTAAATGACTGCTCTGAGAAAATGCACTGAGGATTTATATCTGATACTTGCAAGGTTAAGTCTCTAAATTTAGCCCTCCAGTACAGAACTTCTGGGAGCACAATTTCATCTCAACTCAGGTGAAAATTACTTGCAGCTAAAGTCTTATTTCATCACAAACACAAGAAATATAATTGCCCAGTGGATCAATATTCATATTCTATTCTCCTCCTAGGTGATAGAAAAACTTAGTCCAAAAATCATATTGGATGAAAAGGTGATCTGGTGAGTAAACCAAATCACAAGAAAGGTACCTCAGAGATAAGTCTGCTCAAACCATGTTGATCTGCAGGTAGATCATAAAGGGAACAAATCACAGAGGGCTATATATGCCATAAAAACAAACAAAAACAGGCTTTCTCTTGGAGTTAATGGGGAGTCACTGAACTTATGTAAGCAAGAAAGAGATATGATCTGATCTGCTAAAAGTTTTCTCTGAGCTCCCCCCCCCTTTTTCCTAGATACTTGATTTCTTCAAGGAGAGAGACTTTAGTGGTTAGTAACCTTTTATAGATCTTGTCTGATGATGAGCTCCATACATATCACCCTCGATGATGTGGTCCTATGCCTTCTTCCTGTTTGTATTCCCAGTACCCAGCACAATCCTGACACACAGAAAGTACCTAGAAATTACTTACTGACAGGCTAAGTTGTCTATAAAGCAGAAGATACGTTCAAAGTTGAGAACTTTTATGATTCTTATTTATAGCATGTAATACCAAACATCCTAACGTAGTAGGTTTTCACCTCAAAAATAGTGTAAAGGATCTATTTCTTTTTGTCTTTTTGCATTCTTAAAATTAAATAAGCTAAAAATAGAGCTACCCTATGACCCAGCAATTGCACTACTGGGTATTTACCCCAAAGATAACAAAAGTAGGGATCCGAAGGGGTACGTGCACCCCGATGTTTATAGCAGCAATGTCCACAATAGCCAAACTGTGGAA
>NC_138372.1:38424910-38474734 GCF_054177405.1 Leptonychotes weddellii
AGGGGAGCGGGAGAGGGAGAAGCAGGCTTCCCGCCGAGCAGGGAGCCCGATGCGGGGCTCGATCCCAGGACCCTGGGATCATGACCTGAGCCGAAGGCAGACACTCAACGACTGAGCCACCCAGGCGCCCCTGCTTATATCTCTATTTTGGCTATACAGAATCTGCTTTGGAGAAAGATCTTTCTCTGACCTAGCTAGAATCTCAGACCCCGTATCTTCTTGGCTAAAGGGATATCAATTTTATATCTATCTTTGAAAATCATGAAATGGAGGAGAATTCAAAAGTTACCTGTGAAAGCACAGAGTGACTTTAATTCAAACTTCAAGTATTTTTGTTCTAGACCTATCATAACCATATTGTAAAATTTCAAGCCTAAAGAAAATTGGCATAAACTACCAATAATCCCACCACAGTATTATTAGCCTTTTGGTATACTGAATTTCCTATGCCTTGTCTTGTCTTTTCTTTTCTCTTTTTTTAACAACTCTTCAAGATAAGGCAGGTGGCTCATGCTTATAGGAGAGTACCAGGTGGGGCGCTCGGGTGGCTCAGTGGATTAAGCATCTGCCTTCAGCTCAGGTCACGATCCCAGGTCCTTGGACTGAGGCCCCATATCTGGCTCCCTGTCCAGCGGGGAGCCTGCTTCTCCCTCTCCCTCTGCCCCTCCCCCCTGCTCGTGCTTGTGCTCATGTGCACAGGCGCGCTTTCTCTCTCTCTCAAATAAATAAATAAAATCTTAAAAAAAAAAAAAAGGAGAGTACCAGGGGCTAGGTCAGATATGGAGAGGCATTACCAAAAGTAGTCTCTGGGTATATTTTGGCAGGAGTAGGGCAGAATCTAAATGAAAACCAAGTCAGAAATACACTTCTAGATTTTTTTTTTTAAAGAGAGAGTGAGCGAGAGAGAGAGAGAGAGAGAGAGAGAGCATGAGCAGGGGGAGGGGCAGAGGGAGAGAGAGAAAGCAGACTCCCCTCTGACACCACCTGGGCAGGTGTTCAACCGACTGAGCCACCCAGGTGCCCCAAGAAATACACGTCTAAAATGAGGAAGTTGGGTGCCTGACTGGCTGGCTGGCTCAATTTGTGGCACACTCAACTCTTGATTTTGGGGTCGTGAGTTCCAGGGGAATGCCCGTTTTTAAGCCTACTTAAAAAAAATTTTTTTAATAAATTAATTAAAAATAAATAAAATGAAGAAGTAAAGGGCAAGAGCGCAAAGGATGAGAGGTTCAAGAGCTAGCCACTGCAAGAGGGCAGTATGCATTGGGATGTCCTTTTACCGGTGCCTACCGTATACTGTGAGCTGAGTATAGTCGCTTACAATGTTGGACTAAATAGCTGTAGTCTTAATTATTTTGGCCCCTTTGCACTTAACCTTAAATCATAAGCATTTCTTCATGACCACTTGTGTTTTCAAGGTTAAGTTCTATTTTTAATAAAATAAAAATTAAAAAATACTATTTTTAAAAAAATAAAAGTTTTAGGGAGCTGCTGGCTGAGGCGCGGAGACCATTTGGCGGTGAGTCCCGGGCCAGCCGGAGCTCAAAGCCCCAGACCCGGGGAGACGCCAGAAGAAACTGAAAGACTTGACCCCCCCGCACCCCGCCCCGGCAGACGCCGCTGGCTGCCCGGCGGACCCCTCCCCGCCCCACCCCCACCCCCGTCCCGGTCCCCCGCCGCCCGAGGACACGGCCCTGACAGGCTTCGAGGCCCGGGCGCGCCCGGAGGAGCCCAACGCGTTGCTGCGGGTGCTGCCGTGAGTGATAAGAGCGCCCTCTGCACAGTGGTTTACCAATGAAAACGGAGGAAACCTCGTTGGCTAACCTGGATACTAACAAGCTAGAGGCCAACTGCTCAGGAGAGATACGTAGACCTAACAGAGGATTCTTGTTTGGGCTTCTGCTTTGAGGGGCACGGGGCACGGGGGAGTGTGGCTACTTCTACCTGCAGTTCACAGAAACTGGTAGTGTGAAGGATTTCGGCATTCAGCCAGTGGAGGACAGGGGAGCGGGCACCCCGCACTTTGCTCCCTTCCTCGAGCATCTGGGAATGGGCCTGATCAGCAGCTACAATGCTCACTCCCAGAATTCCAGTAACTGCAACATGAGAGGGTCAGAGGGTGACCAGGACAATAATATAGACTGGCCCTGTGGTTTGGAGAAGTTAGGTATCTAAGTAGGGGGGGAAAAAAAATCAGACAAAAGTCCCAATTCCCAATGAAGATACTAGCCTTTTTTTTTTTTTTTTTTTAGATTTTATTTATTTATTTGAGAGAGAGAGAGAGTGGGAGAGAGAGCACAAGCAGGGGGAGAGGGGCGGAGAGAGAAGGAGAAGCAGACTCCCCGCTGAGCAGGGAGCCCGATGTGGGGCTCAATCCCACAACCTGAGCCAAAGGCAGACGCTTAACTGACTGAGCCACCCAGGTGCCCTGATCCATCCTAAAGTGGATAATTTAGGAATTAGGATCCTTTTATATTACCTGGAATCAGCTTTAAAACCTTGCGCAGGAGGAGCCATGCATCCTGTGCACTGTACCATGCAGGTTGATCTCTACACCAGGAAGTACTCAAGATCCACCCCCCCATACAGACACCCCCACCCCCCCCCCGTCACTGTCCCCAGTGCACAGGTGAGCAGCTGTGTACCCAGGAATCCTTTGGTTCTTCAGCCTTTCTGGCTGCCTGATACCAAGGGCTTTCTGGATAACTGACAGTTTGGACATAGTTGATGGTCAGGCCTTAATCACTGGTCCTCCGTGGGACTGCTCCTCTGATCTCTGAGCCTCTGAATGCGACTTTTCCAAGACAAATGAAAGTCAGGTATGAGATCTAGATATTAACAATTACAATTTGGGAAAACCAAGAAAAAGAATTACAACCGAATCTGGTAGGGGAAGCTCTGTGATCTTGGCTCCAACAAAAAGGAAAGGTCAAAGCTACCAGTTTTCCAAAGGTCCAGCATTTACAGTGCATGGACTTGGAGACAAGGGCTAACTTTGGTCCAGCATTTACAGTGCATGGACTTGGAGACAAGGGCTAACCTGTTGCTAAATAAAACCCTTTATCTTGCACCCCACCCGATGGCATAGGCTTGGTAAATGGACAACTTGGTTATCCAGGCAGGCTGAGGATTTATTTATGATCCCTTGAGAAGTGGCAAGGGCCTCTGCAACTATGCACAAATCTCTTAAACTGCAAGAATCATATCTGGATATATTATGCTGGAACAGCAGTTTGGTGGGCAGTCATTTTCCTACTGAGTTACTAGTTACCTTGCCATTCCCCGTGTTTGACTTGGTCATTATGCCAGGTCACTACCTACCTCCCATGCCAGGGGTGGGCCTGAATTATAGAAGAGCATAATGGCTGTGCAGGAGACTGATTTGAAAGCTGAGCCCAGAGGGGACCTCTTCCAGCTGCCCTCAATGTTAATGGATTAATACTAGGAGCCAAGGAGCAAGACTGGGCCATCTGTCATCTGGCTGCAGTACCCTATTGAATGCCCCTGTTCCTTCGGTTGGGCAGTCAAAGCTCTGTGATGGTAAACATCTACACTGTCGCCACCTCTGGCCCCTCATGAGGGGGCAGCCCCTTCCAGTCAGTCCCTTTTGGATATTCTTAACAACAAGATCTGACCTTTTGTTTTGTTTGTTTGTTTTTAAAGATATTTATTTGAGAGAGAGAGAGAGAGAGAGAAAGAGCATGCACAAGCAGGGGGAGTGGCAGGAAGAGGGAAAGGGGGAAGCAGACTCCCCGCTGAGCAGGGAGCCTGATGTGGGACTCTATCCCAGGACCCTGGGATCATGACCTAAGTTTAAGGCAAATGCTTAATGGACTGAGCCACCCAGGTGCCCCAAGTTTTTCTTTTTCCTGTTTGTTTTTTCCTTGTTCTTTTAGGAGATCCAGAGAAGAATCTTTCTGGTGGGGTTCCTCTGTTGGGATTAAGATGGGGGAGAGAACATAATTTTTTGTGTATGAAAGACAGTGTAGGGCGCCTGGGTGGCTCAGTCTTTAAGCGTCTGCCTTCAGCTCAGGTCATGATCCCAGGGTCCTGGAATCGAGCCCCGCATCGGGCTCCCCGCTCAGCGGGAAGCCTGCTTCTCCCTCTCCCACTCACCCTGCTTGTGTTCCCTCTCTCGCTATCTCTCCCTCTGTCAAATAAATAAATAAAATCTTAAAAAAAAAGACAGTGTCATGCCTAAGCATTTTCCTGTAGGACTGCCTTGCTAGATGCCTTCATACTATGTCTTACTTCATAAGGAGTTACCTCTTCCCACCTCCACCTGGATATTGCCTCTTAGGACCTAAGCAGAAGACCAGTAAAGGCTGACTGACACACGCAGGGAGGAGTGGGTCCTGATCTATTTTCTCCAACCCTTGCTGTGCATGTATCCTTCCTTATCCCAGAAGGAAGTGTTTGGACTCTATGGACTGATTTGTTAAGGGAACCATAGTAACAGGACCTCAAGACTGTCTATTATTGCATTCTCCCCCTAGAACTGTCTGGTTAGGGTTGAGGTGTAGTTACAGGTTGGTCTTCAAGAATTATGATAACTTTTTAGAAACTTAAACCTTGATAAGGGCTAAAATAATTTTGAGTTATCTGCCCTTGACTTTATAGACATCTCCTTCTAAAGGGATCCAGAGGGAAAGGAGGGTTTAAGTGAAACTCTGGCCTACTTCCAAATAATGTCTAGGAAACAGGTTAAAGGTAAGGTCATGGTCCACTCTTGCTTCAGAGAGGGAGTTCTGATTGTGACATTGCTGTTTCTAATCTTTCTCTTGGTGAGAGGTGGAAGAAGTGGAAAGTAAATTTGAATAACCGTTGGTTCATATTACCTCCCATTACAAACACACCCAGGTGCCCCAGTACTAATTCAATTTTTAAAAATGACTGTAAAAATTAAATAAATAAAATAAAGTAAAAATAAAAGTTTTATGTCATTTAACAATTGTTTTGTAAAATTACTTTTGTAAAATTACTTTCAACTAAAAGATTTATATGTTTGCAAACATTTAGTTCTCTGATTTCTTAAACTTCTAAAACTAAACTTTTATTTTTTTCCAAACATAATAGTATTACATGCTCTTTGCAGAATCTGGAAAATGTAAGAAAACATAAGATGAAAATAACAAGGGACACCTGGGTGGCTCAGTTGGTTAAGCCTCTGCCTTTGGCTCTCAGGTCATGATCCCAGGGTCCTACTCAGCGGGAAGCCTGCTTCTCCCTCTCCCACTCCCCCTGCTTGTGTCTCACTTTCTTTCTCTCTGTCAAATAAATAAATAAAATCTTAAAAAGAAGAAGAAGAAGAAAATAACAATAATAAACCACAACCCCACTATCTTATGATCCCTAATCTAAGCAATTTTTTGGCATATTTCCTTCCAGTCCTTTTTTAAATATGCATTTTAACATAGTTTAGATCACACTTTGTATGTAGTTTTTTACCTGATGTTTTATCTTTTTTCTCCACATCACTAAGAATTTTGTAAATATAGTTTTAGCAGCTCCAAAATATATAAGAAGGTACCTGAATTTTCTTAACCAGTCCCTTATTGTTAGGCATTTAAGTGACTTCTAATTTTTTGCTATTACAAATGATGCCTTTTGCATAAATGTATAAAGCACTATGAGGCCATTTCCTAGGAGAAAATTCTCAATGTGGGACTTCTATATTAAGTAGTGTGAAAATTTTTAAGTTTTTAAATTAAAAAAATTTTTTAAATTAATATATACTGCCAAATTGATTTTTAAAGGGTTTGTCCTAAATTCCACTGCACTGTTATGTGGGAGAGAAAACCAACTAAACATTTCCAAGCTTTAAAAAGGGCAGGCTTCTCAGAATCTCTGAGCAAAGGCTGTAGTAACTACAAATGTAGTTTCCTTCAAAAATTAGATACTGGCTGGTAGCAGAGGAGTCCCAGATTTGGGAAGAAATGGGGACTTCCACGCTTTACTTACTTTGATGTTTCCCAAGAACCTAAGAAACACACCTTTTAAACCACTAAGTACCCCCACCTTGTAAGTCGACAGTGTTTTAGAGAGAGAGTTCCTTAAAGTTAGACAACATCAACAAAACATCTGGCTGGGTATCCAAAATTCCCGGGAGGATATGACCCAAGATCACTTACAACTTTAGGGAGGGTGAAGCTCTCTAGGGGATCCCTGGAGGGATCACCAGTTCTAGCAGACAGTAAATGCAGCTCTGAGTTTTTCTTGTTTGGACAGTCCTTAGTCCAGTTCCAGAATCCTTTCCAAGCCTTAGATCTCTCCCAACTCTCCCCCAGACTTTCACAATCTTGAGAGAAACTCCAAGCTTCCCCTTTGTCTCTCTCGCCCTTGCCGGCTTGCTTGCTCTAACTCAGCCCACCCCCACCCCATCCTCACTCTAATGCTGTGGTTCTCCCTAGCTGTTCTTCCTCTCCAGCACCGCCCCCCAACCCCGCCTTCTCTCTTACCTTCCTGAGTCTCTTTTAAGATTTTCTCTAAACTCTTTTAATGCTATTCTCTTTTTCTCTCTCTCTCCCTCTGTGACTTTGTATAACTTTCTTTCACTCTCTCTGTCCTTCTGGCTTTCTCAAACTTTTCCTCTTCCATGGGGACACAACCGACCTTCACTAGGAGCAGACTCTCTTTATTTTGTCCCCAAATTTCTCTCTCTTGGACTTTTCTATTATCTCCAAATGGCACATACAACATCCTCAATTTTGCAAGAGTTTCTTCCAGCCTCTTTCACATCCAAAACAGCTTTTTTACACCCTGTTAGCAAGTATATACCAAGTATTCTTAGGAATACTCCTAGCACTCTTATCTCTCTAAACCCAAGCATAACATCCTTCTGGTATTTATCCTCATCATTAAGTCCAAGAAAGTATCATTTATATCATGCCCATATTTTCCTCTCTATCCAAATTAGGATACGTGAGCACAAGTTTATAAGCATACTTACCGTTACAACAAGATAGGACATTTCAAATCTGGGCTGTCTTCAAAAATCTGGGACATAATGTTGCTATAAATTCACCTATCCAGAATCTAGCTTTCAAGCAATTTCACAAAGCAAGAACTCTGAACATCCTCAGAGTTGTCAGGAAGTTTGTGTTCGTTATGTTACACTCAGACTAAAAAGAGGTCTTCTCCTCTTTTTGCCCACCCAGGGAGCCAGAATTTTGAGTACACATCAGGTAGGGTCTAGCCATGCAGATTGCTACCTATAGGTCATACATAGAAGGATTTTTTTTTTAACTGGAGACCTTATGAAGGTCTTATAAGGGTTCACTAAGAAAGACTGAACTTGCGCTCTGAAATGAGAGTATACAGTTCACTGCCCATTGACTTACACATAAATCTGTATAAGATCTTCAAAGGCAGTTTAATAGGTTCTGGTTTAGACTTTCAGTTCCTCCTCCATAAAAAAAAAAAAAAAAAAAAAATTAGGGAAAGCTCTTAACTAATGTGAATGCCTCAGGTCTGATTTGGACTTTCTTACTATACTGCCTAAGTTTTGCTGATTCTCTTGTCTGGGACCTTTAATCTAAATCTCCATGGTTGCATTTGCTAAGGGTTCACTTTACATACAGTCTTAATCAATCATATTTCTGAGGAAGTTTGCTTCCTCCAGTAAGTCAGCAAAGCTCTCCTTTCTTATTCCTCATCATCCCCTGAAACTGATGTATCTCTTTGTGAATTAATTTGGCTCTGCCTAGCTCTAGATAATCCTAACTCTTTTTGTCACGTCTTGTCTGTGTTGCAATTTTCTGCCCATTTTTGTCCTCCCCTACAGTAAAGGGAGTATTTTAAACCTTTTTTTGTTTCCAGAGAAGAGCAGCTTGCTGATTGGAGGATCCACATTTAAAATGGACCCCCAGAGACACATGTGTGGCCTGAGACATCCTGTGTAATTCAATAAACATCCACCTCTCCCCCACCCCCACCTTTGCTGGCTACAGCAAGTGGGAGAGTCAGAGGGAAAGGAGTTATTTTTAAGCATTTTGTGCTCAGTCTTGTGCAGACTACATATGCTGTAGAGTTTATGCATGCACTTTGCTCCCAAATGTGACTTTCAACTCTTACTTTACATGCAGTTCCAACAAGTTTGGACATCTAGTTTCTATGTCCATAGCAGATCAAAAACAACTAGTGGATGGGAGTATGGAGGGGGCAGAATAAGAATAGTGGTTAAGAGCACAAATTCTGGAGTCAAACTGTGAGTTTGCATTTTGACACTGCTGCTTCAATGCTGTATGACTTTGAATGATGAACTTGACCCTTTTGCCTCAATTTCCTCATCTGTAAAATGGGAATAATAATGGTACTTATTTCACACAGTTGTCATAAGTATATATAGTTAATATATATAAAGTCACTGCAACAGTAAGGACTATATAAGTTTTAAGAGGAAGAGGCACACAAGGAACAGTTTTTATGAAAAGTAAAGGAAATAACTTATAAAAAATGCCTAGCACAGACCAAAATAGATGCTCATGTGCTCCTTGCCATTTGCTAAACATGCTTTAGGCCTGCATCCTATTAAACCTTTCCAACATGGTGCTTCCTTGGCCTGATAAATCCTATTGCCTTTCTTTGCTGGCAATCTGTTCATTTTGTGTCACCCAACTTAAATGCATTTTACCCTCTGAAGTTTCCCTTGGCTTCTTTGGAGAGAATGAGTCTCTCTCTCTTCTTCAATTCTGCAGCACTTACCCCATCACCTCATTTGATGGTATTGTGTTGTAATTATTTATGAATTTTCTTCCTCACCAGATTTTATGGTCCTCCTCCATGACTGGAGCCACATCTTATTTACACAGCATCTAGCACAATACTTGGCCCGCAATAAATGTTTTGATGAATGGATGAATAATAGCAAACACTTACACAGTGCTTAGTTCTAGGCTCTGTTCCAATGCTTTACAAGTATTAACTCGTTTAATCTTGACAACAATCCTAAGAAGCATTATCTTCTCTAACTTAACAGATAAGGTAAATGACACAAAAGAGATTATGTAATTTGTCTAGGGTGACCTCAGCTATTAATTGTGAAAGCCAAGATTCAAATCTAAGCAGCTGGTGCCAGAGACCAGGCTTTTAACCAACATACTACAATGCCTCCCAGAGAACAAGGGAACAAAATCACGCACAAACTTGGCTTTCCCAAAGGTCTCACTTTATCAGGTTTTGGAATGGCTCATTCATTCATCCAACAAATATTTACATAGTGTTTTCTATGTGTACACCATCATGTTAAACACCTATCTCTAATTGTTCCCTTCTTTTTCTCTCTACCTGACCCCCGCCCCCCACCCCACCGTGCATCTCTACTAGCTCTAGTGTTCTGTAAACTTCTTTCATTTTCTTTCTTTCTTATTTATTTATTTATTTATTTATTTATTTATTTATTTATTTGACAGAGAAATAGAGAGCACAAGTAGGCAGAGCGGCGGGCAGAGGGAGAGGGAGAAGCAGGCTTCCCGCTGAGCAGGGAGCGCGATGCGGGGCTTGATCCCAGGACCCTGGGATCATGACCTGAGCCGAAGGCAGACGCTTAACCGACTGAGCCACCCAGGCGCCGCTTTTTTTTTTTTTTAATTTTTATTTCTTTCAGTTTCTTAGATGTGTTGTGTTCTCTCTCAGCTCTGGATCCATGACTGCCACTTTGCCTGACTAATTCATGCCTATCCTTCACTTCTTAGCTTAAATTACTTCCTTCTGAAAGCCTTCCATTATACCCCTATTAAGGTAGGTACCCCTGCTCTGGGTCCCCTGTGGCACTTTATACTTTTCCTTATCATAGCATTTGTCATACCTACTGTACTTGCCCACTTAGTTGTCTGCCTTCTGTACTGGGCTATAGCTCTGTGAGAGCAAGGACTGAGTCTTATTCAGGTTATCAATGAATCTGCAGCACCTATCCTGATGACCAGCACATAGTAGATGTTTGATAAATATTTGTTGAATCACTGACTGAAGCATGAACAAGACAAAATCTCTATGCTTAAGAAATCTAGTGGGGAAAAAAAGTCTAGAGGGAATACAGAGGAAAAAAAAAACAGATTTCTAATTCTACCTGGGCTAAAATGAGAGAGGGGGGTTCAGCAGAATCTTAAAGAATGAGTGAGAGTTTGTGAAAAGGAAAGGAAAATGTCATATGGAGGTCATAAGTAAGAACTGTACTAGCAATTTCTTGGTTGCCTAAGTGGCTAAACCATTTTTCTGTATGCCCCAAAATAACATTAATCTAAACTTAGTACTACAATTGACTGATCTAATATGAGTTTGGAAGCAATAGGAAATAACTTAAAAGGAAATAAAATTAAATTATTTTTACTCCTGGGGCACCTGGGTGGCTCAGTCAGTTAAGCATCTGCCTTGGGCTCAGGTCATGATTCCAGGATCCTGGGATCGAGTCCCACATCGGCTCCCTGCTCAGCGGGGAGCCTGCTTCTCCCTCTCCCTCTGCTGCTCCCCCTGCTTGCGTTCTCTCTCTCTCTGTCAAATTAACAAATAAATAAAATCTTTTAAAATATTTTTTAAAATTATTTTTACTCCTTAAATACCTCTCCTGTGAATTCCCATGAAAATCTCTTCTTACCTCTATCATCATATTTATCATGCTGCATTGCCATTGTCAAAGTGTCTCTACGCCACCCGATGACCTATGTAAGGCCTGAGATTAAGGTACTTAATTTATCATTTTTTTTAAGTTTTTTTTTATTTATTTGAGAGAGAGAGAGAATGAGCAGTGGGAGGGGCAGAAGGAGAGAGAGAGAGAAGCAGACTTCCTGCTGAGCAGGAAGCTGGACTGGGGGGGCGGGGCTCCATCCCAGGACCCCGGGATCATGACCTGAGCGGAAGGCAGCTGCTTAATCAACTGAGCCACCCAGGTGCCCAAGGATTAAGATACATTAAAGTCTGATTCAATTCTGTATATGTCTAGTACCCAGAACAAAGCCAGTCCCAGGGAGAGGAGCTGTGAATACTCTAGCATGACCATAAAGTCTTATTTTTTTTAAGATTTTATTTATTTATTTGACAGAGAGAGAGAGATTGCAAGTAGGCAGACAGGCAGGCAGAGGGAGAGGGAGAATCAGGCTCTCCACAGAGCAGGGAGCCCCATGTGGGGATTGATCCCAGGACCCTGGGATCATGACCTGAGCCGAAGGCAGATGCTTAACCAACTGAGCCACCCAGGCGCCCCGACCATAAAGTCTTAAATGAGCTGACCCGCAGCACTTTTCAGCTTTGTCTCATGTCCCATACTCAGTGCTCCAGTTATTAGAAACTGAACCTTTCAGTTTCCTGAGCAAAATTGGGCTCCTTAAAGCCTCTGGGCCTTCCCACATGCCAGTGCCACTCCCAGTCTCTTCCCACTCATTTCCCCAGCTCTTCATCTACCTAGCTCCTGCTCATCCTTCAGATTTCAACTTAAACATTACTTTTGAGGGAAGCCTTTCCCAACTCAAAGACAAGATTAGACATTCCTATTACATAGGGTCTTATAATACTCTATATTTCTCATTGTATCATTTATCATACTTGTAAATACTTGATCATCATCTCTCCAGTAGATCTTAAGTTTCATAATTCAGCACTTGGAACAGAGTGTGTTAGATAAGAGGTGCTCAATAAAAATTATTTTGAGGGGTGCCTGGGTGGCTCAGTTGTTAAGCATCTGCCTTTGGCTCAGGTCATGGTCCCAGGGTCCTGGGATCAATCCCCACATGGGACTGCCTGCTCTGCGGGGAGCCTGCTTCTCGCTCTCCCTCTGCTGCTCCCCCTGCTTGTGCTGTCTCTCTTTTTCTGTCAAAAATAATAATATTTTAGGGCACCTGGGTGGCTCAGTTGGTTGAGCGACTGCCTTCGGCTCAGGTCATGATCCTGGAGTCCCTGGATCGAGTCCCGCATCGGGCTCCCTGCTCGGCGAGGAGCCTGCTTCTCCCTCTAACCCTCCCCCCTCTCATGTATTCTCTCTCTCTCTCATTCTCGCTCTCTCAAATAAATAAATAAATCTTTAAAAAAATAATAATAATAAAAATATTTTGAATAAGTTACTCAATAAATGAATAAACTGCTATTTTTTGTTTATAGTATGATTTTAGTGGCTCAGCTTTCAGGAAGCTCTGTATGGTGTTATGATAGATTGGAATCAACTAAATCAAACCAGTGAATCACCATTTAGTATTAGAAGCACTTCCCATTCACCATTAAGAATCAGGATTGTGGGGGCGCCTGGTTGGCTCAGTCCATAGAACATGCGGCTCTTGATATCTGGGTCATGAGTTTGAACCCCACATTGGACGTAAAGCTTACTTAAAAAAAAAAGAAGACAAGAAGAAACTCTCCTTCTTAGCTTACTTTTCCTATACTGGCTTTCAACTCATCTCTTTCTCCAGGTTCTTCTTCCTGGTTCTTCACAGGCTTGCCCTAGCCGACCAGCCCCAGGATTCACCTTTCCTCAGCAGCCTTTCCCAGAGCATGAGAATATGATTGCTCCTAGCTCCAGACCATCTTACTCAGCACCTCTCCAGCTCCTACCAACTTCTGGTAAGCTCTGGCACAAGGCATGGGAATGGGTGGTGTGGAGGAGCCAAAGAAAAGACAGTTCTTGCCCTCAGTGAGCTCCTAGTCTACTGAGGAGACAAAGGATAAATACAAAAAGCAAAATAACATAGCATACTGTATATACTTAAATGCCAAATACTTTATTTTTTTATTTTTTATTTTTTAAAGATTTTATTTTTATTTATTTATTTATTTATTTGAGAGAGAGAGACAAAGACAGTGACAGAGAGCATGAGGGAGATGAGTGAGCATGAGTGGGGAGGAGAGGGAGAAGCAGGCCTCCCACTGAGCAGAGAGCCTGAGGCGAGGACCCCAGGATCATGACCAGCCAAAGGCAGATGCTTAACCGACTGAGCCACCCAAGTGCCCCTTTGCCAAATACTTAAGTGCACAGAGCATTCATGAGGAAGTTCAGAGGAGTCATTATCCTTGAGTCTTCCTTCTTACCACATATCCAATCACTCTCCAAGTCTTGTTGTTGCTAGTTCCTTCTTAGCTCTTCTTTCCCTTTCTTACTATCCCCACTACCATTGCCTTGGTGTAGACTCCATTTACTCTCCTCCGCGTTATTGCCAGTCTCCTGGTTTATGTTCTTGCTTCTATTCTCAATCCCCATTCAATTGTTCTCCATTGTAGCCAGAGTTGGTTTCCTAAAACATGAATCTAACCACAACCCTCACCTGCTGAAACCTTTTAACAGCTTCTCATTACTCTCAGGATACAGTGCAAGCATTCAAGGTCCTTTACAATCTGCCCTCAACTCACATTTTTGACCTTACAGCAAAGACAGGAGCAAGGGGAGGGTAGTTCAAGTTTTGGCTATTGTTCAGTGTCAATCTTTACAAGGGAATAAGGTAAGGCTCATTTTGGCACTGAACTATGTATTTCCTTTTTTTTTTTTTTAAGATTTTATTTTTAGAGCACATGGCTGGCTCAGTCAGTGGAACATGCAGCTCTTGATCTCAGGGTTGTGAGTTCGAGCCCCACATTGAGTATAGAGATTACTTAAATAAGTCTTGATCTCGGGGTTGTGAGTTTGAGCCCCCCGTGGGCTCACAACTGCAAGATGAAGAGTCTCATTCTCTACTTGAGTAAGCCAGCCAGGTGCCCCTAATATTTTGGGGTTTTTTTTTAGGATTTATTTATTCATTTGAGAGAGAGATCATGCACGCACAGTAGAGGGGCAGAGAGAAAGGGAGAGTCCTAAGCAGACTCCGTGCTGAGCACAGAGCCAGATGCGGGGCTTGGTCTCACGACCCTGAGATCATGACCTGAGCCAAAACCAAGAGTCGGACACTTAACCAATTTCCTCACCCAGGCACCCCATATTTCATTTTTAATGAAATATTTCAGATATACAAAAAATTATAGAAAATAATATAATGAATACTGTATTCCCACAACCCAATGAAGAAATGAAACACTACCAATAAAATTAAAGACCCTATATACTTTTCCACAGTTGCCTAATCCTTTTTTCCCCTCCCCTAGCATCCAGAAGTATTCACTGTCATGAATTCAGTGTTTTTCATTCCTATGTATGCTTCTTTTTTTTTACTTAAATTCCAGTTAGTTAACATACAATGTAATATTAGTTTCAGGTGTACAATTTAGTGATTCAGCACTTCCCAGTGCTCATCATAACAAGTGTACCCTTTAATCCCCATCACTTGTTTCACCTATCCATCGACCTACCTCCTCTCTGATAACTATCACTTTGTTCTCTATAGTTAAGAGTCCATTTTTTGATTTGCATCTCTTTCTCTTTTTTCCTCCTATGCTCATTTGTTTTGTTTCTTAAATTCCACATGAGTCTTTCTCTGACTGACTTATTTCTCTTACCATAATGCTCTCTAGCTCTATGTCGTTGCAAATGGCAAGATGTCATTCTTTTTGATAGCTGAGTAATATGCCGTTGTATATGTATATCACATTTTCTTTATCTATTCATTAGTCAGTGACATTTGGGCTCTTTCCATAACTGGCTATTGTAGATAATGCTGCTATAAACATTGGGTTCATGTATCCTTTTGAATTAGTATTTTGTATTCTTTGGGTAAATACCTAGTAGTGGCATTGCTAGATTGTAGGGTAGTTCTATTTTTAACTTTTTGAGGAAACTCCATATTGTTTTCCAGAATGGCTATACCAGTTTGCATTCCCACCAACAGTGTGAGAGGGTTCCCCTTTCTCCGCAGCCTCACCAACACCTGTTGTTTAGTGTGTTGTTGATTTTAGCCATTCTGACAGGTGAGGTAATATCTCATTGTAGTTTTGATTTGTATGTATTTCCCTGCTCATGAGTGATGTTGAGCATCTTTTCATGTGTCTGTTGGCCATCTGTATGTCTTCTTT
Source organism: Leptonychotes weddellii (assembly GCF_054177405.1). Taxonomy (NCBI): domain Eukaryota; kingdom Metazoa; phylum Chordata; class Mammalia; order Carnivora; family Phocidae; genus Leptonychotes; species Leptonychotes weddellii. The sequence goes on from NC_138372.1 coordinate 38,439,827, forward strand.
GGAAAATGTCTATTCATGTCTTCTGTCCATTTTTTAATTGGATTATTTGTTTTGGGGGGGTATTGGGTTTTATAAGTTCTTTATATATTTTGGGTACTAAACCTTTATCAGATATGTCATTTGCAAATATCTTCTCCCATTCCATAGGTTGCCCTATGTATGCTTCTAGTTTTTTTTTTTTTAAGGAATCTTATTTATTTATAAAGTAAGCTTTACACCCAATGTGGGGCTTGAACTCATGACCTCAGGTCAAGAGTCACAGGCTCTTCCAACTGAGCCAGCCAGGAACACTTGCTTCTAGACTTTCAATGCATATTTGTATCCCTGAACAATATATTGTATTATTTTGCATTTTTAAACTCTTTATTTATTTATTTATTTATTATTTATTTTAAGATTTTATTTATTTATTTGAGAGAGAGAGAATGAAAGACAGAGAGCATGAGAGGGAGGAGGGTCAGAGGGAGAAGCAGACTCCCCGCTGAGTGGGGAGCCTGATGCGGAACTCGATCCCGGGACTCCAGGATCGTGACCTGAGCCGAAGGCAGTCACTTAACCAACTGAGCCACCCAGGCGCCCCTTAAACTCTTTATTTTTTTAGATTTTATTTTTAAGTAATCTCTACACCCAATATGGGGCTTGAACTCACAACATCAAGGTTAAGAGTCGCACAGTCCACCGACTGAGCCAGCCAGGAGCCCCATTTTTTAACTCTTTAATTCAAAATAATTTTAAATTTATAGAAGAGTTGCAAAAATAGCAAGCAGTTTTTCTGACTATCTTACTCAGCTATTTGTCATTTTAAATAAAAAAGAAATAGGCAGACAGCATTAAGATTTAAAGAATTCAAGGAATCCAGCATCCTTCTTAAAAAAACTTCTTAATGCTGAAATCCAGCTAATCAAGACATGAATGTAAATAAAGAAAAGAAACTATCATAAAGGATTGATTGTGAAAATGGTATCCATTGAAATCTAGAACTAAGCCTAAACAGCTAGAGGAATTATATTACAAAAGAAAATGTAAACACTATGGATCTTGGCAAAGTAAAAATAATGAGCAGCAAAAATTAGGCAGTACCAGAGAGGAGATGGGGGAAGTGCAATAGTATGAATCACCCCACCATGACAGACAATAATCAGTCAATGTTGTCTAACACTAAAATGAGTAGTTTCGAGGCACCTGGGTGGCTCAGTCAGTTAAGCATCTGATTCTTGATTTCAGATCAGGTTGGGATCTCAGGGTCTTGAGATTGAATTCCATGTCAGGCTCTGTGGTCAGTATGGAGTCTGCTTGAGATTCTCTCTCTCTCTGCCTCTGCCCTCCCCGTGCTTGTGCTCTCTCTCAAAAATAAGTAAAAAAAATAAATAAATAAATAAATAAATAGAATCTTTTAAAAAAGGCATAGTTTAAAAAAATGACAACTCCAGGGGAGCCTGCGTGGCTCAGTCATTTAAGCATCTGCCTTCAGCTCAGGTCATGATTTCAGGGTCCTGGGATGGAGCTGAGCAGGGAGTTTGTCCCCCCCCCCCCAGCTTGTGCGCTCTCTTGTGCACTCATGCTCTCTCTGTCTCTCTGTCTGTCTGTCTCTCTCTCATAAATAAATAAGAGAGAGAGAGACAGACAGAGAGAGCACGAGCAGGGGGAGAGGGAGAAGCAGACTCCCTGCTGAGCTGGGAGCCGGATGTGGGGCTCGATCCTAGGACCTGGAGATCATGATCTGAGCCACCCAGGCACCCCAATAAATAAAATCTTTAAAAAAAAATGACAACTCCAATTATTTTCATAATCTTCTTATAACTATCATTTATCAACTTCTTTTGTTTTTTTAAATTTCCTAAGTTAATTTCTTTTTTTTAAAGATTTTATTTATTTATTTTGATAGAGAAAGAGAGCGAGAGGGGAACACAAGCAGGAGGAGTGGGAGAGGAAGAAGCAGGCTTTCCGCTGAGCAGGGATCCTGATGCGGGGCTTGATCCAGGCACCCCGGGATCAAAGGCAGACGCTTAACAACTGAGCCACCCAGGCGCCCCATCCTAAGTTAATTTCAATAAGACCTTTTTATTAAATCTTCTATTTGAAATATTTTGCCCAGTATGAGCCCTTTGGATTTATTTCATGTGTTGATTATGCTTTGTAAATACATATAGAGATGTCCAAAATGATTTTCATCAAATATTAAAGATGTTATTTTGCGTGTCAGAATTAAAGAGTGATCTATTACTTTCTTCCTTGTGTTTTTTCTGTACTACTTGAATTTTTTATGAGCATGTATTGTTATTTTTTATATCATTTTTTTAAAGGTTTTATTTATTTATTTGACAGAGACACAGGGAGAGAGGGAACACAAGCAGGGGGAGTGAGAGAGGGAGAAGCAGGCTTCCCGCAGAGCAGGGAGCCCGATGTGGGGCTCCATCCCAGGACCCTGGGACCATGACCTGAGCTGAAAGCAGACGCTTAACGACTGAGCCACCCAGGCGCCCCTATATCATTATTTTTAAAGCATGATAAATTTCTGCTTTAAAAAAGTAGAGAGGGAGTTTGGTTTTGAGGAAATAATCCCTAGCTTTTGAGAGGCAGAGTCTCTCAATAATACCAATAGTAATGGTTATATTATTGAGTGCCTATGCTATGCCAAAGAATTTTCATACAGTATCTTTATTACTCATCACAATGATAAAAGCTAGGCATGATAATCCCTAATTTACAGATGAAGCTCAGGGTGATAAAGCCTTTTGCCCAAAGTCACATATCCTGAAGAGGTCAAAATCAAGATGGGTACTCAGACCTCTCGGACTCTTTCCATTGAACCATTGGTGTGTCCATATAGTTAGAGTGAACTCATTATAATTAAACTTTCTCTTTGAATTTCTACAACTTTGCATTATTATCTGGATGCTTGATGATAAACAGTAGGAAACCCTCAAAAAGCCTGGAAATAAGATTGCCCGTGAAATAAAATCCACTCTCCACAAATGAAATTAGCCATTTTAAGAACCCATGTGTAAAACTGAAAAGTTTGGGAACACCCAGAATTTCAATCAAGATGACCTGGGAGTATTCTCAAAGCTGCAGTCCTAGAAACTGACTGCAATGTAATAACTGGAAACCACATCAATTGTAATATATCCTGTTTGGAGAACATCTGTGTGAGTAGAAAGGGAGGATGGTCAACCATGGAACCTAAAAAAGGAAAGTCACAGAAGTGTCTCTCCAGGCACTCTCCTATGGTGAGAAGTCTTAGCTAAGCAACCTAAACATCATGATTTCCCTGGCAAAACCTAGAAAGCAGCCCTTTGCTTCATGTTAGACTTGCCTTAGCGGCTTTTATTTTATTTTTAAAGATTTTATTTATTTATTTGTCAGAGAGAGAGACCATAAGCAGGGGGAGTGGCAGGCAGAGGGAGAAGCAGGCTCCCTGCTGAGCAAGGAGCCCGATGCAGGACTCAATCCCAGGACCCTGGGATCATGACCTGAGCCAAAGGCAGACGCTTAACCGACTGAGCCACCCAGGTGTCCCTGCCTTAGCAGTTTTTAAAATAAGATTCCAAAATAAAAATAAGTTAATTAATTAATTAAGATTCCTATTTGGGCTTTATCATGGACCAACTGAATCAGAATCTCAGTGGGTCCCAGGCATGAGTGCCAAAAACCTCTCCAGATGATTCTAATGTGCAATCAGTGTTGAGAAACAGCTGAAGTGAGTAGAGGGGTCTCTTTTGAGATTGACTCACACCCTTTGCTCTAATTCCAGGCCTACTGGGCTCCTGGGCTTTGATACTTGGCTTCCCTTGTAACAGGTTTGGAGGGAGAGAGAGAGCACAAATCTTTTGATGTGAGTGTTCTGGTCTGCTTTGCAAATTAAATTGTCTTTGCAAATAGTTTCTTTTTTTGATTAATAAATGGACTTCTGGTCTATTCATGTTACACTGAGCTTTGTTAATGTGAATCTAAGGTTCTGTCTCTAATCTGGGAGACATATCCATTCTTCATGTGTCACAAAACCCGGGTTCTGAGACTGTCAGGATGCTGGACCATGGTAATGCCAGCCTATGGGAATGAGTCTGAGTGGCCAGCTGACCTCCAGGAACACATCATTAGCCCTACTGCAGGCCTGTTTCTCTCCAGAGCCAGATTATAAGCACTTAAAAGCACAAATCATGGCTCCCCCACCTTTTTTAAAGATTTTACTTATTTATTTGACAGAGAGCGAGAGAGCACAAGCAGGGGGAGCAGGAGAGGGAGAAGCAGGCTCCCCTAGGAAGCCAGAGGCAGGACTCGATCCCAGGATCCTGGGATCATGACCTGAGCCAAAGGCACACGCTTAACCGACTGAGCGGGATCATGACCTGAGCCAAAGGCAGACGCTGAACCAACTGAGTCACCCAGGCTTCCCCACACTTGGAACTCTTAAAGGTAGATGCTGGTCACCCTCGTATTCCCACGGCATGATCTTAAAAGTTCAATAGGAGGCTCCTGGCTGGCTCAGTTAATAGAGCTGCAACTCTTTTTTTTTTTTTTTAAGGACTTTATTTTATTTCTTCATTTATTTATTTTTAAAAGATTTTATTTATTTATTTGAGAGAGACAGAGAGAGTGATCATGAGCGGGGGGGCAGAGGGAGAGGGAGAAGCAGACTCCCCACTGAGCAGGGAGCCCGATGTGGGGCTCAATCCCAGGACCCTAAGATCATGACCTGAGCCAAAGGCAGACACTTAACTGACTGAGCCATCCAGGCGCCCCAGTAGAGCTGCAACTCTTGATCTTGGGGTCGTTAGTTCAAGACACACTTTGGGTGTGGAGCCTACTTAAAATAAAAATTAAAAAAAATTAAAATGTCAATAAATCCTTATTGAGTGTAGTGGACACTTGTAATTCTGCATGCCCCATGTCCGAACCTCTTCCTTATGTTAGAAGACTCCTTGTGAGTCTTGGTTGAAGACAGGGTCTAATATAGAAGCAGAAAACACAAGATGCTTATTTTCCTCGCCTCTCTTGCAGGTAGGCAAGGGCATGTGTTGTCCAATCAGACACACTTGCCCAAAATCTTGAATCAAGAGCTGGTGACCCAGAGGATCAGGGGCCATAGAGTGTTCATTCTAGTGGCAGAGTGGGAACAGCAGTAGGCCTGCCACGTTTCCGGGGGGCAGTGGCAGCGTCCAGAGAGGGAACTGTCACTGGTCAGGGCAGCCATGTCATCAGCAGGTGGGTTTTGTGGTGTGATTTGTGTTGTGGGCTGGTTACTCACCTCTCTCGTTCCTGCCTGATTTCTCCCTGTGATTCTGTGAAATCCTCAGTGCCTTTTTTAATACATTGTTTTTCTGAAATCGGTGACTCCATTTCTTTTCCTTCTTTCTTTCTTTTTTTAAGATTACTTATTTGAGAGAGAGAGTGCATGAGGGAGAAAGAGAATCTCCAACAGACTCCCTGCTTGAACCCAGAGCCTGACACAGGGTTTAATCCCACAACCCTGAGATCACCACCTGAGCTGAAACCAAGAGTCAGACCCTCAACCGAGTGAGCCACCCAGGTGCCCTTCGGTGAGTCCATTTTTGTTGCTTATTACTTAGAACCCTATGATGGACTGAACTGTGTTTCTCCTTTCCCACCAAAATTCAGATGTTGAAGCCTAGAACCTCAGAATGTGACTCTCTGGAAACAGGGACTTTAAAGAGGTGATTAAGTTAAAATGAGGCCATTAGGGTAGGCCTAATCCACTCTGATTGGTGTCCTTATGAGAAGAGGAAATCTGGACACAGAGAGACAGCAGAGGCCCACGTGCACAGAGCAACGACCATGTGAAGACACCGTGAGAAGGCGGCCACCTGGAGCCAAGGGGAGAGGTCTCAGGAGTCATCAGACCTGCAGATACCTTGATCTTAGACTTCCCACCCCCAGAACTGTGAGAAAAATAAATGTCTGTTGTTTAAGACTCCCAGTCTGTGGTATTTGGATTGGAAGATGGAAAGAAGATTACTATATGCAAATGGAGCAAGACAAGAAGGCAGAGTCAGATATGAAAGCAAGACCCTAAGAAAGAATGGACTAGAGGAATTCCCCAACTCCAATGAAAGTGTTTCCATGGGCCTCGAGCCGAGGGTCTCAGAATGAACACCTAGTCTCTAATGAAAAGAATGTGGACTTTAGCAGCGAAGATCTAGGTCCAAAATCTCACCCCATCCCTTGATTTATATGTGATTCTGAGCAAATTACTTCACCTTTCTGAGCCTTGGTTTTCTCATCGTTAGAAGGAAAATGAAAAATAAGACCTATCTCATATAATTGTTAGGATTAAACTAAGCAAGAATGCATATGTAAAGCTGCCTAGTATCTAACAATGTCAACCCATTTCTTTTCCCTTTTCTCTTGGGCTAGAGGAAGAGAGAAGTAGAGACCTAGTTAGGAGAAGGCTGAGTATCTTCTCAGACCTGTGCACAATGTTCAGGGTGTGATAAGCTCAGACGCAGTCTGGATAGGTGGTATGTGAAGAAACTCCAATTTAGCAGGTGAAAATGGCAGCCAGTATAATCAGCAAATGCCATTGAAAAGAGTCTCATGGGAGGAACACTGTGGTTCTGGGTTATCATTCTGTTCACAGCTCTATACCAGCTCGTGGCTAAAATAAGGAGCAGAATCCATCCCCACTCCCTACCCGGGTTAGGATTAGTAGGAATTATGCGGGCTGACAACCATGCAACAGGTGTATTAAGTGGGAGAACTGCAGCTGAAGACCAGTCATACACACTGAATCAGCCTGGCCTATCCAAAACCAGGTCTAATTCTTGGTCCCACCTGCTACTAGATGTAAGGCAGTCTACCCCTACATTGGTCAGGCAGGACTGGCTCAAAAATTGGGCAAAACCAACCCTTTGGTTCCAGGGTATAACACTAATAATAGTTATAATTTATTAGTGATTACTCTTGCGAGATTTTCACTTATCTTTTCTCTCTACCACATAACAACCCATGGGGGTGGGAACTGTTATTTCAAAAAAAAAAAAAATCTTTTTCAGAAAAAGAAATTGAGTTTGAGAGACAGTAGGCAACCTGTCCAAAACTATATAGTTAATAAGTGGTAGGGCTAGGAATTTAACAAATTTCAAAGCTTGCTTGCTGAAGAAAAGAAGAGGCTTTAAGGCCCCCTGGGGTAGCTCAGTCGGTTAAGTGTCTGCCTTCAGCTCAGGTCATGATCTCAGGGTCCTGGGATTGAGCCCCATTTGGGCTCCCCACTCAGCAGGGAGTCTGCTTCTCTCTCTCTCTCTCTGCCCCTCTCCCCACTCATGCTCTCTCTCTCTCAAATAAACAACTAAAACCTTAAAAAAGAGAGAAGAGTTTTTAATTGTTAGCAATGCGAAGAAATTTCTAAGGAATTTTCTAATATTATAACGGATCCCTTAAAAGCACAATATACCTCCTAATATCTCAATATGAGGCCCAGCTTTGAACCTTTGATACTTCTACCAGAAAGCCATATAACAGAGGGCAGCCCTGTGAAATATTTTCCACAGGAAGCATCTGCCCAAATATTTCCAAGGCTGCAAAGTGTCCCAGGAGGAAGGGGGGAAAGCTGAGGCCAATCGCAAGCATGGTGGTTAAGTCCAGGTACCAGGTGGACTGAAGCAGAGAGAAAATGCAGGCTTCCCGCTTTCAGCTCCCTCTGGAAGCATGTACTAGTAAAATAAACTCTTTCCAAGACTCAGGTTCCCAGGTTAGTGATCTGGTTTTCTTCTAATAGGAAGTGAGCTGTCTCTCAATCAGGGAGTTGGGGGAGGGGGAAATTATTGCCAATTACACTAAATACGTTAAAGGGAAGATTCAGACATTTTATGTCTTTACAATTAAAAGACCTTTTTTTCCCCTTCTCTCAGCCCCCTCCCCAGACCTCCACTTTATTCTTAGAGTCAATTACCCCAGCCACAGGACAGACATTCTTTCTTTGAGTGTTTACAAGAGAATCAATTTTAAAAGATTTTTTATAATCCTTTTTTGTTTAAAGAAATGGACATAATAGAGAGGATTGAGTCCCTGCCAAGAAAAGGCTTTCTGAACCTTCTTTGGCTCAGATCGACAACACTTTAAGGTCTTTCAATAAACCAAGTCACTGGCCTCAAATAGAAAAGCGCTACCAGGGAAGAATTTTTTTTTTTTTTTAACAAGATGTCTTTGAGTTAAATTAGAGTCCATAATCACCCTGAATGTATTATTCAGATTTTTTTTTTAAATATCTGCTCCTTTTATTATTTTTTTAAATTGAAGTATAGTTGACACACAATGTTACATTAGTTTCAGGTATACAACATAGTGATTTGACAACTCTCTATGTTATGCTATGCTCACAAGTGTAGCTACAATTTGTCACCGGACAGCACTATGACAATCCCATTGGTTATATTCCCTATGCTGGATTTTTCACCATTGTGACTTACTCATTCCATCACTGGAAGCCTGTTTCTCCCACTCCTCTTTATCCATTTTGCTTATCCTTTACTCCCCTCCCCTCTGGCAACCACCAGTTTGTCTTTGTATTTAGCAGTCTGTTTCTGCTTTTTTATTTGTTCATTTGTTTTGTTTTTTAGATTCTACATGTAAGTAAAACCATATGGTATTTGACTTATTTCAGTTAGCATAATACTTTCTAGATGCATCCATGTTGTCATAAATGGCAAGATCTCATTCTTTTTTTATTTTTATTTTAAAGATTTTATTTATTTATTTGAGAGAAAGAGTGTGAGAGAGCACGAGCAGGAAGAGGGTAAGAGGGAAAGGGAGACCCCACTGAGCAGGGAGCCTGATGTGGGGCTCAATCCAGGACCCAGGGATCATGACCTGAGCTGAAGGCAGATGATTAACCAACTGAGCCACCCGGGTTCCCCTTATTCTTTTTTTAATGGCTGAATAATATTCCATACATATACCACATCTTTATCCATTCATCTATTGATGGACACTAGGTTTCTTCCATATCTTGGCTATTGTAAGTAATACTACAATAAACATAGGGGTGTATTTATCTTTTCAAATTAATGTTTTCATTTTCTTTGGGTAAATACCCAGTAGTGGAATTACTGGATCATATGGCATTTCTATTTTTAATTTTTTGAGGAACCTCCATACTGTTTTCCACAGTGGTTGGACCAATTTACATTCCTACCAACAGTGCACAAGGATTCCTTTTTCTCCACATCCTCACCAACACATGTTATCTCTTGTCTTTTTTTTTTTTTTAAAGATTTTATTTATTTGAGAGAGAGAGAATGAGAGAACATGAGAGGGGGGAGGGTCAGAGGGAGAAGCAGACTCCCTGCCGAGCAGGGAGCCCAATGTGGGACTCGATCCTGGGACTCCAGGATCATGACCTGAGCCGAAGGCAGTCGCTTAACCAACTGAGCCACCCAGGCGCCCTATTTCTTGTCTTTTTGATACTAACCATTCTGACAGGTGTAAGGTGATATTTCATTGTGGTTTTGATTTACATTTCCCTGATGATTAGTGATGTTGAAAGTCTTTTCATACGTTTGTTTGCCATCTGTATATCTTCTTTGGAAAAATGTCCATTTTTTAATCAGATTATTTAGTTATTTTTGGTGTTGAGTTGTGTAAGTTCTTTATATATTTTGACTATTAACCCCTCATCAGATATATAATTTGCAAATATCTTCTCCCATTCAGTAGGTTGCCTTTTTTAAAAAAGATTTATTTATTTGTTTGAGAGAGAGAGAATGAGCAGGGGTAGGGGCAGAGGGTGAGGGAGAAGCAGACTCCCCACTAAGTGCAGAGTCTGACTAGGGGCTAGATCTCCAAACCCTGAGATCATGACCTGAGCTGAAACCAAGAACCAGCCATTTAACTGACTGAGCCACCCAGGAGCCCCAGTAGGTTGCCTTTTCATCAGACTTATTGTCCTTTATATTTCTACTTCGCATGTGATTAATGAGAACCATTCCTCATGTGCCAGGCATTAATCCATCCTGATCCTTGTTCTCCAAGGACTTCCAGTGTGGGGAGATGAACTGGCAATCACAGATAATACAAGAGAATAAAAAGACAATGGGGAAAGTGGGAAGGTCTAAGGGGTACTGAGTATGCAACAATGAGTTAGAGGGTCATAAACTAGAATTTGGGGTCCCTGAATGGGAGGCAGAGTGCTTCAATCGTGTCTCAGTGATTTTCTCAGGGGAAAATAATTCTCTTTCATCTGGAGTTGGAAGGGAATAATCTTTTCCTTGTTTTTCTTTTCCTGTCTTCTCTTCAATCACTGCCATACCACCTATGTGCCCATTCATTGAACCATCATTTACTACATGCTGAGCATTGTGCTAGGCACATCATACGTTTTTTCAATCAACCTTCCCAGAAGCCTTGTGAAGATGGAATTACTGCTTCACTTGACCATTGGGAAACTGAAGGCAAGGAAGTTAAGGTCACATAGGTAATACCTGATTCAACTGACATTTGCCCTTTGTCTGTCCCTGAAAGCCTGTGCACTCTCCACTATACTCAAAAGCCAGAAAGTTCTTAGAGATTAATTAGATAGGATCTCTGGCCTTGAGCAACTCATAGTTTAGTGGAGAAGACATATGAAAGACATTCATTCAGTCTTTCAACAACACTTACTAATTGCCACTGTTTACTAGTTGCTGTCATCAAGCAGAATCAGACATAGTTTCCTGCCTTCAAGGAACTCATGGTCTTTAGGAGAATAGATAAAATATTACGATCCAGATAAGTGACAATATCATGCAATGAATCCTTTAAGAAAAGACATCGTAAGGCTTCGGGAACTAGGAAAGGATCCAAGTCCCCCTGGGATAATTGGTAACAGCTCCACAAGGACAGGGGACATGTTTGAGTGGAAAAGAATGTATAGGAATGTGCCATGAGAAGCTTCTTCTGGTTGTCCAAATGCACCTTGCTGTTTTGCCTCTGCACTTTTACACATGTTCCTCTCCCTAGACCAGTGCCCTGCTCCCCCTTCCTGACCTGGCTAACACCAGCCATCTTTCTGGTGTCTGTCTGGATGACACTTCCTCCTTCTTCCTTCACATGCCTCTTCTCCTTCCTACATCTAGACTAAGACTTACTGCTATGGTTTCCCATAGAACTGTGTGTGTATGCAAACGGTGGAGAGGGATAGAGTTTTTGTTTATTGTGTAAGGAACAGTGAGAAGTTCAGTGTGTTTGAAGTATAGGGTACATGGCTCAACCAAGAAATATTTGTGGAATGAACTACAGTTTTGCCCAGGAAAGTAGGCATCAACCAGATTATTAAATCTCTTCAATAATTCACACATCCAGACATTTGAACTGTCTCTATCACATTCCCCTTCTCTCTCCCTGGTCTTCTTTCTACTCATTGTTCGAAACGTCTTTTTGTCTTAGAATCCTTTCCTGACAGCTCTCCTCTATTCTTCCAGTCTACCACTCTTTAGTGCCTTTCTGGGATCAGTGAGGTCAGGCAGACAGGCTCTGGGGGCCTGATGTTGCTGCTCTCTGGATCAAAGTCCACTAATTGGAACTCTAGATACCAAGTTGTATGAAGCCTTCAAGATGATCCCTTCTCTCATGGGGAACTGGTCTCCTGGCCTTATATTTTTTGTTTGTTGCTGAAGCACGTCCTCCATGGAAGTCTTTGATGGGAAGGGCAGCAGAGCCACCCATGGACTCCTGGATCTCTCCAGCTGATGATCTGTGGGCACCCCAAATTCAACTTGTCCAAAATCAAAATACTGGAAAGGGCTTGGGTTTGGGAATCAGAAACACCTGAGTTTAGCTCTGCACTTTACTTGTTCTATGAACATTGGGCAAGTTATTTAAAATCCCTGAACCTTAGTTTCCTCAGCTGAGAGCCCAAAGGTTTTGGAATAGGGGAGTGCTATGGTCTATGCCTGTTTTAGAAAGATCCCTCCTGCAGCTGTGTGGGGGATGGGCTGGAGGGGCGAAACCAGAGGCAGTTCAGAGGCTGCTGAATAGAAGTGTTTCCAATTACCTCAGCCCCAGCCTCCACAGCACACTCTCCACTGTGACCCCAGAGCCAACCTCATGCTGTTGCCTAGTAACTCACCTGCATCACCCAGGGATCTGAAGCTGGGGCCCCACTGACGATGGGGAAATGACCAGTTTAATTACAAAGTCTCAGGGGAATCATGCATCCGTTCATTCCTCAAATACTCACGGAGCTCCCACCAAGTGCCAGGCCCTGGGCTAGGTATTGGGGATGTAGAGATTAATAAAACACTGTCTCTTTCCTCAAAAAACTCATAATGTAGCAGAATGGATCACCAAATGACGTATGATGAGTGAAAGAAGACAGATAGAAAAAGATATATTGTTTGCTCACAGACTAAGTCACTGAAGGGTATTTAAACAAAAGAGAGCAAACCATGATCAGATTTTTGTGTGAGAAAGATTATTCTGGTTTCTCTGTGGGAAACTGCATTGGATTAGATGGGGCAAGAGTGGGGGCAAGGAGACCAGGGAGAGAGCTACCCCAGGAGTCCAAGTGAGAGAAACTGAGACCTAACTGAGGATAGAGGCTAAGGAGAGGAGGTGAGGATCTTTAAAAATCAGTGACAACCTATCTGTTTTGCATTTTACACATACTGTTGAGATAAAATCCCCAAGAAGAAAAAAAAAAAAATCCCCAAGAAGGCAGAGATTGTAGTATTTTATTTTATTTTTAAACTTTAAGTGCAGAGAGTTGAGTTAAATATATTAGTTGTTTCTTTGGCCTGGAAAGCCTGTCTCTCTCATTCATTCATTCATTCATTCACTCTCTCTCTTTTTAAGTAATCTCTATTTTCTTTTACTTTCTTTCCTCTCCCCACCCCTGTAGGTAACTCTTTAATGTGTTGATTGTGTGACTATTGTTTTTTTTTTTTAAAGATTTTATTTATTTGACAGAGACAGAGAGAGAGCACAAGCAGGGGTAGTAGCAGCAGAGGGAGAAGCAGGTTCCCCGCTGAGCAAGGAGCCCGACTCAGGACTTGATCCCAGGACTCTGGGATCATGACCTGAGCCGAAGGCAGACGCTTAACCAACTGAGCCACCCAGGCGCCCCATGTGCAACTGCTTTTATTGTTCTTGCAAAATGTGCATTTTCATATCGTGTGCACATATTTCACATTTATGTAAATGGCACCGGATTATGTATCTCATTCTGTATCTTACTTTTGTACAACACGCTATATTTTTCAAGATCTATCCCTGCTGCTATGTGTATCTTTAGTGTGTTGTCTTTAACTGCTTGCCGGGATTTTAGAATTGGATTGACGATACAATGCCATTGAACGTGCTCTACCATGGAGCGGAGTGACTTCAACTATAACCTCTGCCTCTCTACTAACTTGTCCTGTGAACTTGGGCAAGTGCCTTCGCCTAACTGAATCTTGGCTTTCGCACTTGTAAAATCAGAGGCTCCTTTTACCTCTAACTTCCATGTGATTCCCCTTATTTTATACACAAGAAACTATGGTCTAGAGTATATGACTTGATCAAGGTCACACAACAGTTACCAATAGTTTAGCCCACATTTATTGCATACCAGGCATGGTGCTAAGTGCTTTGGATACTTAAATAAGTAAGCCCTGCTGAGTCCCTCCTCCCAGCGCCTCTAAACAGAGAGCTGTGTTAATTTTCCAAGAGCAGGTGCAGAGACAGCCTGCAGGCACCGGTCAGAAGCAGTAGAGATATTAATAGGACATAGCCTCAGATAGAATCTAAGGCAGCACTTCCACCACCCCAGTCAGGCCCCACAACATTCCTGACCTCAAAAAAAGGAAAGAGGTTGGGTACATAGCTTCCTGTTTGTAAAATGTTATTTACTGCCATAGGATTTATCGATGATAACTGATCTAAGACAAAAACTCTTATTTATCTGTATGCCTAATATTATACAGCAGTAATTGCAGGATAAATAAAATTTTATATTCTGCTTTTAAAAAGTGTTTTTGTTGTTGAACAATAAAACAGCTACTATTGATTATTTACTCTGTGCTAGACACCAAGCACTTTACATGTATTATTTCATTTAATCTTCTTTACAATCCCATTAAGTAGGAGGTACTGTTATTATCCCCTTTTTAAAAGAGAGAAACAGAAACACAGAGAGTTAGATTACTTGTCCTAGGTCAGGGGATTTCAAGCATTATGAATGCAAGCCACAGTAGAAACATAGTCTATGTTGTAATCTGGATCACTCATACCTGTTTCACAATACCACATAACCCTTACTCTATGGGACCTACTCTGATATTTCTATTCAAGTCTTTTTTTTTTTCCCTTATACTGGTCTGAGCCACTAAATTGATTCTATGACCTACTAATGGGTTGCAACTTGCAGTTTGAAAACAATGCCCTAGGTGACAGATACACCACAATCCTAACAAAATTACACAAAATGTGAAGTCATCATACTCTGTAACGTGAACTTTCATGTCCTGAACACCTGCCCTGTATCAAGTTCCATGCTGCGTGTTAAAGACATGATCTTACCCTCAAAACACTCAGACACTCCTCAAGGAAACACAGGTAGGTAGGCAGTGACAACAGAGCAGTAGTTCTCGGTCCTGGCTGCACCTTAGAATCACCTGGAGGATTTTTAAAAAGCACTAATGTTGAGGACCTATTCCCAGACTTTCTGATTCAACTGGTCTGGAATGGGACTGGGTGTCAGTATTTTTTTAAAGCTCCCCTGGTGATTCTAAGGTGCAGCCAGGATTGAGGATCATGGCAATACAGCGTAAGTACTACGTTAAAGAGAAGCTTAGAATAGGCACACCTAGCTACCTAACGGTATTGAGAGGGGCGCCTGGCTGGCTTCGACGGTGGAGCGTGCGACTCTTGATCTTCAAGGTTGTGGGTTCGAGCCCCACACTGGGTGTAAAGACTACCCAAAAATAAAATAAAAGTTGTTGAGAAAAACCTCAGAAGTTGTTTTTGGAGTTGGGTTTGTGTGCTGGATACCTTCTGTTTGGCTTTTTTTTTTTTTTTTTTTTGGTTGTTTGTCTCCTTAGATCCACTGCCCATTCACTGTATGCCCAGTATAATGAACCTGTGCAGACTAAGTCATTTGGCTCCTTTGCTCCCTGGCTTCCACTTAGGTATGCGCCGACACCCTTTCAGGGGATTGGTGAGAGGGAGGAATGTGAGGGCTGGGTAATTAAATCCCTGGGTACTTCCTGCAAGTTTCCCTTGAGCTGGCTGTGAACCTTCTTTGAAGGTAACTGTCCCTTTCACATTGGCTTGATGAACAGGACTCTTCCAGTTTGTAATCTCTCCTCTCTCCCACCACTCCTTCAGGTCAAGGGGCGTTAACAGCTCACATTAGGTTCCTGAACTCTCCCTGGTCTTCCTCTGTACCTCACCCACATGTTTGAAATTAGTCCCTTTGTAAATAAACCTTTGTCTAATTGTCCTAATCTGAGTGTCTCATCTGTTTCCTATTGAGACTGACTGATAAAGCCTGGAAGCAGGATGGGAGCTTGCTATAAGAATAAGGAAGGGGCAAAAAAACGGCAGAGGGAGCAGGATGAGTAATGGCAAAAAGGCATGAAAATATTGTATTTTTGTTTGTTTGATTCTCTTTATTGGCTAAGGACAAATTGATAAATCCACTGTTCAGTTCTCAGTCCTAGTCTTACTATCAGCAGCATTTGACTTGTTAATAATGCCTTCTTGGTAAAACAAGCAAACAAAAAAATTAAGAATTTAAAAAATTTAAAAAAATACAAAAAATAAATAAAAAATAACTCCTTCTTGAGACAAATCTGTCACTTGGCCTCCATGGTACTGCAATCTATTGGTTCTTGTTCTTCCTCTAGCTACTCTTTTAAGTCTCTCATTTCCCTGATGTCTTTATCTCCCTGATGCTAAACATTGTAGTCCCAAGAACTGTTCTTGGTTCTCTTGTCTATCTACACCAACTCTCCATCATCATCCAGTCTCATGGCTTTAAATACCCCATATGCTGTCCACTTCCAAATTTATATATCTGACTTGGAGTTCTCCTCCAAGTCCGGACTCAGATACCCAACCTGAATAGAGAAAGGAGTGGTGTCTGGACCAGGCTCCAAGAGCCAATTGTTACATTTTCAGGAATTTTTCCAGCCTCTTGTTAAACACAGCCATTATTAAAAATTAAATTATATAAATTTAAAATTAAATAAATTCTATTAAAAACAAAGGTAATGTTCAAAACTCATCACTTTTTTTTTTAAGATTTCATTTATTTATTTGAGAGACAAAGCACAAGCAGGGGGAGGGGCAGAGGGAGAGGGAGAAACAGACTCCCCACCCAGCGGGGAGCGCGATGCAGGGCCTGATCCCAGGACCCCGACATCATGACTGGAGCCGAAGTCAGATGCTCAACCAAGTCACCCAGGCACCCCAAAACTCATCGCTTTCCTATATTTTATTATTACCTATGCTCTTGGTGTTATTTACATCTATTCTCTCTGTATTATAGAAATACTATTTAATGGTGTGCTATTCTTGCATCTCTTCTTAACTCCACATTCAGTGACACCATGTTGGTATAGCTCTGAAACAAGCCATGGTGAGAGCATTACGCTGCAGAAATTGGCAAATGCTACCAATCAGAGTATGACTTGTTACTCTGTTGATTGCCTATACCTAAGAAAGTGATGTAAAAAATATTAATAATGCAGATTAAATTTAGATTGCATTGTGTCTGTAGCTATCACACTGTAAGTAACATAAAAAAAATTTGAGGAACTATTCTTCCAGGGTTGGAAAACAACTATCTGAGTCAACAAAGCAGTAATTTGTGTTATTGACTAGTGAAGTTCCAACATAAGTCTTTGTCGTTTCGTTTTCATCTTACTATTTTAAAGATTTTATTTTTTTCTATTTATTTATTTGAAAGAGAGAGAAAGAGAGAGAGCAAGTGGTAAGAGGGGCGGAGAGAGAGGGAGAGAATCCCAAGAATACTCAGTGCCAAGTAAGGAGCCTGACACAGGGCTGCATCCCATGGCACCAAGACCGTGACCTGAGCCAAAGCCAAGAGTAGGACGCCCAATCAACTGAGCCACCCAGGCACACCTACTTTCATCCTACTATTAATGTAAGCAAATATCAACCAATATTCACCTTAGAACTATACTTTTTTAATTTTAATTTAACTCTACTATAGTTAACATACAATGTTATATCAGTTTCAGGTGTACAATATAGTGATTCATCAATTCTATATGTTCCTCAGTGCTCATCACTGTAAGTATGCTCTTAATCCCCTTCCCTATTTCACCCCTTTGCCCACTCATCTCCCCTCTGGTGACCACCTGTTTGTTCTCTATAGTTGAGAGTCTGCTTTTTGGGTTGTCCCTTTTTTTTTAAATTGTACATTTGAGTGAAATCATATGGTATTAGTCTTTCTCTGACTTATTTTGCTTAGCATACTACTCAAGAGGTCATTTTCTTTTTTTTTTTTTAAGATTTTATTTACTTATTGGACAGAGAGAGACACAGCGAGAGAGGGAACACAAGCAGGGGGAGTGGGAGAGGGAGAAGCAGGCTTCCCGCTGAGCAGGAAACCTGATGTAGGGCTCGATCCCAGGACCCTGAGATCATGACCTGAGCCGAAGGCAGACGCTTAACGACTGAGCCACCCAGGCGCCCCAAGAGGTCATTTTCATTACATGCGTTGCAAATGGCAAAATTTCATTCTTTTTTATGGCTGAACCTTGGAACAAGTATTGTTCCGCAATTGCAACCATTAGTTGGCTACAGATACAAATTTGGCAAAAATCGTGGTGCCTGGCTGGCTCAGTCCGTAGAGCACAAGACTCGATCTTGGGGTCGTGAATCCGGGCCCCATGTTGGATGTAGAGATTCCTTAAATAAATAACTTTAAAAATTCATTAAAAAAAAATAAACAAGCGAACAAACAAGTTCGGCAAAAATTGATGAAGGCATTCTGTGAGAATAAATTGGCCATATGGAATTTATGATAAGGAGAATTATATAAAGTCCTCCCTTGCCTGAGGCTTTGCCTTCTGCAGTATCACTTATCCAGGTCAACTGTAGTCTGGGAAAAGTCCTGTTTCTGATGTACCATCAGGAGGTCAATAGTCGCTTAACACTACATCACAAATGCCTAGTCATTCCCCCCACTTCCTCTCATCATATAGGCATTTTATTATCTCACATCATCACAAGAAGGGTGAATATAAAAGAGGATGTCGACTACCTGCATTGTGACCTTAGTCTGTGCTTTCACACTGATGAAGTTCCTCTTTCCCACTCATCTCTTAACTCAGGCAAAAGACCCTGCGGGCAAAGCATCCCCTGATGGGAGCCCAAACTACCCCTCAAGCAATGAGGACTGCCCTGAGCCAGCAAGATCCTGCCGGTGATTGACCTCAAGATAATGATCAACCTGACCTTTACTGTGCACCTGCATGTACCCACCCACACCGTCCCACATTTTCCTTATAGAAACCTATAAATATTTTCCACACTTCGGAGACAGGCTTTCCGACACACCGGAAAACGCTGTCTTCCCGGTGTTGGCCTCTCTGAAATAAACTCCTTTCTTGTTTGACCACCTTTCATCTCTCTGCCTTTGGATTTTCTCAGCAACAAGTGGCCAAACTCAGTCTGTTTGGGACCCCTGGACCCAGGTGCTCTTGTACCCCTGAGCCCTGACTACAAATACAGTACAAGATGTTTTGAGAGGACCACATTCACGTAACTTTTATACTATATTGTTATAATTGTTCTATTTTATTATTTGTACTTGTTAATCTCTTACTGCGCCTATTTTATAAATTAAACTCTCTCAGGTATGTGTGTATAGGAAAAAACAGTTTTGTTTTGTTTTCTTTAGGGGGGCAGAGGGAAAGGAAGAGAAGCTGACTCCCCATTGAGCACGGAGTCTAACATGGCTCAATCCCACGACACTGAGATCATGACCTGAGCCGAAATCAAGATTCAGGTGCTTAAACAACTGAGCCCCCCAGGCATACCAAAACATAATTGTTTTGTTTTTTTAAAAAAAGATTTTCTTTCTTTATTTGACAGAGAGATAGAGAGCACAAGTAGGCAGAATGGCAGGCAGAGGGAGAGGGAGAAGCAGGCTCTCCGCTGAGCAGGGAGCCGGATGTGGGGCTTGATCCCAGGACCCCAGGATCATGACCTGAGCCAAAGGCAGCTGCTTAACCGACTGAGCCACCCAGGCGTCCCCCAAAACAGTTTTATATAGGGTTCAGTACTACCCTTGGATTCAGACATCTGCTGTGGGTCTTGGAATGTATCTCCCACAGATGGAGAACTACTAATTTTATTATTTGTGAATTGTGTGCTATATGTCCATTTATAATAAATTTATATAGGCATACACACACACACACACACACACACACACACACCCCTTTTTTCCTTGGAGAACCAGTTGTCAAACATTTACCAGCATACCACTACTAATAAGCAACTCCAGAACTGAGCTCTTGATTTTCCATCCCAAACCAGTTGCCATTGTAGGCATCTTCATTTCAATTAATGGCAAAACTTAATTTTTCCAGTTGCTCTGGGCAAAACCTTAAAAAGTCATCCACGACTCTTCTCTCTCATACCCTACATCGAATTATCAGGAAATCCTTTTGCCTCTACTTTCAAAATATATTTAGAATCTGACCACTCTGCACCACCTCCACTGACATCACTCTAGTCTAAGCCTATGTTTTCCTTCACATGGATTATTGCAAAAGCCTCCTGACTGGTCTCCTTACTTCAGTGCTGCAGTCAGAGTGATTCTGTTAAAATATGAATTAGAAATGCCATTCCCCTGCTTAAAACTCTTTTTTTTCTTTTTTCATTTTTTTTTAAAGACTTTACTTATTTATTTGAGAGTGAGAAACCGCGTGCGCACATGTGTCCGCACACGCGCGCGAGAGAGAAAGCACGAGCGGGGGAGGAGCAGAGGGAGAGGGACAAGCAGACTCCAAGCCGAGCACAGAGCTCCGTGCTGGGCTCAGTCCCACTGATGAGGGAGCAGAAGGCAAGCTGAGGGCGAAACACAAGCTGACACTCCGCAATCCCCCCACTCCCAGGGGGGCTATACGTGACATTCCTCAGGCACTCCTGGCCGCCCTAAAGCTAAGGGAAGGAAAAACAAATGGTTAACTGATAGAGATCACAGTCCAGTAAACCAGGAGTCTCCCTCAGTTACAAACGTCTTAGGGATTTACAAGAAAAAAAGCATTGTTACCAATAACCTAACTTCCAGAAGGAAATTCCCAACTATCTTAATGTTAATGCTTTACTAGAGGGAAAAACCACCTTAACTTGACAAGGACAAGGCCTCTAGTATTTTGTAGGTCCTCTTTAGCATACAAAAGTTTTTTTTTTTTTTTAATTTTATTTATTTATTTGACAGAGAGAGGGAGAGAGCACAAGCAGGGGGAACAGTAGAGGAGGGAGAGGGAAAAGCAGGCTTCCTGCTGAGCAGGGAGCCCGACGTGGCTCAATCCCAGGATCCTGGGATTATGACCCAAGCGGAAGGTAGAGGCTTAACCATCTGAGCCACAAAAGTTCTTCTGAAAACCTCCCTTTTCCTTATGTATATAATCAGTCACCCCGCAGAACCCCAGGGCAGCCCCTCTTTCTGCCCACTGAGTCCTGTCCCGGGGCTTTGATAAAACCACCTTTTTTGCACCAAAGATGTCTCAAGAATTCTTTCTTGGCCATTGGCTCCGGACCTCACCAACATTCTAAAACTGTATCACCACGACTCTGAAATCATGACCTGAGCCGAAATTAAGAGTCGGATGCTCAATGGATTGAGCCACCCAGGCGCCCCACCTGCTTAAAACTCTTTAATGGCTTAACATCTCAGATTCCAAGCCAATGTCTTTACAATGGCTTGTAAGGCCCTGCGGTATCGGCCTGCTCCCATCCCATTACCTCTCTAGCATCATCCCCGGCTACTCTTCCCCTCATCCGCTCCACTCCAGCCACACTAGCCTCTTTGCTGTTCTCCAAACACACCTGCATGCTCCTGCTACAGGGCCTGTGGACTTGCTGTTTCCTCTATTTGGAATGTCGCTCTTCTACTAATTCTCCCCATTGCTCTCTTTCTTCAGGTCTTTGCTCAAATGCCACTTTCTCAGTGAGGCCTCCTGATCATTTGAATTAAAGCTGCAAAATCCCTCCCACTCCCCCGCCCTCCCTTCACCACCACATTCTCTATCCCTCTCCCCAGTTACCACCATCTAATGTACTATATGCTTCATATTATACATTTTAGTTATTATTCTTTTTCCCCCTACAAGAATGTAAGTTCAAGAACTATTGTCTTTTTTTTTTTTTTTTTTGGTCTGTCCTATTGACTACTATATTCCTAACCCTTAAAATGTGTTTTGTTGGGGTGCCTGGGTGGTTCAGTCAGTTAAGCGTCTGCCTTCAGCTCAGGTAATGATCCCAGGGTCCTGGAATCAAGCCCTGCATCGGGCTCCCTGCTCAGTCGGGAATCTACTTCTCCCTCTCCCTCTGCCTCTGCTGCCCCCCTGCTTGTGCTCTCTCTCTCTGTCAAATAAATAAATACAATCTTGGGGAAAAAAATGTGTTTTGTAGATAGTAGGTGATCAATAATTTGAGGAATGAACAAAACATTAATGAGTATTCTAAATACCCATAAAAAGCTTCTTTGAGCTTATTATTGGGAAGAGGAGTACAGGATATCCAGGAGTGAGTCCCTTACCCTTTCAGGCACTCAGCTAACTGTGTGTGCATTTGTGTGTGCCCATGGGTCTCCCACTTATATAGATACACCACCTGGAAATAGCGGTGCTCTTTCAGAAACACAAAAAACTCACAGTGGACTGAAAATAAAATGACAAACTATACACTGATAGCGAAAATCAATAGCATCTCATATCAGATTCTAGCATAGACAAGTAATAAAAGTCACCAGAAGGTTTAAGAAAAATAAATATATTTACTGATTAGCTAGTGTATGCCAGGGGGACAATGATGATTCTGATATGGTCCAGCCTGCCTCAATGGCTGCTGGGGAAGATAGCCATGGAAACAGACAACTACACAATATTATCACCAGCCCACCAAGAGGAAAATGTACTAGCTCCAAAGGCATTAGAGAAGAGAGAGTGATTAAGTGCAGTACCAGAGGAGGGTGATATCTGACCTGGGTTCCCAAACATGAATAGGGAAGGAAGACAGGCCCCAGAAGAGAAATTTAAGTAAGAATCATCATCACTGGGCGCCTGGGTGGCTCAGTTGGTTAGGAGACTGCCTTCGGCTCGGGTCATGATCCCGGAGTCCTGGGATCGAGTCCCGCATCGGGCTCCCTGCTCAGCGAGGAGCCTGCTTCTCCCTCTGACCCTCCCCGCCTCATGTACTCTCTCTCTCATTCTCGCTCTCTCAAATAAATAAATCTTTAAAAAAAAAAAAAGAATCATCATCACTATTTTTTTTTTTCCAGCTTAGTAGAAATGCCTACCTATCTGGATTTTAACAGGAAATAGCTTGGCCAAGCTTGCAAAACTCTAAGTTGTATGGAGCAGAATTTGAGAACTCATGGTTATTGGGACATCCAGGGACAGGCTGAGTGAAAGGGACAGATGGCAGGAAGGGAGATCAACATCTTCATGGGGCAGAGCAAAGCGGGAGCCATTTAATACCATAGAAGCATCACAGGCCCGAGGCTCCCACGGTGGAGGTGGGGGAGGGAGTGGGAATGGCAGGAGCACCTTATTTCTGTCTTGGCTCTTGCCAGGAGCACCTTTTCTCCTTTTCCTCCTCTCCTTGATAATGTTGTCTGCTCTTGAAGAGAGAGGCCACCTTGGCAGTTCAGAAAGTGCCCATGTTCTGAATTTGAAGGCCTGGATTTGAGTTTCATTAACTATGTGATCTTGTGCCCACCTTTCAAAACTTTGCTTGTCACAGCATAGAGTGAAGTCCAAGCTCCTTGGCTTGGCACTTAAGACCCTTCTCCATCTGGCCCCTGATGACCACATCAATCTCACCTACCCTCTACCCTTCTCATCCCAACAGCCAAGCAGACTCTTGTGAAGACTCTGTGCCTTCACAGACGCCGCTCTCTCAGGCTGACATTTTGCCCTCTCCTTCCCCAAACTGGAGAATTCCCACTCCTCTTTGAAGACAGGATTCTAGTGTTACCACCTCCAGGAAGACTTTCCTGACTACTAAGTTAGCAACTGCCTCTAGGCCTTAAAAACCCAGAGTTTCCTTTACCTCAGTGCCTAGAACACATGTGCTCGTTCCTGTTTCTATCCACTCTCTTGGGAACATCCAGAGGGATCTTTCTACATCCTTAGACTCCCCTGCTTTAAATAACAACAACAGTGGGCACCTGCGTGGCTCAGTCAGCTAAGCGTTGACTCTTGATTTCAGCTCAGGTCCTGATCTCAGGGTCATGATTCAAGACCCATGCTGGGTGTGGATCCTGCTTAAGATTCTTTCTTTCCCTTTGCCCCTCCTCTCCCCTTCTAAAAGGAAAAAAAAAGATACATAAATAACAACAATAACCCATTACCCTCATTTCTTGGCTTAAAGACCATACTCTTTACCGGGGCCTACTTGGTACTATGTGACCTCACCCTTACCTGCCGCAGTACCTTCCTCTCTCACCCTTTGCTCTCTCTGCTCCAGCCAGACTAGCCTTCTTTGCTTCTCAATGCACCGTGTTTCTCTCTCCCTCAGGACCTTTGCACTTGCTTTCTTGCTTCAACTGGGTACTTTCTACTTACTCTTCAGAGTGCAGCTCAAACTTTCTTTCCTCTGGGAAGCCCTCCTTGCCTACCTCCCCTTCCCCCACCAGGCTAGTTTAGGTGGTACTTAACACAGTAGTAATTATAGACCTATTTATGAATTAGTTAATACCCTGTCTCCCCCTGGGTAGGGACCATGCTGTCTTGTTCATCACTGCCTAAGAGGCACCTAGAGCAGAACCTGGCATAGACCAGGTGCTCAATAAGTGTTTGTTGAGTGGCTGTAGGAGTGCTTAGCCCTTACCACATTACATCAAATCTCCAGTTTACCTGGTTTCTCATGAAAGAGGACTTCGGCTGCCTCCATTTTGACCTCGAATTTTCCACTTGGGTTCTTTTTTCCAGTTTGTCTCTTGGCTCAGATGGAAGACCTTCCAGGCAAAGGGACCCAAGCCACCCCTTCAAGCAATCAGGACTGCCCTGAGCCAGCAAGACCCTGACCATGACTGACTCCAAGACAATGATCAGTTTGACTGCCACTGCCTACCTGCATGTACCCACCCACTTTTGCCCCACATTTTCCATATATAAACCTGGAAGTACTTTTGGCACTTTGGAGACCGTCTTCGAGACTCCAGTCCTCTGTCTTCCCGGTGTTGACCTTACTGAAATAAACTCCTTTCTCGTTGCACCACCACTCATCTCTTTGCCTTTGGATTTTGTCAGTAACAAGTGGCCCAACTTGGTCTGTTTGGGGCCCCTGGAGCCAGGTGCTCTTGCACCCCTGCGCCCCGGCTACACTCTCACAGCAGCCTGTGAGCTCCTGAAGAACTAGTACAGCATCAGCACCCAGCACCATGCTGGGCACTTTGTGGGGCTCAGTCAGGGTTTTCTGAGTATGGGAGACACTGTGATGTGCTGCTCAGATTCCCCATCAGTTAACAGCTGAGACACCAACTGCTGGGAGGGCTGTCAGTGGAAAGCCTTTGACTATCGGCCCCTCCAGGGACAGAGTCACCTTGGCCCCTGTCACGCCCCTTCCCAGATGGCCCCCATCCAGCGACTGGTGAAGCAGAGATATAAAGCCCTGGCCTGGCCATTTTTAGCTTATCTGGGGCTTACTCTGATGGGCCATTCTAGCTCCAGAGTCTGCATGGGGTCAGCCAAGACTGTCCTTGGGCCTGCAAGGAGCTCCGGACTTGGGCCCACTCCTGTTCCCTCCCTCCCTTCCACAGGTGTTGATTCCAAGGGTGCGCCCTCATAAATTCCTTCATGGTAACCTCCATTTCAGAATCTGCTTCCCCAAAACCCAACCTGCAACAGGCCCTCTGTCTTCTCTTCCCTTTCTCCATGCCATCTCTTTCAGGGAACATATATTCATTCACCTAAAGTTTGTAGGCACCATTCCGCTGACAAAGCATTTTGAAGTGATATGGACCAGGAGCAGTCAAGAAAGAATTCTTGAGACATTTTCGGTGCAAAAAGGTGGTTTTATTAAGGCACGGGGACAGGACCCGTGGACAGAAAGAGCTGCACTGGGGTTGTGAGGAGTGACTGATGATACCCTTTTTAGTTAGTGGGGGTTAGGGATGGCGACAGTCTCTAAGGAATTTGGAAGTAAAGCTTTCAGGACCTTGAGGGGGCTAGCTGCTGCTAAGATCAGTTTATTTACTACTGCCTAGTAAAACATCAGTCATGAGACCCTTCAGATGTCTATCAATGGGCCATATGCTCAGGAGGTAACTGCAAATATATCTTGGGGAGTGTTTACAGCTATCGGGGAAAGTGACACTAATAAGAGCAAAGCTATAAGGTAAAGCAATAAAGGAAGTCCTTGAGAGAGCTGTAGGGAGTGTTACAATCCGTAAGCGTCAGGGATTCTGCCTGCAGACCCCCAGCAGCAGCAAAGTCTGGCCTGTTTCTTTTTCTCCCGTCAATTTCACCTCCATTTTTCTATTACTCCCATTCTATATTGTCCGGGTGCGTCAGGAAGGGAGGCTAGCTAGCTCCACTGAACAGATGGAGAAGCTGAAGCCCAGAGAAGTGGCGTGACCAGCTTAAGGCCACTGAGCTCATTAAAAGTCGAGCTCTCAGATCCAGTTTTTCACCTTCCTTTCCCTACCAAGTCGCCGCATCCTGCAACGAGACGGAGCCTCACCGCAACTGCTCAGAATGGTCTCAGTGGTCAGAATCCCCAAACCATGACTCTGGGGTCGGAGAACCGGCGCGCAGTCGGACGCTCCCGCGGTGCAGGCGGGGAGACTGAGGTCCAGAGCCGGGTGCTCCAGCGCCAGCGGGGCAGAAAGCGAGGGGGCGCGTCCAGCGTCCCCAGCCGCCCGGCGCCGGAGCCGCCTCCGCCCGCCCCCCACGCTGGGTCCCCCCGCCTCGATTTTGCCCTCTCAGCGCCGCCAGCTCGGGAGCCAGTCATGGTGGCTGCAGTGGTGGCGGCGTGGCTGCTCCTGTCGGCCGCGGTCTGCGCTCAGCGGGAACAGGACTTCTACGACTTCAAGGCGGTCAACATCCGGGGCAAGTTGGTGTCACTGGAGAAGTACCGCGGCTCGGTGAGTGTTCGCCCGCGGGGCCTCGGCGCCGCCCAGACAAGGCCTGGTGCTCGAGCCCCGCGGCCCGCGACCATGCGTGTGTGGCTCCGAGGGGGCTCCGCAGCCGTGCCCTGGCTCCCACCATCCCAGGCATTCCCCACGGGGTGCAGCGCCCCCAGATCCTGCTCTGGGTCTGTCCCGCGACGACGTGGCAGGGCCCCGGCGCGCAGTGAAACCCAAAACTCTCCCAGCCGACGCCGATTTCCCTCCCAGCGACTTTGGGCTTTGGAGTCCGGACCTCTCCCAGAGGCTGCTCGCCTCGGCCCAGCCTTTGTCATGCACGGGTCAGAAAGAAACCCTAGCATCCTGCCGCCTTTGTCTCTCCCACCCCCAGTTTCCGCGTCCGGGAGCTGGGATTGTTGCTGATAATTGAGTCCAATGTGAGCATTGGGAAAATGAATGTGCAGTGCAGGGGGGAGTTATCAGTTCAGATGCACGGGGACCTTACACAGATCTTCCTTTAGACGGGACACTAGAGGAAAGGAAGGTATTTGCATAGGGTCACACAGCTCTAGAAAGCACAGAGCTTGGAGGAGAATCACCCATCCATCTGTGGACTTCTCTAGGCAAACTCCTAAGATGGCAGCTGGGGCTGAGCTATAAGAGTCACCCGGGCTAACTGCTGTCTCCTTATCAAGAGGGAATCTCAGCTGAGAGAGGACTCAGAGAGAAAATGTGCCTGGGTGAGTCTTTGAAACAAGAGTGAGTTTTGGCAAGACCAAGAAGAGCATTCCAGGCAAAGAATTGTTCATACCAAGGCTCAGAAGCAAACAGCAGGAAGGATGGAGGAGGGATGTGTGGGCTTCAAGCATTCTGCTTGCAGGAGTATAAAGCATGAGGCTTAGTGGTAGAAGATGAGGCTGAAGTGAGTAGGTACCGCCCGAGGGGCCTCAAACACTATATTCAGAGGCCTAGATACTGCACTGTGTGTAATGAAGAGCGCTCAAAGTCCATTTCTCAAGATGGACCTGAGACAAAAAGAAGAAGAAGAAAAGATGAACCTAGGTAGGGCCTTGGTGTGGGAAAGGTGAAGAGTTGGTAATGGACACATAGGTACAGCATCCAGATTTGGAAGGACCACACAAAAATGGCTATCAGCATTCTTCTCCTGGGAGGAAGTCTTTAGTGAAGAAAGCACTTTCTAAACCTTAAAATGCCCAGTTACGCTGGGAGTCCTGGAGGTAATATTCCTTGTCCTGATTGTCCCCCAAGGTGTTGTGAATTTCAAATGAGATGACAGTGTGGAAGTGATGTGGGAAACAAAGGCAAAAGAAAAAATTAAATTTCCTTACTGCCTACAGCCCATCGACAAGTCTTGAAACAGGTAGAGTGACCTTCTTCTAGGAATTCAGCTGCCTCGCTGACACTTTGCTAAGGACAAAAGGCAATCTTAGCCTGACCCCCCAGGATCCTGTGAATCTACTTTAACATATAAAAATTTCCTTGGAAACTTCCTGTATCTCTACCCTCCAAGATAGATGTTAGCAATCATCCTCCAAGCCAATGACCCACTGATACACATCTGAAGGATCTCATGACTGAATTTTTACTAAACAGTAATAAATGAACTTTTCCCAACAACAGCTAGCCCCCTCAGGATCCTGGAAACCTTGTTTCCAAATTACCTTGGAGGCTTGTGCTATCCCTAACCCCCTCTCAACCTGAAAGTATATAATCAGCCACTCCTCATGACCCCAGAGCAGCTCTTTCTGCCCATTGGTTCTGTCCTCATGCTTGAATAAAAGCACCTTTTTGCACCAAAGACATCTCAAGAATTCTTTCTTGGCTGTCATCTCCGAACCTCAACATTTTCCTACATCAGAAGCACTTGGTAACGTGCTCTGTACCTGTGTTTGGTGGGCCCCAGCAGGAAACTCATTCAGGACTGAGGACAAAGAACCTGTAAGAGTAGGGCCCATTCCCAGTCAGGTCTCTCCTTCCTTCTAGTGCAACTTGACAGAGAGTCCCAGATTAGCACTTAACCAGCTCTGCTATTCATTCATTCATTATTATTGAGCACCTACTGTATGCTAAGTTCTAGGCCAGTCCTTGGGATACAGTGGTGAACAAAACAGACAAGTTTCCACTTTAATAGAGCTTATGAAATGGAAAAGAGAGAGACAATAAACAGAGAAATGAAGAAGGTAATTCCTTGTACAGTGGTACTAAGTGCTACGACATAAATAAAACAAAGTCTATTTATTTTCAGAAGTAATGAGGCACTCAGAATGTGAGGAAGAGAAATTCTGGAGAAAAATGACCCAGAGAAGTGATCCCAGAATTCTGAGTGTTTTAATACTCTAGGTCATTGGTAAATCCTTAAAAGCATGGGAGTGAGAAGCCAAGAAATCAATCCGAAAGAAAGTGAAACAAACAAAAAGAACAAAGTCACATACCTACTAAGAGATAGAGTCAGAATTTGAACCCAGGCAGTTCAGCTCCAAAGCCCAAGCCCTTAACTGCCAGGTTTAAATGGAAACCAGGAATAGTCAGTCCAGGGAAGCTGTAAAGGATTCTGTGAGTTAACCCAAGCTGGATCTACCATTTAGACAGTAGAGTCATTCATTCACTTGTAAATAATTACTGGCTCATTATGTGTATTTTACCACAGTCTTTTTAAAAAATTGAAAAAGGTTTACTGGCTCCCAGTACCTGCGTGGCACTGGGTCCAACCCTGGAGACAAAGCCATGAGCAAGATTGTATGGTTTGTGCCCTCAGGCTATATGGGAAGGCTGTCATTTAGACCAGTGTTGAGTATGGATGAATAGGTGACCACTTGCGAATGTGCTTGTCTAGGGTGTGAGCTTATGTACATGTGGGCCTGAGTGTATCGTGTGTGCAAATGATTTGTTTACTTCTATGCGCACACCTGAGTCTATATCTATGTTTGGATATACATATATGTAAATTAACTATGTGTATTTGGGTGTGTCTGTCTATCCTTGTTTTGGTCACTTTAAGGATAAACTTTTTGGTTTCAGGTATGGAACTTGAAGCAGAATTTCCCTCCTTCCAAAAGAGTGGGCAGACGCATAAGATGTAGGTTAAAAATAAGCAACCTTTGGGGCACCTGGGTGGCTCAGATGGTTAAGCGTCTGCCTTCAGCTCAGGTCATGATCCCAGCGTCCTGGGATCGAGCCCCGCATCGGGCTCCCTGCTCAACGGGGAGCCTGCTTCTCCCTCTCCCTCTGCCTCTCTCCCTGCTCATGCTCTCTCTCTCTCTCTCTGTGTCTCAAATGAATAAATAAAATCTTTAAAAAAATAAAATAAAATAAGCAACCTTTAATGTTCTCATGGCCCAGGGATCCAGCAGAGAAGAGGAAGACCGCTAACTAGGGAAGGGAGTTAAGGGTCCTAGTTTCTTACCACCACAGGCAGAATATGACATGCTGACACAAATGAGGGAGGCTGTCCTAATGGCCTGTGGCCCCATAGGATGGGTCCTTCCTTATCTGGTGAAGGCAGGGTAGGGGAGTTATAACTGAACGGTTCTCATCATCTAGCCAAGTAGTTCTCAACTACTCTAGGAGACATACAGCAATGTTTGGAGACATTTTTGACTGTCAAAACTAGACATCCAGTGGGTAAAGGCCAGGGATGATGCTAAACTTCCTACAATGAATAGGACAGCCCCCACACAATAAAGAATTATCTGGCCCAGAATGTCCATAGTGCTGAGGTTGAGAAACCCTGTGTAGCCTGAGCAGTTTGTGCCTGTGCATGTCCAGTGCCAGGCTGCCTCTGGGAGTGGCCCTCTTTACTGAACCAGCTAGTATAATCCCTGCTCTTCCAAAAAAGTGGCCAAAGGGATGGGGCTGGGCTGCCCAGACACAGGGTAAGATTTAAGAATTCTTTAACAATGTATAACTAGAAGCTAAAAACAGCCTTGGTGCCAAAGTTCTAATTGCAGTATTATAATTGAGTTCCATCAGCCAGCTTTGTATTTATCACCTAAAGGCTATAAATAAATGCATTTATTATAAGGTGATAATAAATGTAAGGATTAGTCTAGTGACTCAAGAAAGTGATATTTGTGTGCTGGAGGGAGAGGGGCAAAATGGGATGGATTGCCATGGGGTCCTTTTATGAAGAAAACCCATGTCTGTCTATATACCCATGCAGGTGACTGTGTATGTGTGCACATTAACTTACTCATTCAGCACACACTTTCTGCTTTCTTTTCCATATGTCAAGCCCAGGCGTGAAGCAGACATAGCTCCTGCCTTCAGTGGGTTCACAGTGGGTTTATTACAAGGGAGACCATGTAAAGTGATGAGTGCCAGTTGACTGAGCCAGAAATTGAACCCAGATCTGCCTTTCTCCTCCCCTACATTACCTCGTGATGTGAGCTCACCAGCGTGTGCACCTGTCTCTGTGTATGTGTTGTGTTTGTGGGCATGTGTGATGTGCACTGATGTGTTTTGTATCTTGGGGCATATGCATCCCCATCTATGGATATTGTATTCTTATTCTCATTAATGTTCATGTATGTGTATGCACACATATCTGTAAGCCCCTGCATGTTTGATTTCATTTGTGCCTGCATGCATGTGTTCATGTATCTGTGAGAAGGTTGCACGCTTATGTATGTATACATTGTGCCCTTGTATACGTGAGAAAGCATTAATTGTTGGGGGGGGTCACTGTGTGGGCAGGTCAGGTCATGTACAAGTGCATGACTCGTCACTGGGTTGTGTATGTGTCTGGGTTTTGTTTTTGCCACCCAGGTGTCCCTGGTGGTGAACGTGGCTAGCGAGTGCGGCTTCACGGACCAGCATTACCGAGCCTTGCAGCAGCTGCAGCGGGACCTGGGGCCCCACCACTTCAATGTGCTTGCCTTCCCCTGCAACCAGTTCGGCCAGCAGGAGCCCGATACCAACAAGGAGATCGAGAGCTTTGCCCGCCGCACCTACGGTGTTTCTTTCCCCATGTTTAGCAAGGTCGCAGTCACAGGCACTGGTGCCCACCCTGCCTTCAAGTACCTGATCCGTGAGTCCTGATCCTTTCCCTCATCTTCCCGTAGCTGGCTGAGGTCATGGCTCCCTGGGGCATGCAAAAGCCACTGGCTGGCTGGGTGACCTGGGGCCCCTTCCAGACCCCTGCATGTAGGTTCATGGTCTGTTCCAGCACTAATCTTTGAGGATGAGCTGAGATGTATTCCTGCCCGAGAATATTACTAACCCCCACCCTGTCCCACTGCCTTGAGGTTCTCCCTCAGAGTTACTCTTGCAAACTTCTCTGGGATCCTGTTTTCATACGCAAGCGTTCTTAAAAGGAGACTGGGCCCTCAGATTTAGTCAATGTGAATTAGTTGAGCTTATGCACTTAGGACAGGGAAACCAAGGCACAGACAGGGGATGCCACATGCCTGGAGAAGGCTGACCAAGATGGCTGACAGGTATCTCCTGTCCTAAGTTAGGGGCCAAGTTTGTAGACCATGGAAGGGAAACCTTCGGAGCCAAAAATACCAGATATTAATATTTCAGAAATAGATCCCTTCTGCACCCTCAGGAGCCTCAGAACCACAAGATGGGGTCATGGGCCAAGCTTGTTATTATAGCCCTCTTTCCTCCCTTGGGCCTTTCTCTTCCGTTGGGGACTCCATTTTTGCCTTCTATTCTATGCTTCTGACTGCCTTCATATCCCTCAGCACCACCCCCGCATTCACCTGGAGGAGTAAATGAAAAACAACAGTGTAGCAAACAAAAGATCCCTTACTGAGGCAGACTTGAATTTTGCTCTATGGGTCAATCCTAATATTTGCTTTTTTCCCCCCGTTTGTTTTTATTAGTACCTTTCCAGTTCCCATAGTTATAGATCAAACCTAACACTGTTTTAGAAGCAACTGGGGAGCTCTTAAAAGTGGTTTAGACTGAGACCTACTGAATCAGAGCCCAAGAATCTGTTTATTTTAACCACCCCCACCATACCACCACCACCACCATGATTCAGATGCAACCAGTCCACAGACTAACATTTGGAAACCATTAAGATTGCATTTGAGAATAGGGTGTAGACTATTCAGTAGTTTGAGATCATTAAGAAAGGAGGACCTGATACTGCTTTATCAAGCATTTCACAGAATCCTACAGTAGTAGTTCTCAACCTTGGGGCCATAGTGGCATCTCCAGGAGAGCTTTTAAATAATACTGATGCCTGAATCTTAACACCAGAGATTCTGATTTAAGTAGACTGGGGGGTGGACTGGGCATCAGGATTTTATTTTATTTTGTTTTAAAGATTTTATTTATTTATTTGAAAGAGACAGAGTGAGAGAGAGTGCGTGCACAGGCGGGGGGAGGGGCAGAGGGAGAGAGGGAGAAGCAGACTCCCCGCTGTGCAATGAGCCCAATTTGGGGCTTGATCCCAGGACCCCGAGATCATGACCTGAGCTGAAGGCAGACGCTTAACTGACTGAGCCACCCAGGTGCCCCATGGCCATCAGGATTTTTTTTAAAGTTCTTTAGTTAATTCTAACTAATAGAACACTGCTTCAAGGGAAGGATGGACACTGGTAGTGGAATTCCAGGAGAGGGGACACAGGGAAGCACACTTTGCTGTCCTTCTTCCTTTTTCTCTAGAGACTTCTGGGAAGGAGCCCACCTGGAACTTCTGGAAGTACCTAGTGGCCCCAGATGGAAAGGTAGTAGGGGCTTGGGACCCAACTGTGTCGGTGGAAGAGATCAGGCCCCAGATCACAGCACTCGTGAGGAAGCTCATCCTGAAGAAGCGAGAAGACTTATAACCACTTTCTCTCCTCTCCCACTGTCCCATCCCAACCCCCCATCCTCCACCTTGAATGGGTGACCAAAGCAAACTCAGTGGTGCTCAATGGTGCTTGGAGGGAGGGCCTATGGACTCTCCTTCCTCCATTTTTATCCCACCTACCCTATCACTCCTATGGGGGAAAATTTCTAGCATTTGGATTATTTGACTCTTAGAACAACCTATAGGAACTCTTGGCCAGTGATAGCTCTTGACCAATGAATCACCAGCCAATAAGAACCTCTAGCCCATGAAAGCATGTGGCAAATAGAAGTATATCAAGCAATAATCTCCTGCCTACTAAGAACTCTGTAAAATGGGACCAATTCCTACCTCACAGGGCTGTTGTGAGGATGAGGATGAAAGATCTATGAAAGTGCCTAGGGCAATGCCAGCTCACTAGGAGGCATTCAATAAATGGTTTTGGTTTTTTGGTTTTTTTTTTTGCATATAAACCACAAAATAACTTGTAATCAATAAAAACTTGTGCCCAACATGAATTTCCAGCCATCAAGAATCCAGGCCAAAGATTTATTTGTTGTTGTAATTGTTGTCCTCTGTATTATTTTTTTTAATTACAAAAGTAATGCAAATAGATTGTAAAATAATACAGGATGATATAAAATAAAAATGAAGATATCCCCCTTATTTTCTATATCTCACTCCCTGGAGGTAAATAAATACTGTTAGCAATTTGGTACAAAGACTTCCTCATTTTTTTTTATCAAGCCAATCATTATTGCCCAATAAGAATTCACTGACCAAAAATACACTATAATAACAAATAGGCAAACAAAGGGCGCTGGGTGGCTCAGTCGTTAAGCGTCTGCCTTCGGCTCAGGTCATGATCCCAGGGTCCTGGGATGGAGCCCCGAATCGGGCTCCCTGCTCGGCGGAAAGCCTGCTTCTCTCTCTCCCACTAACTCCGCTTGTGTTCCCTCTCTCGCTGTGTCTCTGTCAAATAAATAAATAAAATCTTTAAAAAAATAAAAAAATAAATTAAAAAAAAGCCAAACAGAACTTAAAAAAAAAAAAAAACAAATAGGCAAAGGATATGAATAGATAATTCATAGAATAATATAGATGGATAATAAGGATATGAGAAGATATTCAGCCTCATTAAACTTGGAAAGATTTTTTTTTAAAGATTTTATTTATTAGAGAGAGAGTGCCCAAGCAGGGGGAGCGGCAGGCAGAGGGAGAAGCAGGTTCCCCACTGAGCAAGGAGCCCCATGCGGGACCTGAGCTGAAGGCAGACTGAGCCACCCAGGCGTCCCTGGAAAGATTTTTTTAAATGATAACACCCATAGTTGGTAAGGATGTGAGGAAATGGGCATTCATAGTAACTGTTGGTGGGACGATGAACTGGCACAAGTTTTTAGAGGGTGACTTGGCAGTATCTTTTAAAACTAAATGTTCATGTCCTTTGATCCATCATTTCTCATCCTAGAAGTCTCCCAAACTGTGCAAATATATATGTACAATAATATGTATGTACATTGTTCATAATAGTGAAAATTGGATGCAACCCTGTATCCATCAGTATGGTCTGATAATGAATTATGGTACAAATCCAAATGGTACACTAATACAGTTATTGAAATGAATGAATTAGGGGCACCTGACTGGCTCAGTCAGTAGACCATGAGACTCTTGGTCTCAGGGTTGAGTTTGAGCCCCACGTTGGGTGTAGAGATTACTTAACATTTTTTTAAAATCTAAAAAAATAAATTAAAATTAAATGAATGAATTAGATTTTTAAAAAATATTTTAAGTAGGGTGGGGTGGGAGGGATGGGGTGACTGGGTGATAGACACTGGGGAGGGTATGTGCTCTG
>NC_138372.1:38474834-38539002 GCF_054177405.1 Leptonychotes weddellii
AAACTAATGATGTAATGTATGGGGATTAACATAAGAATAAAAAAAAAAATAGAAGAGAAAAAAAAATATTTTAAGTAATCTCTACACCCAACGTGGGGCTTGACCTCACAACCCTGAGACTAAGAGTCACACGCTCTACTGACTGAGCCAGCCAGGGGCCCCAAAACGAATGAACTAGAATTTCTAAATGCTACCATAGAAAAAGTTGTCCAAAAGTGAAAAAAGGGCAACTTGTAAAACAGAATGACTACATGCACACACACAAAAATCTGGTCTAGGGGTGCCTGGCTGCTCAGTCTGTACAGCATGTGACTCTTGATCTTGGGGTTGTAAGTTCATACCCCATGTTGGGTGTAGAGATTACTTAAAAATAAAAATATTTTTTTAAAAAATCCAGTATAAAGAAGTATAATATTTTTATCAAAAATTTTCAATATTAAGTGAGAGGGAGAGGAATATAGACCAAACTATTTTTTTTTAAGATTTTATTTATTTATTTGAGAGAGAGGGAGCATGAGTGGGGAGGGGCAGAGGGACAGGCAGACCCCCTGCTCCCTGAGCGGAGCCCGATGTGGGGCTGACGTGGGGCTCAATCCCAAGACCCTGAGATCATGACCTGAGCCAAAGTCAGATGCTTAACCAGTTGAGCCACCCAGGTGTCCCTAGACTAAACTATTAATGGTGGTTGTCAATGAGGGAGTCAGGGGAAAGAGGGGATAACAGGAGACCTTCACTGTCTTTGTTAAGTATTTCTGTAATGTTTGAATTTTGTATGTAAAATATGTATTTCACTTTTATAGAAATATAAAAAGAGGCTGCTAAACACTGAGATGATGGGCAAAGTCACTGATTGATAATTCATTAGCTAATAAGAATTTCATGTCCACTCCTCCCAAGGTCACTCTTCTAGAAGGGAGACTCAAATTTAAGTCCTGGCTGTGCCCCTGACTCATAGACTGAGCAAACTGTTGCCTCTCTGCTCTCTTCCATTTTCCCACTGGACAATGAAAGGGTTGAACTGTGCTTATAGTTCTTGCAGTGTCCCTTAATGGTCCCTCTCAAAAGCTACCCAGAGTAAATGAAGGCTCTCTGTGAGCAGACCACAAGCCCCACTGTGGTGGCCTCCAGCCCGCCCTTACACACCCTGCTCCAGGTTCCAGCTCTGCATATGCTGTGCACACACACATACACAATGAAATGCAGCAATCATAGGAATGTTCGTGATGGACACCTCAGAACCACATTCTCAATGGACGTCTCTCTGACCTATCTGCTTGACCTCTCAGCCACATCTGACATTGCTGACTGCACTCTTCTCCCTGACACATTCTCTTCCCTTTCATGCCACTATCTTTCTTGGTTTTACCCCTTTCTCTTTGAGTGCTCCCTCCTTCTCATATCTGTTGATGTCTCTTCCTCCTGCCCTCTCCTTCCCTGTTGGTCTTCCTTCTTCTCACTCCATGTGCTGCTCTTCTGCAGCCATCTGATTGTTCCTCATAGTTTGAACCACCATCAGTGCCCTATTTTTTAAAAAGATTTTATTTATTGGGGTGCCTGGGTGGCTCAGTCATTAAGCGTCTGCCTTTGGCTCGGGTCATGATCCCGGCGTCCTGGGATCGAGCCCCGCATCGGGCTCCCTGCTCTGCAGGAAGCCTGCTTCTCCCTCTCCCACAAAAAGATTTTATTTATTTATTTGTTTGGAGCTAGCTGGGGGAGGGGCAAAGGGAGAGAGAATCTCAAGCAGATTCCAAGCTGAGTGCGGAGCCTGTCATGGGGCTCAGTCCCTTAACCCTGAGATCATGACCTGAACCAAAATCAAGAGTCAGGCGCTTAACCAACTGAGCCATCCAGGTGCCCCACCATCTATGTCCTACTGACACTCAAATCTCTACCTTGTATCTATACTGGATTCATATTCACCTGCCTAGTGGGCATGTCTACAGACATTTCAGTTCAACATGTCCAGAACTAAACTCATCATGTCTCCCTGACACACCTCTCTCGTTTCCACTCAGCCTTTGCAAACCCCCCCAAAGCCTTTCCTTTCACACACCATTCATTCACTGTGCTATTATTTAAGCAACTGTTCTCCCTCTTCTCCTTAGCACAGCACCTGGCCTTTAGCATATATAATTTAATTCTAAAGTAAGCATTTTGAGCACCAGCTCCATGCTGTCCCTGATTAGAACCTACCTAGAAACCAAAGATGAGCAAACAGTTCCCCCAGAAATTTAGTCCAGCTGAGGATTTTGCAGTCCCAAGTAGGCCTTCATTCCTACGCTTTATCAGCATTCTGCTGCTCCCATGTCCCCTCTAATGTGCAACAGTTCCCTAGGAAAAAAAATCTCACTTTAAATCCTTATCACCTGTTACCTTAGTCATTGGCTAACCAGTATCTGCTAACAACTTAGGTTTAAATTAATCCCTCAGTAATCACCTAACACTTGAGTAGTTAATATTTGATTTTCTACTAGCACTTTATTTTCTAACACTTTATTTATAAGCAATATACTTTATTTATCAGGTTTTATCTCAGCACTTAGTTTAGCTATTTGCCAAGCCTTAATTATTAATCGATATTTTAGTTGTCTGCTTAAATCTTATACTGATCCCTTAGCTATCTGCTATTAGTTTAGAGTAAATTAGCAAACCAGAGACCACCAGTTAGGAGTTTGGACAGGGGTCACTTCTGGCTGTGGATATGATAAAGGCCTTTGTGTTTGGCTGACCTCTCCTTCATCAACTGGTCCCAGGTCCTCCAAGAAAGGGAGGTCCATTCTAATTGCTTATTTACGTCTCCGAGCTGGGCTAGAGTGTGGTGAGTGGAGAGTATGACTATGAGGGTGCTTCCTGGAAAGTTATGGTTGAAAGGGACATTCATTCATCAACAAATATTTCTTGAGCACTGTTTATGTGTCAAGTTCTGTACTAGGTTCTAGGGATACATCAGTGAACAAAACAGGCATGTCCTCAGCTGCCATGGCACTTAGAGAAGAGTGGGAAAGACAAACATCAGTGAGAAAGACATGCATTAAACAAATAATTACACCAATTATTACATAATTATGATAAGCACCAGGAAGAAGTATAGGGAGGCTGGCACTTGAGCTATTCTGAAGTTCAGAGGTCTCCCTGAGGAATGACATTTAAGCCAAGAGCTGAAATTTTATTTTATTTATTTTTAATATTTTATTTATTTATTTATTTGAGAGAGAGAGAGCGTGCACAAGGTGGG
This sequence comes from Leptonychotes weddellii, assembly GCF_054177405.1. Lineage (NCBI taxonomy): Eukaryota > Metazoa > Chordata > Mammalia > Carnivora > Phocidae > Leptonychotes > Leptonychotes weddellii. The sequence continues at coordinate 38,478,070 of NC_138372.1, forward strand.
GTGGGGCAGAGGGAGAGGGAGAAGCAGACTCCCTGCTGAGCCAAAAGCAGATGCTTAAATGACTGAGCTACCCAGGTGTCCAAGAGCTGAAATTTTAATAAGAGTTAGGGGAAAGAGGGGCACCTGGGTGGTTCAGTTGATTAAGCATCTGCCTTTGGCTCAGGTCATGATCTTAGGGTGCTGGGATGGAGCCCCACATCGGGTTCCTTGCTCAACGGGGAGTCTGCTTCTCCTTCTGCCTGCCACTCCCCCTGCTTGTGTTCTCTCTCTCTCAAATAAATAAATAAAATCTTTTTAAAAAGTAAATAAAAAATTTAAAAAAAAAAGAGTTAGGAGAAAGAAGTGGGAAGTTCCTAAGTAGATGGAGGCCCTAAGGAAGGAAGATACTCAATAGGATGGTACCAGTGCTGTCTGGAGCCATGTGATAAGGTGAAGGGCGAGAGAGGTAGTCGGGCCAGATCATTCAGGGCCTTGTGTAATCCAGGTAAAAAATGATAGCGACCTGACTTAGCATGACAGAGCCTGTCTTCAGTCCCAAATCTGAAGGCCAAAAATAAACTCTGGGGCAGAGGCAGACACTGAACTACCAATAGGAGAAGCAGGCTGTTCTGCTGGCTGCCTGGAGGATAGATCACTATGGAGACCCCTGCGGAAGGCAGGCAGACCTGGCAGATCCCAGTTCCAGCAGGGCCAGCCTGGCAGTTGAGGGAGGGGATTGCCAAGGCCTGGGTCCCTATAAATCACCCAAGTGGACTCCACCCTGAGAGATTACACTGCAGGTGGTCAAAAGGGTACATTTCAAAAAAGAAACACTGCCTTGGGTATAACAAAAACCTCTGCAGCTTCCTCTCTTCCCCACGTCTCCTTTAGTCCCTACATCTTAGCTCTCACCTATGGCTTTTACCTCTTTATGTTAGAAAGGAGATTGGGCAGCTATAATAGGAAGCCAAAGTAAACACGCCCTCAAATAAAGTAAAAGTTTATTTTTATCCCATGTAAAGTTGGACCTTTAGCCAGGTTAATGGCTCTGCCATCCTTAGGATATTGCCATCATCTGCACGATCCAAGACAGCTGGCCACCTCAACCCTGTAGCTTTTTTTAAAAAAAGATTTTATGTATTTATGTTATGTTATGTTATGTTACGTTATGTTATGTTATGTTATGTTATGCTATTTACTGCGAGTGTGTGAGCAGAGACGGGGCAGAGAGAGAGAATCTCAAGCAGACTCTGTGCTGAGCACAGAGCCCGACATGGGGCTCGATCCCACCACCCTGAGATTATGGCCTGAGCTGAAACCAAGAGTCGGATACTCAACCGACTGAGCCACCCAGGCGCCCCTCAACCCTATACTTTTAAGTTAGGGCACTACAGTACATCCTACAGGTCAGAAGAACTTAACCAAATAGCCACTCTGACAAGGATCACTGAGAAATAAAGTTTTTATTTGTGTGGCCATGTGCCCAGATGAAAATTGGGAGTTTCATTAACGCCCACAGAAGAAGGGGAGAACAAATAGCCCCAATAGTTGTGGCGCAGGAAAAAAAAGCCCCATATGTTAACATCTTTCAAATCTTTCCCCTCTCCTTCTTCCTGCTACCATTATCCTAACTCAAGACTTATCATCCTTGGGGCACCTGGGTGGCTCAGTCGGTTAAGCGTCTGCCTTCGGCCCAGGTCATGATCCCAGGGTCCTGGGATCGAGCCCCGCATTGGGCTCCCTGCTCTGCGGGAAGCCTGTTTCTCCCTCTTCTACTCCCCCTGCTTGTGTTCCCTCTCTCGCTGTGTCTCTCTCTGTCAAATAAATAAATAAAATCTTAAAAAAAAAAAAAATAAAGACTTATCATCCTTCTAGCTCATCAGCTTGGTTCTAACTCCCTCCTCCAATTCATCCTTCACATCCTTCACAAGCTAAATGATGTTCCAAAAAGCAAATTTGAGCATATCATCTCTCTGCTTCAAAAGGAACTCCATTCCTATTCTTGGAGTAAATGCTCAGTTCCTTAATCTGTCATTCCAAATCCTTGTGCCTCATCTTCCATTTCTTGCGGTATTCTATTTACTGCTTCCTCCCATTGCACAGGTAAAAAATTTTCTCACTTTCCTTGATATTGCTATATTGATATTGCCTTATCCCTCTTGTATTCTTTGAGTATAAGAAATGCTTGTCTCAGAGTGGGTGTTCAAAAGGCATTTGTCAATTGACTGACCTCATTGTTGTCATCTATGTTTCTGAATGTGCCAAGGACTGTCTGAGGCCCTGCATCAGGTAGGCTCCTCCCACAGAAGGGGTGACCCATCTCAGCGAGATGGGAAAGCCCAGTCAGAAGACCCCTTCCTCTAATCCTTTAGAATATAAGTGTTCCACTCTGATCGCATGGCCAATCGAGCCCTGCTCATCATTCTCCAGAGGGAGTGCCAGGACCACCATTGTCTTTGGTACTAGTGATGCTTACATGGGGCACACTTCTTTTAAAAAATTATTTGTTGTTGGAGCGCCTGGGTGGCTCAGTCAGTTAAGCTTCTGTCTTCGGCTCAGGTCATGATCTCAGGGTCCTGGGATCGAGGCCCGAGTCAGACTCCCTGCTCAGTGGGGAGCCTGCTTCTCCCTTTCCCATTCCCCCCTGCTTTTGCACTCTCTCTCTCAAATAAATAAATCAAATCTTTAAAAAAAATTATTTGCTGTTTACCTGAAATTCAATTTTAACTAGCCACCCTGTATTTTATCTGGCAACCCTTCCCTGGTTTGAACACCATATAGTAGGGAGTTGAGCTAATAGCCTCTAAGATCCTTTCAACTCCAGGAAACAAAGATTCTAACTCTTCTGATTTACCTTGTTCCTCCCAATGAAAGCAGAAACTCTTGTCAGGATTAAAGTAGAAAAGCTGAGAACAATAGTTAACAGGTTAATCGACATGACCAATGACAATATCCACTTACCAGCTTGTGTAACCCTGGAACTATCACTTAACCTCGTGAAACCACCATCTAGCCAATAAAAGAAAATCAAGATGATATCTAATAAGTACTGTGCACTGTGCTAGACACTTCTATGTGTTCTCTCACCTGGAATATTCAGATAAACTAATGTATGAGAAGGCACTCTGTAAGTGGAAGTGGGCTGTAACAAATATGAAACAGTATTATCATCAGTGTAGTACTTGTCTGCAGTTGATTTCCTTTACTGACTCTTGTGGGGAAAGAAGCTTCCCTAGCTTGGTCACATTGCAGAGGAAAGACATTGTCTAGGACTCTAGAGTATAGACAAGTGGTTTTTAATTAAGGGTGATTTTGCTTGCCAGGGAACATTTGGCAATATCTGGGGACATTTTTTGTTGTCACAACTGGGGAATGGGTACTACTGGCATCCAGTGGGTAGGGGCCTCAGAAGCTGCTAAACATCCTATAATGCACAGGACTGCCCACCACAACAAAGAATTATCTCAAAACGTCAATAGGTTGAGAAATCCTAGTCTAGAGTATTGCAAAGCAGGATTCACATCCCAGCTCTGCTGCTTAGCAGCTGGGTGACTCATAAACAAAGTACTTTACCTCTCTGGGCCTCAGTGTCTTCCTCTGGAACTTGGGGGATATTGATAGCACTTAACTCATAAGCCTATTGGGATGATTAAATGCTAATACACCCACAAACCACTGCAGTGTCTGACACATAGTAAATATCCAGTAAATGATAGTTCTTCTTGTGGGTATTTAGATATTACTGTCTCCATTTAAAAGACGGGTAATTGAGGCTCAGAGAGGGGAACAGACTTGCCCAAGATCAAGAGAAAAGGCAGTTCCAGTCCTAGGGTTGACAAACATCACTAAGAATCTTTTGTAAACAAATGCTGCAGTTTTTTTTGTGTGTGGCCTTGCTCTCAGCAACGTGGAAGGAAGAGGAGGACTAACCTTTCCCAAGTGCTCACATACCTCTATCTCATTCCTATAAGGTAGGTATTTTGACGTCCATTTTACAGATGAGGCTAAGTAAGAACTCCAGATTCTCCCAGGAAGTGAACTGCCAAGTAGAGACAGGCTGATCTGGTACCAAAGTCCTTGCTTTTCCCTATTCTCTGCTTCCTGGACTCTGATAACACTCCAGCTAGGACAGGGGGTTTAGGGTTAGAGACATAATCCTGGAAGAAAGTAAGACATCCACTCCAGACTGCAGAAATCTTGGAGTAAATTCCAGAAGTGGCTGACTGGGCTGAAAAAGAACTGTGAATATGAAAAATGCTTACTAACATGTAAAGTGATGGATTCATGTTGAGACTAGAGAAGGAGGTAGTCATAGGAGTGTTTCCTTGAGCTTTGGGGACTGACAGATCCAGGACAAAACCGACTGGGTCCTCAGGTGAGTAGTTTAACCTTTCTGAACCTCGATATATATAATACCTACATATTTATATATGTAATACTCATATTTCAGAATGATTTGTTCAGTTATTAATTGCTTCCTTGAGGGGACACCTGGGTGGCTCAATGGGTTAAGCATCTGCCTTCGGCTCAGGTCATGACCCCAGGTTCCTAGGATTGAGCCCCGTGTCGGGCTCCCTGCTGGGTGGAGTCTGCTTCTCCCTCTGCCTATCCCCCTGCTTGTGCTCTCTCTCTCTCTGTTTCTATCTCTTGCTCTCTCAAATAAATAAATAAAATCTTAAAAATAAAAAAAAAATTTTTTTTAATTGCTTCCTTGAGGCATAGTTGACCCTTGCAGCCATGCAGGTTTTGAAGATGTGCAGCGGAAAAGACAAATGGAAATTGAAATCTGACCTGAACTCTAATTACCCAGCCTTACCTTTGGCATAGAGCTACATCAGGCCAGAGGAAGGGTCACTTTTTTTTTTTCTGATATGCACAAAGGAACCAAGGCAGCACCAAGCAGCAGCCCTGCCTTCAAGAAGAAGACCCTAAGCTGAGTGCAGTGAAACTGGGGCTGAAGCAGGTACAACTTCCCTAAAGAGGAGCCTGTAGTCTGAAGCTATAATTGCTAAATAAGATGATAGCATATGGAGGGTGCTCAATGAATGGTACATACAGTCAGGACAACAGATACTGCAAAAAACAATGATACCCCGAGAGTTGCTCACAGAAGGGCTTCTGCAGAAGGGGTTTTTTTAAGCTGGACCTTGAAGTGTGGAGAGGATTGGGATAGGCACAATGGGGGGAACTACATGAGCAAAGACTTGGGAGAGGAGGCTCTTTTCTTAGGTCAGACTGGTTAAATCAAAAGCCTCCTCTAGGAAAGAAGAGGCAGGTATAGTTGGAGAGTTAGGGAGAGTTCAGATTTTAGTGGTAAAACTGGAATCACTGGGGCCATTTCAACAGCTCAGGACAAGCCTTCAGAAAAATCTCTGTTGATGAGTGTGTGGTGGAAAATAATCAAGTGCAGGAAAAAAAAGAGAAAGAATTGCACAATCTGTCTCAAAACTCAAAAGAAAAAAATTTTGACATTATACTAGAGATCCTAGACAATGTAATAAAACAAGAAAAAAACTAAAAGGCATAAACTGGAAAGGAAAAGTAAAACATTATGTTGTCTGTGAGTAAATTACACTTTTATGTGAACATAAAAAATCTTATGGTAGTCTACAAAAAAGCTACCAGAACTAATAAGTGAATTTAGTAAGTTCTCAGAATATAAGGTGAATACACAAAAATAAATTATTTCTACATACTAGCAACAAACAATTGGACAATCACATTAAAAATGTCATTCACAATAGCATCAAAAACAGAGAAAAGGGACAAGTTTTACAAAATATATACAAGACTTGTACATAAGAGTACAAAGCATTGCTGAAAGAAATTACAGAAGAACTAAATAAATGAAGAGATATACCATGTGTATGGATGGGAAAACTAAATATTAAGATGTTAATTCTCTCCAAGTTGATCTATTAATTAAATGTAATCCTTTTTTTTTTTAAGATTTTATTTATTCATTTGAGACACAGAGATAGAAAGAGAGCATGAGCAAAGGGAGGAGCAGGGGGATAAGCAGAGGGAGAGGGAGAAGCAGGCTCCCCGCCGAGCCAGGAGCCCAACGTGCGGCTTGATCCCAAGACCCTGGGATCATGACCTGAGCCGAAGGCAAACGCTTAACCATCCAAGCCACCCAGGCGCCCCAATTAAATGTAATCCTAAGCAAAATCCCAGCAGGGTTTTGGAGGGCAGAAATTGACAAGCTGATTCTAAAACTTACAGGGCACCTGGCTGGCTCAGTTGGAAGAGCATTCAGCTCTTGATCTCTGGGTCATGAGTTTGAACCCCATGTTGGGTGTAGAGATTACTTAAATAAATAAAACTTTAAAACAAAACTTATATGGAAATGCAAGGACCTAGAATTACTAAAACAATTCTGAAAAATAGGGACAAAGTTAGAGGATTTACACTATTTGATTTCAAGACTTACTTATAAAGCTACACTAATTGAGACAGAATGGTATTGGCTTAAGGATAGATTCAGATCAATGAAATAGAATAGAGAATCCAGAAATAAATCCACACATTTATGATTAATTGAGTTTTGACAAAGTTTATTTATTTAAATAAACTCTACACCCAACATGGGGCTTGAACTCACAACCCTGAGATCAAGAGTCACTCACTCTTCTGACTGAGCCAGCCAGGTGCCCTTGAATATCCATATGTAAAAATGCACTTCAACCATTGCTTCACAGTAGACACAAAAACTAACTCAGAAAGATAAATGTAAAACTTCTAGAAAAAACAGAGGAGAAAATCTTTGCCATCTTGAGGTAGGTGAAGATTTTTTTAGATAGAACCCAGCAAGCACAATCTTAACAGAAAAAAAGTGATAAATTGGACTATTAAAATTTTTAATTTCTGCTTTTTTAAAAAAAGATTTATTGATTTATTTGAGAGAGAGAGAGCGCACGAGCAGGAGGGGGAGAGGGAGAGGGAGAGAGAAATTCTGAAGCAGACTCCATGCTAAGTGTGGAGCCCTATGGGGTCGAACTCACCCTGAGATCAGACCCGAGCCGAAAACAAGAGTTGGAAGTTTAACTGACTGGGCCACCCAGGCACCCCTAATTTCTGCTTTGGGAAACCACCTTTAAGAAAATGAGAAGGCAGAGGTGTGTGGCTGGCTCCATCCATCTAGCATGTGACTCTTGGTTTCCAGGTTGTGAGTTCAAGCCCCACACTGGGTGTAGAGATTACTTTAAAAAAAATAAAATTTTTAAAAATTAAGAAGGCAAATCACAGACTGGGAAAAAATATATAGCAATATATTTGATAAAAGGTTTTGTGTCTAGGATATATAAGAACTGTTATAATTCAATATGAATATAATGCAATTTAAAAATAGGCATAACAGACATTTTGCCAAAGAGGGTATCTGAATGATTAATGAGCACATTAAAAGATGTTCATCATTAGCCATTAGGAAAAAGCAAATTAAAGCCACAGTGAGATACTACGTCGTATCTATAAGAATGGTCAAAATAAAAAATACTGACAAAACCAAGTGCTGGGGTGGATGTGGAACCCTGCCTCTTTTTTTTTTTTTAAGATATTATTTATTTATTTGAGAAAGAGAGAGAGTCTGGGTGAGCAGGGACAAGAACAGAGCAGGAGGGAGAGAGATGAGCAGACTCTACACTGAGCACGGAGCCCAGTGTGGGACTGAATCTCAGGATCATGACCTGAGCTGAAACCAAGAGTCAGATGCTTAACTGACATAGCCACCCAGGTGCCCCTGGAGCCCTGCCTCTTATACATTGTTGGTGACGATACAAAATGGTACAGCCACTCTGAAAAACAGTTTGGTAACTTCTTATAAAGTGAAACATACGTCTACCCCATTACCCAGAAATTCCACTCCTAAGTATTCACCCAAGAGAAATGTAAATATATGCGTACACATGGGTGCACACACACACACAAAAGCATACATGTAAAAATGTGTATAGCAACTTTATTCATAATAGTCCCAAACTGGAAACAATCCAAATGCCTATTAATGTTGAGTGGATCAACAAATTGTAGTATTTCCATATAATGAGTATATTTCCACGTATTCAGCAATAAAAAGGAAGAACTATCTGTACACGCAACAATCTCTGAGTATCTCAAAGGCAGTATGGTGAGGAAAAGAAGTCAGACACAAAAGACTTACTATCCAATTCCATTAGCAAAGTTCAAGAACAGGCAGAACTTATCTACAGGGACAGAGAGCAGAGCAGTGGTGTCTAAGGCAAAGATGGGGGTGTAAGGGGGCACAAGGGATGGCAATGGGAGATGGAAATGTGTCGTATGTCAACTGTGGTGGGGGTAAAATGAATGTATATATTTGTCAAACTCACCAAGCTATACACTTAAAATGGGTATGTTTTATTGTTTATAAAATATACCTCAATAAAATTGATTTTAAAAAAAGGAAAAAAACCTCAAGAGAGGCATCACTGTATAGCAATAAAAGAAACTGAAAGGAATCTAAATGGAAAACTACAAGGCAGCAAACATGGATGAACGAGATTGAGCATATACATCAGTACAAAGCTCACTAACATAAGATTGAGTGAAAAAAAAATAGGTTCCAGAAGAATACATGCAGTATAATGATTTCTTTTTTTTTTTTTTAAGGATTTTATTTATTTGACAGAGAGAGAGAGCACAAGTAGGCAGAACAGCAGGGAGAGGGAGAGGAAGAAGCAGGCTCTTCACCGAGCAGGGAGCCTGACATGGGGCTCGATCCCAGGACCCTGGGATCATGACCTGAGCTGAAGGCAGCCGCTTAACCGACTGAGCCACCCAGGCGCCCCGATTTCTATTTAAAATTTTATCACATGTAGGGGTGTCTGGGTGGCTCCACTGGTTGAGCTTCAGACTCTTGATTTTGGCTCAGGTCATGATATCAGGGTCCTGGGTTCAGCCCCTCCTCAGGCTCTGCTCTCAGCGAGGGGTCTGCTTGAGGATTCTCTCCCTCTCCCTCTGCCCCTCCCCCTGCGTGTGCTCTCTCTCTCTCTCAAATAAATAAATAAATCTTCTAAAAAATTAAAAGCAGGGAGAGTAATACTGCATAGGGTTGTAGTGGGTTTTAAAAAGAGTGGATGAAAAGCACAGAACACAATCTTGAGATTACAGTGTTATCCATAAATGTGAGTTCTCCCTGCTCACCCCTCCCTCCTATAGTTTCTTTCCCTTGTGGTATTGGAGACTCTGGTCCCCGGACCTCAGTTGGGGAGGAAGGAGTTGGTGGCACAGGACTCTGATCAGTTACTGGCTGTGTGGGTTTGGGTAAATCACTTAACCTACCTGAGTCTCAGTTACTTTGCAAGATGGGAAGAATAACACCTATCTCAAAGGAAGTTTTCAAGGACTATATGACATACAAGATGGGAAACTACCAGGTATTTAGTAGGGTTACAATAAGTGCCTGCAAGAAGAACAAGCACTAGAGTAGGATTTAGGCCAAAAGAGCTAGAGGATTTTAGCATAGGCTCCACAGAGCTCAAGGGCTCCATGGTTAGAGTTCAGGGGGGTGGTCCATAAACTTGTAATGGGTAAAAATTACATCCTGTTTTCACTAACCTGTAATTGGAATTTAGTATTTCTTTCTGTCATGCAGGTAAGCAACAAATCACAGTACTATTCAGCAGTACCTGTGACTCTGTCACCAATAGAAATCATAGTTTCGTATTATATTACAATAGCAATATCTTGAAGATACTGTTTACACTCATTCACCACCTCAAAATTACAATAGCTAATAGACCAATCTCTAGATCTTGCTATTTAATGTTTAAGAAACAACATTCATAAAATAAATATACTTTTAAAGATTTTATTTATTTATTTGACAGAGAGAGCACACAAGCAGGGTGAGCAGCAGAGGGAGAGGGAGACACAGGCTCTCCGCTGAGCAAGGAGCCCAGTGTGGGGCTCGATCCCAGCACCCTGGGATCACGACCTGAGCCGAAGGCAGACACTTAACCGACTGAGTCACCCAGGCGTCCCATAAAATAAGTATTTTTTAAAAAATATTTTGAGGGGTGCCTGGGTGGCTCAGTCAGTTAAATGCCTGACTTCAGCTCAGGTCATAATTTTGGGGTCCTGGGATCAAGCCCCACATCAGGCTGCGTGCTCAGCAAGGAGTCTGATTGTCCCTCTCTCTCCCTCTGCCCCTCCCTCTGCTTGTGCTCTCTCTCCCTGTCTCTCTCAAATAAATAAATAAAATCTTTAAAAATATTTTGATAATGATTCTATATAACTGGTATTCTTGTTATCCTAAGTAATTTACTTTTTGTGGTTAAGAAGTACTCTTCTGAATAGGGGTCCATAAGTCTTCATCAGACCGCCAAGGAACCCTTGGCTATACAGACCTGGGTGCTTCCTGCCTGGGCCATCGACTGTTGTGTGACACTGGGTTTGTTATTTTTCAGGGGCACAATCATCCCTGCTTGGCTCACCCCACAGGGTTGTTGGGAGGAACAAATTAATTCTTGGCTGGGAAAGGGTTCTGGAAACTGCTGGCAGCTTCACAATTTTCCCAAAAGTCAGAGCAGAGTGCTTTCTACCTCCCAGCTAAACCCTGTCTCCAGGAGACCTCTATCCTTTCCACAGGATTTCCACTCCGCCCCCTTTACTTTCCATCTGGTAAAGAGGCCAAAGTGCACCTTCATTAGGGTATGCCATCCAGCCTCCAGGTGCACAGCTCAGTAGAAAGGTTTTCTGGGGGACAGTAACAATTCCCTCCAATTTTCATATTTGACCTTATAGTGACCCTTGAGGACACTACCCCCTCAAAATTCTTCCTCTCTCCTTCAGACAGTGACCACTCTGCAGCCATCGTCCCCACATTTCCCCTTTCACTGCCCTGTCCTATGATCATCTTGTGACTCCTCCACCATACTGTGTGTTTCTCAAGGGCAGACCCAGATCTGACCCCTCTCAGGGACTCCAGTGCTCAGCTCAAAAGCATGGCACACATTAGCATCTTAGAAGCTGGCCAAATGATGAAAGGTAACCTGAAACAGAGAGAAAAATCGGGGAAGGGGGAGAGCTAGGGTTTGAGTCCAGATTGCCTGATGCCCATGTTTATGCCACACACACCCAAAGCAAAGAATGGAGAAACTGGGGAGTCTCAAGGCACCACAATAGCTATTTCCTACTCTACCTACTCCTGTGAAAAATTAGAAGAGCTAAAGATCTTGTCATCTTAAGCTAGCCCCTGCCCATCTGTCCAATGAGAAATTCAGTGGCTTTCAAACCTTTTTGACCTGACTCAAAAGAAATGCACTTTACATTGTGATCTGGTCCATAATACATACATACATATGTAACTGAAATAAGCATTTTATGAAAGAATACTTAGCTTTACTATCCGCAGTGCACTTTTTCTGTTCCATTTAATTATTCTTTTTTATTTATTTATTTATTTTAAGTAGGCTCCACGCCCATCATGGAGCCCAACACGGGGCTTGAACTCACCACCCTGAGATCAAAACCTGAGCTGAGATCAAGAGTCTGACAACCGACTGAGACACCCTGGCATTCCTAATTACTATTTTTTAGAGCTAGCTGTGACTGATTAATTGGTTACATGTCCCACAGGTCTTTTTCAGTCCCAATACCCTGTGACTAGCTGAATGGGATATAAAATGGGACAACTAGGGGCAGCTGGGTGGCTCAGATGGTTATGCATCTGCCTTCAGCTCAGGTCATGATCTCTGGTTCCTGGGATGGAGCCCCACCTTGGACTCCTAGATTAGCAGGGAGCCTGCTTCTACCTTTGCCTCTCCCCCTGCTCACACACTCTCTCTCTCACAAATGAATAAATAAAATCTTTAAAATTTTTTTTAAAAAGTGGGATAACTAAAGCTCAGGAGTCTCTAGTCCTGGATCAGTGCAATTGGGGAAAGCTGTGTACCTCTCAAAGCCTCAGTTTCCCCACTGTACCCTGAGAGGACAGGCAATTTCTAAGGGCCACATATGGCCCCTTCAGACTGTGATCCCCTAACCCTAGTGAGAACACTGCTCTTGTGATCTGGAAATAATTTCTGAGAGTGGAAAGGTGTGCCGGCTTTGCTTCCTGGGGGGTGGGGTTCCATTTGGGATCATGTAGCCTCCTTGTCCTAGGCCAGGGTGGCAGGGAGTCTGAACAGAAGAGTGTGAATATGTCAGTACGAGTTAGCTGCTCAGGGAAGGAAGAGACAGACAGGCCAGGAAGCCAAAGGTTTAAAACTCCACTGGAGGGATTCCTGCCTGGCTCAGTTGATGGAGGGAACGACTCTTGATCTCAGGGTTGTGGGTTGGAGGTTACTTAAAAATAAAATCTTAGGACGCCTGGGTGGCTCAGTCGGTTCAGCACCTGCCTCCTCTCAGGTCATGATCCCAGGTACCTGGGGTCCAGCCCCTCCTCCCGTCTGCTTCTCCCCCCTCCCCCCACTCCCTACACAACGGTGAGTCTCCTTTTCCCTCTGCCCCTTCCCACCCTCCCCCCTCCGGCTCGTGTGTGCGCGCGCGCACGGCGCGCGCGCGCTCTCTCTCAAATAAATAAAATCTTAAAAAAAAAAAAAAAAGTCCACTGGAAAAGAGGCACAGTGAGAACCCCAGAAAGAACAAGGGCTTGGGGACTAGACAGACCCAGGTTAAAATCCCACGGACTTGAGGACTGGGGGAAATGACCTCTCTGGCACTTAGCTCTCATTTATAAAATGGGTTTGAAAATCCCTGGCCCTCTGGGTTGGTGTGAAGGCTAAGTGAAGTAGTGTACTAATCATCCCATACCTGACCCTGCGGTGTGGTCGCCGGCTGGCCGCTTGTGTCCCGCACGAGCCTGGGCCGGCCCTGAGACTGCCGGCGTCGAGCACAGCGCCGAGCACCAGGAGGGTGCTCAAGGGCAGCTGTGGAATCCGCGGCGGTGGCTTCGATTCCCGCCCTGCCACCTCGGACATGTCTTGTAGTCTCTCTGCGCACTCAGCACCCTCGTGCATAAACTGGGAACGCGGTGAGACGGGTGGGGGAAGCGCAGGACAGACTCGCGCCCAGGAGGCTCCGCCGGGTAGCTCCCTCCTTTCGGCTCCGCGGGTCGCCCTCCCATCCGGTCCCCCCGCCTCGCGCTCGCGCTCCGGCGCCCGCTGCCCCCCACCCCCCGCCTTCGCGCCACTCTCCACTCCCACCGCTCCTCCGCTCTCCTCCTCCTCTCTTTCCTCCTCCTCCTCCACATGCCCTCCCGCCGCGCCCGGTCCGCGTACCTGGTCGCCTTTCCCGGTCCTCAGGGACTCTAGGTCTCTAACTGCTGCGTCTCCGCGCCTCTCGCCGCGTCCCTCTGTCGCGCTGCTCCTCTCTGCTTTTTCTCTCCCTCAGTCTCTTTCTCCGGCTTAGTTCTGTCTCCGTCCGTTCCTCGCTCGCCCGGCCGTCTGGCGGCCCGAGGTGGCGGCGGGCCCGGCGCGGGGCGCGATGAGCGACGCTTGCACGAGCTACGTGAGCGCAGAGCAGGAGGTGGTGCGTGGCTTCAGCTGCCCGCGGCCCGGGGGCGAGGCGGCCGCCGTCTTCTGCTGCGGCTTCCGCGACCACAAGTACTGCTGCGACGACCCGCACAGCTTCTTCCCCTACGAGCACAGCTACATGTGGTGGCTCAGGTACCGGCCGTGGCGCTAACCCTAGCTAGAACCCCACTCCAGTCTTAGCCCCTCACCGCACCCTCAGTCCAGCGCGTGCAAAACCCTCAGTCCTCACCCACGTGCCCACCCCAGCATCAGCATCGACCCGCACCCGCCCTTTAGCCCTTCAGGCCCAATACTGACCTTTGCTCTCACCAAGCCAACTCCCTCTGTAACCCTTTCCCCCATCCTGACCTGAACCATTATTCAGATCCAAACTTGAACCTCACCCCCAACTCCACTGGAGAAACTTCAGTCCATCCCTACTCCCAGTGTCATCCTCTGCCACCCTGAACCCAGCCCCACATTACACACCAACCCTCTCCCTGACAAAATACTCCCATCTCCCACATTACAGGAAACCCAAACTCTACCCTAATCCAAGAGCTCACCAGGGTCCCCATCCTAATATTAGCCTGACCTCATCCCTGACTTTACTCACTCCCCAGTCAATATCCATCACCAGCCCCAACCCCCCCCCCCCCCCGAGTCCTCAAGGCAACCCACCTTGACTCCAAACATGGTCTATCCCTACACCCAGACCTCAGCCCCAGGTCTTACTCCTCACCTCATGCTACACCCCAAGTCAATCCCAGCCTAGCTGAGGCTCAACCCTTTCTTCCTCCTCATATTTAGTCATTCTTTCAGCTACCCCTTACTGAGCACTTAGCTGTGCCAGGCTGGGGGTGGGTACTGGGGATCTACTCTACTCCTGAGCTAAAGCAGAGGACCAAGGAATCAGAGCTGCATGCAATGTCATAATGCCACAGCAGAAGCCAGCTCAGTATAGATTAATAGAAGTGTAATTTGGGTGAATCCCCACCCAAAGGACCTCAGTTTCCCTGCCTGTTCAAGAAAGGGGGTGGATAGGCCAGTGTTGACATTCCTGGAACCAAGAATGGTGCTGAGAGGGCAGTGGGTCTCAGTTCCTAGCCGTCTCCAAAGGCCTCACCCAGAAAATAGGACCCGAGCCTGTGCCTGCTCTGGGAAATAGGTATCGGCAAAAATGGAGTGGGCCATCTCAGTAGACAGTGATTTTCCTGTTCCTGGAGGTATATGACCAGAGGCTGCATACCCTCTGGGTGGGAAAGGACATTCTGCCAAAGAAACCTCTCTGAGCCTGTCTTTATAACTGTCAAATGAAGAGGATGATAAATGATTGCCCTGATTTCTGACTAGGACCAAAGAGATAAAGAGGTGAAATCAACTTGACATATGCCACTGACAATTATAGATAATCACTTTTTCTAGACTGCTCAACCTGTAATTCTTTTTTTTTAATTTTTTTAATTTACTTATTTGACAGAGAAAAACACAGCGAGAGAGGGAACCACAAGCAGGGGGAGTGGGAGAGGGAGAAGCAGGCTTCCCGCAGAGCAGGGAGCCTGATGCGGGGGCTCGATCCCGGGACCCCGGGACCATGACCTGAGCCGAAGGCAGACGCTTAACGACTGAGCCACCCAGGCGCCCCTCAACCTGTAATTCTAAAACTATTTTCAGATGGCCAGGTTTTCCAGTCCTGCACATTCGGCTGCCATCTGTAACTGAGGATTTAATTTATTTTCTATTCAACCATATATTCATTCATTCCTTATAGCCTTTGCTTTGTGCCAGGTGCCATGCTCAGCAATAGGGAGACAAAAATTAATTATTCCCTGTCCCTGAGGAGCTCATCATCCATTCAGAGAGATATGACATGTACCTAGAGTATAACAATGGAGTATTTGCTGAAGACCCACTGTGTACTTAACACTGAGCTGGGTGCTGAAATATGGTAGCACTGACCTCCCTTAGAGGTATAGAGACAGTGTAGAACTTTGGGGCTGATTAGAACCCAGTCAGTCCAAACCGTGGCTCTGTCACTTAATAGCTATGTGAATTCGGCCAAATTATCTCCAAAGCTCTTTTCTCATCTTCAAAATGGCAATCGTACTACCTGTCTCGTGGAATTGTTGTGAGGATTAAGTGAAATAATGCATGTGAAAGTGACTAGTACATACTATATGTCCTCAGTAGAAGGGAGTTTCTTTCCCTGCTTCACAGGTGGGAAAGTGAATCTGGGAGTACAAAAGTGAATTGTCCAAGATCTTCTAGCGATGCCTTTATAGACTGAGATTTAAAGAACATCACCTAGGACGAACCAAGAGTTAGATGTATTCACACGTTCACAACCCTGGCATGTCTTCTGTCCATTTTACAGATGAGAACACTTGAAAGCAGTTAAGTTAATCTCTGGTAAGGCCCTGCTGAGAGCAAGTGGCAGAGCTGGGATGAAAACTCAGGCCTGTCTGGCCAAAGTCCGGGCTTGTCCTGTGGCACAACTGTCTAAATCTAGCCTGGCCCTCTCATAACCCCCTTCACTCAGATCATTTGAAAAGACACTCATTGACCCTCTACTATCTTCTGGGCACTGTGCTGGCCCTTGGAGACACACACCCCCTCAGCACCTAGCCAAGATCCCCTCCCTCTTCTAACATCTCCTTCCCTCTAACACCCCTGTGGTCCCTCCTGTTGCCTTCGCCCCTCGTGATATGTGGAATGCTTTAGTGGCTCAGACAATGAGGTGGAGGGTTGGATGGGGTGACCTCTGAGGTCACATCACATGTCAGTGTGCTCCCGTTCTGTGACCTCAAGGGCAGTGGAAAGGTTTAGCCCGCAGGGCTGACTTTTCTTTTCTTTTTTTTTTTTTAAAGATTTTATTTATTTATTTGAAGAGAGAGACACAGCGAGAGAGGGAACACAAGCAGGGGGAGTGGCAGAGGGAGAAGCAGGCTTCCCGCCGAGCAGGGAGCCCGATGCGGGGCTCGATCCCAGGACCCTGGGATCACGACCTGAGCCGAAGGCAGACGCTTAACGACTGAGCCACCCAGGCGCCCCTGGGCTGACTTTTCTTAGGCTTGGACATAACATGGTTCATAAACATCACAGACAGTTACAAAGTGGAGGAGAGGACCGGAGGGTCCCCCAGGACATCTAGGTAATCAATGTAGCTTAAACCCTAAAACAACCCTTCTAGAGTGCTCCATTGCAGGGTGGAGACCTTGTTTTGCTCTCAACTCCATTTGGCCTTTTTCATGAAAGTTGGTCCTTAAAAATATAAGATCCCCAGGTAAACAACTGTTTCCTTGGGTAGTGCTCAAGGAGAACTGCTGTCTTTAAAAGTGTGTCTCAGGAAGTGAAGACTCCCTGTGGAGAAGCAGCTGGTGCTATCACATGTCTGGTCCACTTTCCGAACACCCTCTATTAGCAGCCCTGTTTTTTACCAGGATGTGAGCCAAAAGGCAGCAGCCTTGCTGCAGGGCAGAATCGGTTGTCAGGCACTGTGTGTACACCACCTCATTTAATCTTTAGGGACACCTGGTGAGATAGGAACCTTTACAAATGAAGAAAATGAAGATCAAGAGATGAAGGATTTTTCAGTTTATATATGACAGAACCCAGATTTGAACTTAGAACAGCCTAACTCAAAAGCCCTAACGGAGAAATGTTGGACCGCCTCTCCAATTCTCTCCCAGGGGTCACAGTGTGTTATCTCTCTGAGAGTTATGGATCTGTGAACTCCTAAAAGGCTAGCAGCTCTTCAGTTTCCCACCCAGGGCAGGAAACTCTAACTTCACTGAAAAGTGTACTCATCCCGGTATTCTTTTTTTTTTTTTTTAAAGATTTTTTATTCATTGATTTGACAGAGAGAGACACAGCGAGAGAGGAAACACAAGCAGGGGGAGTGGGAGAGGGAGAAGCAGGCTTCCCGCAGAGCAGGGAGCCCGATGCGGGGCTCGATCCCAGGACCCTGGGATCATGACCTGAGCTGAAGGCAGACGCTTAACGACTGAGCCGCCCAGGCACCCCTCATCCCGGTATTTTTTACAAACCCGTGCAATAATAGAAAACTTACCACCTCTCAAGGCAGTCCATTCACCTGGGACAACTCTAATCATTTAAAGTTCATCTTCGGCCAAGCACAGATGTTTCCCCTTGGAGCTGCCTCGGTTGTTTCCAGCTCTGTCCTTGGGCCCTGATTCCTCTGTCCCCAGACAGACCATCAGAGACAGCGCCCGCTCCCTGTCTGACTGCTAATCTGGGATATCTCCTGCCAGCTCTCTCACCCATTCCTCAAAGGACCTTCTTTTTAGAGGGCCCTTTCCATCCAGGCAGCCACAGAGGTACCATGTAAAGTGTGGGGGCCCAACTGGAGCCCAAGTCTTCCAGATAATAGCCTTATAAACAGCATATCTCAAAAGGGGAAATAATGTTTGATTAAAGTACTTATAAGAACTAAAAGGTACTGCATGCTCAATATGGAAAATGTGGAAAGGACAGAGGAATCATGGGAGATCCAGTGTCTTAGCTTGGATTCCCCAAAAGACTTAGAAACAAGGATTTGAGGGCAAGTGGTTTTTATGGAAAGCCATCCTAGAAAACATGGGTTGAGCGTGGCAAAGTGAGGCAGGGAAGGGTAAGAGCAAATGATAGTGGGTCACCACTGGGGTCACTGGAACTTAAGCCCACTGAGCTCTGCCAGCCCATGTAGAAATTACACCTCAGAGTCATCCCACCTGAGGGCCAGGAAACTGGATATTCACATACAGTCTGTGTCAATCATTGGTTCTGTGTCGATGGGAGAAGGGAGGCATTAGTTTTCCTGCACTTCTCACCTGCTCAATGTACAGATGGAGACTGTTCTGGGCCCAGAGAAAACCCTCAGGCCAAGGGATATAGATGCTGGCATTTGAAACTCTGGCCAGAATATTCTACAATTACAAGACCCCATGGGACATGGACAGGACATCCACAGCCTGCACTACAACCAGAGACAGCCTGTTAGCATTTTGGTGTATTTCTATCCAACCTTACATATGTATAATTATGTATATGTTTATTTAAATTGGAATTATGTTATATATTTAGTATCATGTCCTACTCTTTTCACTTAGCATTATCTCATCAGAACTTATCCTTGATCTTTTTTTATTTTATTTTTTAAATATTTTTATTTATTTGAGAGAGAGAGCACGCACAAGCAGGGGGAGAAGCAGGAAGAGGGAGAGGCAGACTCCCTGCTGAGCAAGGAGCCCGATGTGGGATTCGATCCCAGCGCCCTGGGATCATGACCTGAGCCAAAGGCAGACGCTTAACCAACTGAGCCACTCAGGCGTCCCTATCCTTGATCTTAAATATTATTTGAAAACATGTTTTTAATGGCTCTAAACTATTCCATTGCAGGGGTGTTCAATAATTTATTTAGCCATGGGAAGACAGATTTTCCAAAGCTCTAAGGTGATTCTGCTTAGTGGAACTTAGCTATCAACTACCTGGGAAATAAGTCACCAGCTAGCTGGGAGCAAAATCTGGCAGAAGTGGCAAGGGCAAGAGTCTGGGGGTGGGGTCAGGGCGAGGGGTGGGCAGAAAAGCTGGTGAAGAAGTCATAGACAGGAAGGGCACACAAACAAAGCCTGCTACTTACCTATCCGCTACTGTTGGGAGAATATCTTACAGTGCCTGACACATAGTAGGTACTCAGTAATATTTACTAAATGCTTACTATGTGCCACGGCTTCTGCAAGGGGAGGACAAAGCTGATTATTTATGGTCTGGTTCTGCCTTCAAGAAACACATGAGGAATATGTTGAACACCTACTATGTGTCAAGAATATTACATATATTAGTCATCCTTACTACCTCCTGTGAAGTACTGTGTTTTGGGGTTTTTTTTAAGAGTTTATTTACTTAACAGAGAGAGCGCACACAAGCAGCGGGGAGCAGCAGAGGGAGAGGGAGAAGGGGACTCCCCACTGAGCAGGGACTCTGGGATCATGACCTGAGCCAAAGGCAGACGCTTAACTGACAGAGCCACCCAGGTGCCTCTGTGAAATACTGTGTTTTGACCATTTTCACTTTTCAGACAAAGAAGCTGAGGCTCAAAATGTATAATAACTTCATCAAGATCTCAGAGTGAGTTGTTACATATCTGGGTTCTAACCCAGGTAGGTTTGGTTCCAAAGCCCTTTGCTCTTTCCTGCCACATTGGGCTGCCTGACTCAGAGGGAAGTGCTAAAGGCCCTGAGGAAAGTGTCCTGGGTGGATTAGCCTGGCATGGGTGGGCAAAGGAGAAAGAAAGATGGCCAAGGAAAGCATTATTGAGGTCAGGAGACATTTGAGATGGGCCTTCAAGGACAGGTAAAACTCTAATGTGGGGAGATGATAGGGAGGAATCATATGAAGCAGGAAAGACAGTGACTCCCAAATGAGCCAGGAGGTAGTCGTCTGGAGACCAGGTGACCAGGGCCTGACTTGGGGCAGAGGTGGCAAGGTTGGAGGGTGAGGGAACAGCAGTGGGGAGGTCTTCTAAACATGGAGTCCACACTGGCGTGATGACCCAGTGGAGGGTGAGTCGGAAACTACCTGGAAGGAGGTTGGAAGGACAGCTGGTTTTTAGCTAAGGCCTACTATGTGTCATGATCTTTAAGAAACAGCATCATGGGGAGGGCTCTTTAAGACCATCTCCAGCTCCCTGGGGTGGGGATGGGGGGCGGGGGATGCACGTTGAAGAAAGTAGGGAGGGAAGGAGAAAACAGGAAGGGAAACACAAATTGATTCCCAATTATGTGGTGGCACTGACGCAAGTCGTGTCACATATGTGGTGAGTCCTGGGCACACAGCTAATGCTGTGTCTCATGCTTAGGCCCAAACGGCCTAAGGCAAGTAGAGACAGAACAAAAGTTGAAGGCAGCCTATGCCTATAACACCGACAACACTTCACGTCTAACGGGTTGCCTCCAAAGTCCCCTCCCGACACTCAGCACCCTCTGGTCTTCTCTCCCCAGCATTGGCGCCCTTGTGGGCCTGTCCATAGCAGCAGTGGTTCTCCTGGCCTTCATCGTCACCGCCTGCGTGCTTTGCTACCTGTTCATCAGCTCTAAGCCCCACACGAAGTTGGACCCAGGCTTAAGCCTCCAGCCTCCAGGTAAGAAACAGACCTCATGATTTCCTTGTAGTAAACAGGCTAGCACCTTTACAGAGGGGGGGATATTTTGATGATGTTTGGAACATTTGCCTCACGAGAGTTCCTAGAATATTCCGAAGCAGCAGCACATTTTTTTAGGAGGTTCATGATCTGAACATTTTCATCCCAAACTCTTCATGTGCTCAGTGTTTATCAAAATAACTTGACATAGTCAGCATTCTATTTGTCACACAAAGATTAATCCATCTTGTGGATTTTCTCAGACAGTGTTTTCAAATTCTAGCCTTAGGGAATGAAAACTGATTTTAATATTATCCCAAACAAAATAGAATTAATAAGCAAAATTTGCTGCTCTCCAGCAATTTGTTCAGAAATTAAGTACAGTTATTTTTCAACAATCTGAATTGCTGGACTACCCCCTCCTTCATTATTAATAAGCATAGGCCCTCTAGAGCCTCAAAAGGCCCCCCTGCCAAAAGGGTTGCTTTTTCATAAGTCTTTATTGCACACATTTTTACAAACTCTGCAAGGTACTGTGAAAGATACAAGTGCCTACTGGCAAGTGATCTTTCTCTGTAGTTTGGTAGACAACACTCAAAATGAGTATTATTATCTCCATTTTACAGATGAGAAAAATCAAGGCTAAGACAGATTAGATGACTTACTCAAAGTGTCACAGCTAATAAATTGTAAGGCTAAAATTCAGCCTCTGTTTTTCTACCTTGAATCATGTTCTTTCTTCTGCCTACCACACTGGGTCTGTGCAGATATATAATTAAGTACAAAATTGTTTAATACCAAATGTAAGGAGAATTTCAAAAAGGAGAGTAGATTTGAATGAGTGCTGAATTAGCAAAGGAGTTTGTTGAGTAAAAGGAGAAAAGGCATTCCAGGATAGGATAAATAATGGGTAAAAGTGTGTGGGCAGTTCTGAGTAAGACCTATGCAGTGACTGGGTCATTCACCCTGGGGCACCATAGGAAATAAGGCCAGGCAGGAATTTAAGCTAGGCAGAAGAAGCAGGGTGGCAATTAGAGCAGTAGAAAGGTGGGTAGTAGCTAAATTTCAGAGAAAGACAGAGAGGGCTTTTTTAGTTGTAAAACATTAGTTTTCCAACTTGACATCAACTTGTGCAACAAACAACAGCACAAGGACCCTTCTCAGATCCTGGTGACAATAAATAACCCTGCTGTTGCTGAGCACTGAAAAGCAGGAGGGATGGCTTTTGAGGGTAGAAGGATTCTTCTGACTCGCCTTGTAGTCAGGAACCTGGGAAGCAGTGGCTAGGGCACAGGAAGAAAGCCTGAGCATAGATCCAGACAGCCCAGGGAGACCAGACACAGCCCAGGCTTCAACTTTTATAGAGAAAAATCACAGAAGTTAATGAAATGCATAAAAGAACCTATCTCATGAGATATGGCATGTATGTGGATAGAAGGCTCAATATCATAGACATACCAGTTCTCCCCAAATTAATTTATAAATAAAATTCCCAATAAAATATTTCATGGAATTTGTCAAATTAGTTCTAAAATTAATCTAGAAGAGTAAAAGTGCAAAACAATTTTGGAAAAGAAAGAGGAGGGACTTGCCCTATCAGATAACAGACATTTTTAAAAGATTTAAGAATTGTCCGCTTGATATTGGCACAGCAATTGACAGATAGAATTGGGCAATGCAGTGGTCCTCAGTGGGGTGTACATTTGCTCCCCCCCCGCCCCCGACGCAGGGACATTTGGCAATGTCTGGAGACATTTTTGGTTGTCGCAACTGGGGAAGGTATCTCTTGGTAGAGGCCAGGGATGCTGTTAAACATCCTACAATACAGAAGACAACGCTCCACAGCAAAGAATTATCCAACCCAAAATGTAAATAGTGCCAATGTTGAAAAACCCTAGAACAAAAAGAGAGTCTAGGGGCGCCTGGGTGGCTCAGTCATTAAGCGTCTACCTTCGGCTCAGGTCATGATCCTGGGGTCCTGGGATGGAGCCCCGTGTCGGGCTCCCCGCTCAGCGGAAAGCCTGCTTCTCTCTCTCCCTCTGCTGCTTCCCCTTGCTTGTGTGCTCACTCTCGCGCTCTCTCTCTCTCTGTCAAGTAAATAAATAAAATCTTAAAAAAAAGAGAGAGAGATTAGAAACAGATTAATTAAAATACAGGAATTTGAATAAAACATCTAATTTTTTTAAATAAGGGGAAAAATTGGCAAATTTGCCTTCATCAAATGCAAATAGTCATGAAATAAAAATAAAACAGGGGTGCCTGGGTAGCTCAGTCAGTTAAGTGTCCAACTCTTGATTTCAGTTCAGGTCATGATCTCAGGGTCATGGGATGAAGCCTGAGTGGGCCTCAGTGCTCAGTGGGGAGCCTGCTTAATATTCTTTCTCTCCCTCTGTCCCTCCCCACCCCACTCCCTCTCTCTCTCCCTCTCTCTCTCTCAAAAAAAAAAAAAAGACATCATACATAATGTTATAAAACAAATGATGGACTGCAAGGATATTATAAAGATAAATACACACATGTAAACAATCCTCATTATTCACAGAGTTGATATTTGCAAGTTTGTCTGCTTGCTAAAATTTATCTGTAACCTCAAAATCAATACTTGCAGTGCTTTTGAGGTCATTTGTGGATGTGGATATGTGAAGAGCAGCAAAAAATTTGAGTTGCCCTATCACACACATTCCCAGCTGAGGTTAAACAAGTCTACGCTCTGCCTTCTTGTTTTCAGCTCTCATACTGTAAACAAGTGTCTATTTAGTGCCATGTTTTTTGCATTTTTGTGATTCTTGTTAACTTCACTGTTTAAAGTGGCCCCCAGGGGCGCCTGGGTGGCTCAGTTGGTTAGGCGACTGCCTTCGGCTCAGGTCATGATCCTGGAATCCCTGGATCGAGTCCCGCATCGGGCTCCCTGCTCGGCAGGGAGTCTGCTTCTCCCTCTGACCCTCCCCCCTCTCATGTGCTCTCTCTCATTCTCTCTCTCTCAAATAAATAAATAAAATCTTTAAAATAAAAAAATAAAAAAAATAAAGTGGCCCCCAAATGTAGTGCTGAAGTATTCTCTCCTGTTCCTAAGCATAAGAAGGCTGTGATGTACCCTGTGGAGAAAATACATGTGGTAGATAAACTTTGTTCAGGCAGGAGTTATAGTGCTGTTGGTCATGAGTTCAATGTTAATGAGTCAATAATATATACTAAACAATGTGTCTTCAAACAAAACACACAAACAACAAATTTATGTATTGGTCAGTTGACAAAACTGTTGTGACCAGAGGCTCACAGGCACCTAACCTTGTATTTTCCCTAGGAGCAATGATTCAGCATTCATTAATTCAGTGTTTGTGGTAACTTTATAGAATATAACTACTGTGAATAATGAGAATCAACTATATATAAAATAGAGATGAGGCTGATATCCAGAATATATAGGCACATCTTTAAACAAATGAGGAAAATGTAATTTACAAAAAAAGAAATACAAATGCTCAACACATATGAAAAAATGCTGCTCAACCCTACTAATGAGAAGAATGCGGGGCATCTGGGTGGCTCAGATGGTTAAGTGTCCAACTCTTGAGTTCTGCTCAGGTCATGATCTCAGGGTTGTGAGATTGAGCCTTGTGTTGGGCTCTGCACCAGGTGTGGAGCCTGCTTAAGAGTCTCTCTCTCCATCTTCCTCTGCCCTGACCCCCAATAAAGAAAGAAAGAAGAATCCAATTAAGGATGATGTAACTTTTTAATTTTTTTTAACTTTTTAATTTTTTTTTAAAGATTTATTTATTTTAGAGAGAGAGAGAGGAAGATGTATTTATTTGGGAAAGACTGAGAGAGAAAGAGAGTATGTGCACAAGTGGGGAGGGGAAAGGGAGGGGAAGAGAGTGAATCTTCTAGAAGACTCCCTGCTGAGTGCTGAGGGTCACTCAGTGGGCTCGATCTCACAACCCTGAGACCATTACCTGAACCGAAATCAAGAGTTGGATACTTAACCCACTGAGCCACCCTGGCGCCCCAATTATATAACTTTTTTAAACAATTACATTGGCGGGGTGCCTGGCTGGCTCAGTCAGAGGAGCATGCAACTCTTAATCTTGGGGTCATGAGTTCAAGTCCCACATTGGGGGTAGTGATTACTAAAAAAAATAAACTTTTTTTTTTTTAAAGATTTTATTTATTTATTTATTTTGAGAGAGAGAATGAGAGACAGAGAGCATGAGAGGGAGGAGGGTCAGAGGGAGAAGCAGACTCCCTGCTGAGCAGGGAGCCCGATGCGGGACTCGATCCCGGGACTCCAGGATCATGACCTGAGCCGAAGGCAGTCGCTTAACCAACTGAGCCACCCAGGCGCCCTAAAAAAAATAAACTTAAAAAAAATCAATTACATTGGCAAAAGTCCCAAAATGGATCATATTAATAGTGAGAAATTTGGGTGTGAGGAATTGATACTGTCATATGCTACTGGTAAGAGTATAAATTGGCACAACCACTTTGTGGACCAATTTGGCAATATCTATTTAAACTAACAATATCTATACCCTATACCCCATAATTCCACTTCTAATTATCTGCCTTAGAGAAATAGTTGCACTAGGAGAAGACTTGTACAGAAAGATCCATGATAGCTTGTCATATTTAAAACAAACTAAATGTCCATCAGTAGAGGAATAATGAAATATGATATCACAGTTAAAAAGAATGAACTAATTCTAAATAGACCACCTCATTTGCTCTTCACAGTAACTGGGCAGAGTATAGATCTTATTACTATGCATTTTACAGTTGAGGATTTTGCAGACGGGGACCCAAAGTCACCTAGTGAGTGAGTGACAGAGCCAAGTCAGCCTTACCTGCTCCTTTGTCTCCTTATCCCTGTGCTGTGACAGGGAAGTCCTCACTGTGTACCAGACGCTGAAACTTGACATGCACGATCTCATCTCATTTTCCCAACTATCCCAGTGCGGTAGATATTATTGCCCCCTGTCTTACAGATGCAAAAGGCAGGTGTCAGGGAGGTTAGATGATTTGCCCAAGGGTTTACAGCTTATAAATCGTGGAACTGGAATTCAAACACGTGTTTCTTTTTGTGTCCCCAAAGTCCCATTCTTTCTGTGTCACCAGGCCCGGTCTGTGGGGTGCTCCTGCTTGTGTCCTGCTCCCCTCCCCTCTCCCCACTTTATCCCCCCAAACCTTTCTGACTCAAACGAAATATAGTTCATGCCTTGGCCCTGTGAATGAAAACCACCCTCCTACTTTTCACTGCTCAGCCACCAGCTGGATTATTCAGTCTCTAGGGCTTGAGACAGCTTGTGTTCTTGCTTTTTGCTTCTTATTTTTAAGATGGAAAATGCATTTCCTGACCTTTTACTAAGTGATAGATTTCAGCTCTCTCTGCCTTTTGCCCAAACTCAGCTCTTAGTTCCTCCCCTTCATTAAGTGCCACGCTCTCCTTCCTCTGAACTCACAGCATCTACCAGGAGCCTCCTGTCCCTCCTGCATCTGAGACAGTTTACAGGCCCACTGTCTTACATTCATCAGAGCTTTACCTTTACAAAAATGTTTCATTTCTGTCTCCCTCTCTAGTAGGACATGTGCAGAGATCATTAGCCCCATTGTATAGCAGAGGAAACCAAGGGTTAGCCAAGGGAAGTGAATTAGCCAAGTCCACACAGCTAGTGAGCTTGTGTTGCTGAGGAGTCAACCCCAATCTCCCAGATTCTAAAGCCTACAATCATGGCACTGTATCTTGGGGCCATGATATCTGACTAGGGGGATAAGAGCAGAGTGGAAATGGACCAGAGTTTCTGAAAATAGATTCCTCCTGCTGCCCAGGCATTCTGTACTATCCCATCACTCCCACCCCAACCCCATCCCCCAAACTCAGGATGCAACATAGACCGTAACTTTCTTACTCTGGTACTCTGTGAGGAACTAGCTTGGTCAGAAGGGTGACTGAGTTCCTACTGTTATGCTAGGTGCTATGCTTTAAACACCTTATCCCATTTAACCTGCTCAACTACTCTGCCAAGTGGCTATTATCAACTCTATTTTGCAGATGAGGTGAATGAGGTAAATGTAGAGGTGATATTCCAACCTAGACACATTTAATAAGAGACAAAAAAAACAGGGGGAAAATGATAGGCAAGAGTTCAGTTCTCCCTCTAAAAGGTGTTGGTGGGAGATCCCTAATCAGCCATTCTCACCATCCATCAGCTTGGTGTTTTCATAAAGTTAAGCATACACTTACTCTATGTATTAGCTTCCTACAGCTGCTGTAACAAATTTCCACAAGCTTAACATAACAGAAATGCATTATCTCACATTTCCGGGGCCCAGAAATCCAAAATCAGTCTCACTGGGGTGAAATTAAAGGCTCCAAGGCAGAATCTGTTCCTCGCCTTGTCCAGTTCCCTTTGCTTGTAGCTGTATCACTGCAATCTCTACATGTCTCTTTACATCACTCTGTGTGTGTCCGTCTCCCTCTGCCTTTCTCTTATAAAGGCAGTGGTGATGGCATTTAGGACCCACCCAGATAATTCAGGATAAGCTCCTTATCTCAAAATCCTTAATTTGGGGCGCCTGGGTGGTTCAGTTGGTTAAGCGTCTGCCTTTGGCTCAGGTCATGATCCCAGGGTCCTGGGATCGAGCCCTGAGTCGGGCTCCCTGCTCAGTGGGGAGCCTGCTTCTCCCTCTCTCTCTCTCTGCAGCTCCCCCTGCTTGTGCTCTCCCCCCCACACCCTCTGTCAAATAGTAAATAAAACCGTTAGAAAAAAATAACACCTTAATTTAATCACATCTGCAAAATTTTACCATATAAGGTAACATTCACAGGTTCCAGAGATTAGGACCTAATATCTGGGGGCTACCATTCAGCCCACTGTACCATGCAAATCAGCAATTACACTCCTACATATTTATCCTAGAGACATGAAAATGTATGTCTGCACAAAACCATACATGAATGTTCATAGCAGCTTTATTTGTAATTGACAAAAACTGGAAACAACCCAAAAGTCCTGCAATGAACAGATGGTACAACCACCCAATGGAATATATGCAGCCATAAAAAGGAATGCACTATTGATACACACAACAACTTAAATGGATTTCAAGGGTGTTATATAGAGCGAAAAAAGCCAATCTTAAAAGGTTGTATACTATATAGTTCCATTTATATCACACTTCTGCTATGACAAAATTATAGTAATGGAGAACGGGTTAGTGGTTACCAGGAGTTAGGTTTAGGAGGAAGGTCCGAGTATAAAGAGGAAGCATGAAAAAGTTTCTTTGTGGTGATGGAAGAGTTCTTTATCCTGACTGTGGCAGTGATTATATAAATCTATATATGTGATAAACTTTGACAGTACCATACACCAAAAAAAAATATATATATATAAAAACTGGTAGAAATTGAATAGGATTTGTAGTTTAGTTAATCATATTGTATCAATGTCAGTCTCCTAGTTTTGAAGTTATTCTATGGTTATTTAAGATGTTATCATTGGGGAAAGCTACCTTAGGTGAAGGATAAGTGTACTATTTTTGTAACTTCTTTTTTTTTTTTTTAAAGATTTTATTACTTATTTGAGAGAGAAAGAGAGAGAGAGCTCAGAGGGAGAAGCAGACTCCCTGCTGAGCAGGGAGCCTGATGCGGGACTCAATCCAGGGACTCCAGGATCATGACCTGAGCCGAAGGCAGTCGCTTAACCAACTGAGCCACCCAGGCGTCCTATTTTTGTAACTTCTTATGAGTCTTCAATTATTTAAAAATAGAAAGTTCAAAACAAAACAAACAACAAAAAAGGAAATTTATTGGCTCTGTGGGTAAGAAGTCTAAAAGTGAGGTAGGCTTTATGCATGGCTTGAATAGAAGTTCACTATGTCGGGGCACCTGGGTGGCTCAGTCGTTAAGCGTCTGCCTTCGGCTCAGGTCATGATCCCAGGGTCCTGGGATCGAGCCCCGCATCGGGCTCCCTGCTCGGCGGGAAGCCTGCTTCTCCCTCTCCCACTCCCCCTGCTTGTGTTCCCTCTCTCGCTGTGTCTCTGTCAAATAAATAAAATCTTAAAAAAAAAGTTCACTATGTCGTCAGGCTTGTGGCTCTATCCTCTAAGATTCTTTCAACTCTACCCTCTATTTTGAGTTGGCTTACTCCTCAGGCTGACTTTTCTTATGGTAGAAAGTTGGCTACCAATAGTCCCTGGGGCCACCAGCTTTTTGTTTCCCTCTAGCCAGGAGAAGAAAGAGGGAACTAGCTCTTCCTTCAAAGTGTGTGGGGGGAGCTGAGCTCTACTCTGATTGGACCATTCAGGTCATGTGTCCACCCCTAAACCAATCATTGTCCCCAGGGAAATGCTATGCACCCATCATTACCAATCCATGTGGCAAAGGAATGGGATTATCTGATTGGCTCAGATCAACCCTACTCCTAGAGCTGGGATGGGACCAATACCACCCAAATATAATTGCTATTACCAGATGGGAAGAGGTGGAATGAATGTTAAGTAGTCAACTCCAATGTCCAATATAACTTCCTTCTTAAAATTCACTCTTCCCCTAGTTTCAGAGGCATCATTCTTCCTGGGTATCCCCAATCAATGGAGTTTTCTAGACAGAGAAGGTATAAAATGTCATTCCAGGCAGAAGAAACAGCACAAGCAAAAAATCAGAGATGTAAAGGAATGGCACTATTTAGGGCACAATAAAAACCTTGGTGTCGCAAACATCGAGTTCTTAAGGGAAGAGTGATAGTAATGAAGCCAAAGAGAAGGGAAGGGACAGTATGTGAAGAGCCTTGAATGCCACCCCAAGGATGACAGGTAATGGGAAGACATTGAAGGCTTTTGAGAAAGAACAGTACATGGACTCACTTGACTTTAGAAAGCTCTCTCCGGCTACAAACTGGAGGGTAGACTGAAGGAGATCCAACTAGAGGCTGTTCCAGTGGTCTGGGAGGAAGAAGATGAAAGCCTGACTGAGGGTGGTGGCCCTGAAGATGTAGAGAAATGGGTGAATATGGAAGATGGTAATTGGTGGAATCAGAGGGACTTGGTGACTCCCATTTCCGGCTTGAACAGTTGATATGCTATTTTTTTTTTTTTTTAAGATCTTATTTTAAAGTAATCTCTATACCCAACATGGGGCTTGAACCCACAACCCTGAGATCAAGAGTCTCATGCTCCACCAACTGAGCCAGCCAGGTACCCCTGAACGCTTGATACACATTTTATCCAAAAAGGCAGGAATGCTCAATTGTGTTAAATGCTCCTAATAAGTCAAGGGAGGTAAGGATTTGTAAGTGACTGTGGGATTTAGTGACAAAATGTTTTGAGGTATGTTGGGAGCAGAAACCAAGTAGATTTCGGCAGAGTAAGTCATGAACGAGAAGTGGGGAATACTAATGCCAAGTGAGCCTCCTTTCAAGCTCATATACAAGAGGAGGAGAGGATAAATCAGTAGTGTGTCATGGAATCTGTTCTTAAAGAAGAGAATAATGTATGTTTTAAATTTTTCCAGCACTTCTCTGCATGCTAGCTGTGTAGTCAGCCTGTATCCTCATCTATAAAATGAGTTTTTAATAGTACCTACCTCATGGGTTTATGGCCAAGGTCAAGTCTTCATTTTTTCCTAACAATTATTTATTGTCTGTCTCCTGCACTAGACTTTAAGTTCATTAGAAGCACTGACAGCTCCTAGTGAATGATGTAGTATGTTGTTAATAAATATTTGTTAAGCGAATGATGCATTTAAGACTGAGTGAGTCCGGGGGCACCTGGGTGGCTCGGTTAAGCGACTGCCTTCTGCTCAGGTCATGATCCTGGAGTCTCGGGATCGAGTCCCACATTGGGCTCCTCGCTTAGCGGGGAGTCTGCTTCTCCCTCTGACCCTCCCCCCTCTCCTGTGCTCTCTCTCATTCTCGCTCTCTCAAGTAAATAAATAAATAAATAATCTTAAAAAAAAAAAAAGACTGAGTGAGTCCTGCCCAAGGTAAGCACTCAGGAAAGTTAGCCAGGGTGCATGTGACTGTCAGGGAGGAAAGTCTGTAAGAGGAATGCCTTCCGCTTGCTGTTTTCCAGACCCCAAAGAGGAGGCGCCCCCTGACTGCCAAGGTGGAAATGCAGGCAATTCGATGGAGGTGCCAGGAGTGAGCATTCTTGGGCAGAATCACCCCTTCCTGAACCCATGGCTAGACTGCAATGAGGAGCAGGCTGTGGACCCCAAACTTCTGCTCCAGCACTGCTTCATGGCCACAATGACTGCCAGTGACATCCCAGGCAGCCCTCAGGAGTCCCTTGTCCCAAATCTAGACCCATGTGGACCAACCCCATAAACATCCAATAAATGTTTCTACACCATCCTTTTCTGGAACCTCTTTTCCATGAAAGGTGGGGGTGGGGATGAGCAAAGGGACTTTGGAGACTGGTGGGATAAATGAGGGCTTTTCCCAGCAAACCCACCCAGGCCCTGCTTTGGACCCAGTTATACTGCTCTGCCTGGCCTATTGTGGGTCAAAGAGAGTTTAGACATGAATCCCAGGGAAATGGTCAGTAACAACTCCAGGCAATCAGGGGGGAGTCTGGGGCCAATGGAGGCTCAGAGGAGCCCCTCACCTAACTTAGGGAGTCAGAGAACTCTGACTTGGTCTTCCTGTCACAGAGCAGGTATACTCAGGATCCCCCAGGAAGATGGCTGGGACCCAGAGGCAGCTGACTCCTACTTCTGCAGCTCTGCTACGAGGAACAGAATGAAAAGGAGTGTAGAGTTTGGTGGGG
Organism: Leptonychotes weddellii; assembly: GCF_054177405.1. Taxonomy (NCBI): domain Eukaryota; kingdom Metazoa; phylum Chordata; class Mammalia; order Carnivora; family Phocidae; genus Leptonychotes; species Leptonychotes weddellii. The sequence continues at coordinate 38,509,423 of NC_138372.1, forward strand.
GGATTAAATTACTTAGTCCACACAAGGTACTTGAACAGTATTGGCTCATGGAAATCACTATGTGTTAGCTATCATCATCATCATCATCATTATTATTGTTATTGTTATTATTTCATTGTTAAGGAATCTTAGGGTAGGATGGCTGACTGCCACCCCTCTCCTGGCTGTTCTCTTCATCTTAACTTTGGCAGTAGCTTTGGGCTTTGCCTTGGAAGTGCAAGGCAAGGACTGAGGAGACTCAGTGGCCACTGAAAGCAGTTCTCAACATTTCTGACAGTGATATGACCTGCTGCTAGATTTGGCAACAGTAAAATGGCTACTCTTATTTGTGCATGGGAACTGAGCCAGCCAAGGGCACACGGTGGGGTGGCAAGGCAGGGTGAATCACCTGCAGAAGTGGCCTAGGCCAGAAGTCGAGAGACCTTGGTTTTGGTCTTCATTTGTTGTCTACTGTGTGTATAAGTGTGTGTGTGTGTGTGTGCATATGTGTATGTGTGCATATATGTCTCTTTTATGTGCGTGTGTGTGTGTATGTGTGTTTTATTTTCAGTGCTCTGAACCCAGCACCTTCGTCCACTTATCGTACATCCAGCAGTGTCTATTCTATGCTAGGACTTGCATGGATTACCAGAAACAACAGTGAATCAGCCAGAGCTGCTGCCCTCAAGGGGATCCCATGGAGGGCAAGGAGAGCACACAAAAGGGAAGTGGGCCCAATGGTGGCCCCTTATGCAGTCTGAGCAAGGAATAAGTGATGTCTGAGCTGAATCATCAAAGATGAGTCAAAATTTCCAGGTGAGACAAGGTCAGAAGACATTATGTTCAGAATACAACTTGTTCCAAATCAGAGCGAGCCTAACCCAGCTCAGGAACGGCAAGTTATCTTTTGGACAGAGAGCTTAGGGTACTTGTGTGTGTGTGTATGTGTGTGGCACGAGTGGGTGACAGACGGGAGGTTTAGTCACTAATGTTCTTCATGACCTTTCACAGGACAGATCCTGTCTCTCTTCTTAGTATCCCCATCAGTAAATTTCAGTTTTCCTCCAAACTTCCTGTGCTGAGCCTTCCAGGAAGATTCAAAGAAGAATCCAATACTGCCCAGTAATCCCCAATACTTTAGGCTGCTCATGGTCTGATGGGGGGACGTAATCTATAAATTGTAAAAACTCAGTTGGTCATCAGAGGCCTAAAGCAGTGGTTCTCACACTTCAGACTGCATCAGAATCAGATGGAGGACTTGTTAAAACACGGATTGCTGGGCCCACCTCTCTCCCACCTTGCAATGTCTGAATCTGTAGGTCTGGAGTAAGTCCTCACAATTTTAACTAGTTCCAGGTGAGGATGCTGCTGCTGGTCTGGGCCAGCGTTTTGAACATGACTGGCCAGGAAGAACAAAGAGGACGCAGCTAGAGAGATTAAGAGGAAACCTCACACTGAGCAGGTTCCCTAAAGGTCCAGTAGCACTTCCCAGCAGGAGCCTGTGTAGATGGGGTGGGAATAGGTAGAAAACAGACTGTGTGGGGCACCTGGGTGCCTCAGATGGTTAAGCGTCTGCCTTCGGCTCAGGTCATGATCCCAGGTTCCTGGGATCGAGCCCCATATTGGGCTCCTGGCTCAGCAGGGAGCCTGCTTCTCCCTCTCCCTCGGCCTCTCCCCCTGTTCATGCTCTCTCTCTCTCTGTATCTCGGTGTCTCAAATGAATAAATAAAAAAATCTTCAAAAGAAAAGAAAAGAAAACAGACTGTGTGTTACCTTTGCTGACCTATACATCCCAGACCCCATAAAGCTCTTCCCATCCCCCATGTTTCAGGTTCTCCCATTTGAATTCAATCAGTCCTCAGAGCTGGCTCTCACTGGGGTTGGCTTGTCTGTGTCTGGGGTCAGAAGCCAACTGCCCTCCCTGTGAAGTGGGAGCCCCCTTCCTCAGGGCCGTGGAGGAGGAAGGAAGCTGGGAGGGCTGACGCACAGACAGAAATAGTCTGCGCTCACCGCTGCTCCCAAGCACACATCGACCAGCAATTATCTCTTGTAAATTGCTTTCCCGGTTCTGTTCAGAACATGTGTGTGTGCCTGCCTGCCTGAGAACAAACACTCGGAAGGCACAGGGTGGAGGTGGCTAGCTGGGGAGTGGGCTCCAGATGGAGGGAAGCCCAAGTTTGAATCTTCAGCCAAGAATTAGGGAACTGTTGAATCTTAGACCTCAGAAATACTAGAACCTTGCACTCGCCCTTATAACATCCTGCTAGTTGGTTTTCCAGCCTCTCAAACACTCTCATTTGTTTATTCCTTCAACATTGACTGCCAGGGATTCTCTGCCAGAATCTGGGCTAAATGAAGTCCCAGTCCCTATCCTGAAGGAGCTCATGGCTATGGCATCTACAGGAGATCCCTAACACAGCTAAGGGCTTCAGGGAAGCTTCTTGGAGGAAGTGATGTCTGAATTAAGTCTTGAAGAACCCACTGACAGGTGAAAAGGGGTTTGTGATGCAAGATGGGGAACAGCATTTAAGGCACAGGGAATAGTATACACAAAGGCCTGAGCTAGGAGAGAGCAGATGGTGATTCAAGGGACAATAAATAGATCAGTTTGGGTGGACACTGGAGTCAAGGTGGGATGGTGAGAGATGAAGCTGGAGGGGTATGTGGGCCAAGTCCTGAAGACTTTGCCATAGTAAGGGTCTTAGGCTTTATCCTGAGGGCAACAGAAGTGACTGGAAAGGGTTTAGCATGGGAAGGAACTCAGAACCTTATGTGATAGCTTGCTTTCATGTTCTTCATGACACTGAAGTAAAATGTGTTACCCAGGAGCTCTGCTTTGGGGGCCTATTGAACACCTGCTCTTTTGGTTCCTGAGACCTCAGAAGTCTGAAGGGCAGTGATGGCTCACGTGTCCACAAGAAATGACTCAGGCCCTGGACTCTTATTAGGGGGAGGAGACCATTCCACTGTCATTAATGGTCTATGCCCAGTTAGCTCAGGGGCCAGAGCCTGGTACAACAAAGGCCCAGGCCATAGACCAGAGCCCAGAAGAGTGCTGTGCCTCACTCTGTCCCAGAGACCCAGGAGGCTCTCATGTGCATGGCACTGACAAGGGTACGAATGGCTCCTTGCATACCTTCTCCACACCTCACAGGATTAAGACCACCCAGAGTGGATGGTCCACTCAGGGAGTGTTGACATCCTGTGGTCCCAGCACTGTGACAAGCCCTTTAGGAGAGAAGATATAGCTCTCTAAGTCTTGGGGACTTACCACTAGGGATGAACCCCTAGGGAGCAGTCAGAGAATTCAAAAGCAAATGTCAAGCTGTGGGTTAAGAGCCATTAGAGTTGCAGAGAGTTTATAACAGAAGAAAAGAAATAGCCTTGGAAGCCTTTATGGAGGAAGTGGGGGTTGAATTTGATCTTGATGGATGATGGCAATATTTGAAGGGTCTCAATGAGGTAGAGAAAGTGTTCTATAATGTCAACTTTATATTTAAAGAGACTACTACTTGTGGCTCTAGGGCTTTGGACAAGTAGATCATTCATTCACCAGCCCTACCCCAGCCATAGTCATTCAACAAACACACACTTAATATCTTTTGTGTGCCAGACCTTGCTCTGAGCACAAGGAACGAAGTAATGAGTCAGTCAAAGTTCCTGTCTTTGGGGAGTTCTCAGGCTACTGGGGAAGCCTGATAACTTAAAGAGACAGTTACAATACAGTGTAGAAAGTGCTTTGTTCATTCACTGATTGAAAGGTGGTTATGCTAACTTTGTACATGGTGTTACATTAGTGCAATGTAACTTTGCCACCCCTCAGTCAAGGGATGCAATGTATTTTCCCATCCTTTCTTTCTATGCTGACTTTGTGATTTGCTTTAAAAAATAGCAAGTGGCAGAAGTGACACTGTGCCACTTTTGAATCTAGGCTTTAAAGAGACTTTGCAGCTTCCTCTCTCAACTTCTTGGAATGCAGTGTCACTATGCAAGGAGCCTGGGCTATCCCACTGGAAGACGAGACCACGCAGAAGCTACATGAGCTCTCCCCTGAGGCCCTCTAGACCAACCAGCTCCCAGTTGAGTGACCAGAAGAGTGAAACTACATGAGTGACTCCAGGTGAGATCAACAGAAGAACCACCAGCTAAGCCCAAAGTGCCAATCCACAGAATCATGAGCAAATAAATGGCTATTATTTTAAGCCATATGTTTGGGGTAGTTTGTTACATAGCAAGAGATTAGCGAGGCAGTTCTTTTCACATATTTTGTTAAAACTGTGAATGTGTGTACATGTCTTCTCCATTTGTCTGTGAGCTCTTCCTTAGAGGAAAGAAACTGTGCTAAATATCTTCTGTTTGCCACTCCAGATCCACTCTCTTCCCTTCTCCACCTCGCTCTGTACCTTGAGAGGGTTACACAAAGAGGCTACCTTGCCCTCTGCAATCTGGTAGGGTCTGGCCAACTGGAGTCCCGGCAGACATATCCTCCTAGCTTCCTCCCTGAAAGTTCACCACGGGTGCATCTCTGGACCAAGGGATAGGATTCCTGTCACATAGCCCTTACAACAGCTCTCTTTGTCCAGATTCTAGTAATTGCTCCCTCCCCTGCTCCTTTACGCCTAAGGGTAGTAACTAGTGCTCTAACATGATTACTAACAAATTACCCAGTTTGAGAATGCCACCTATTTCCTTCTGACATCCTGAATGATAATTTCTTATTCCTTATTCTATCCTCAGCTGCCACCTAGCTCACAGTATATGCTCAATAATGCCATTTGGTGGAGGAATGAAGATTCCAAGGAATCTGCTGTTCAAGTTACACTTTGATCAGAAAGACTGGGGTTTGGATCCTGACCCTGTAGTTTCCTAGCTATATGGCCTTAGGCAAATTTCTTCACTTCTCCAGAAGAGTCTCAGTTTCCTTATGTGTTAAATTTGGATAACAAATACCAACGCTCCAGGATTGTTGCTCAGATTATAGATAATGTTTGTAAAATGTCTGGTTCACAGTAAATGATAAATATGACTTTGGTGAGGAGGTAGCAAGGATTTCACAGCCATTTTCCCATTTCATTCTTATTACATCACTATGAAAATCCCTATCCATCTATCTCTCTCTCTTAGCAAACTAGGACCAGGAAAGGAAAACAGCCTGTGGAAGGCCACACACTGAGCTGGAAATAGTCAGAATTTGAATCCAGGTTTCTGATTCTTGGTTCAGCGTTCATTTTTGCCACACCAGGTGAGAGGTGGGGAGAGGCATGGTCTTGACACACCTCTCCAATAAGCCAACGGGGAAAGAAAAATAAATAAAGTGGGACCTCCCAGGAGAAGCCAGCAGGGGCCACCTGCCCCACCCTCTTCTTCAACAGAACTTTTTGGATTTTTCCAAGAAAAGGTCTTAGCTCGGCTGCCTACCTCATTGCCCAGCAGGAACCTTGAGAATGAAATCATCCTTCTGGAGACAGGATGAGGAAAAGTCATATTTGTCTGGAAAGCCCCAGGACATGAAAGCAGTGCATTTAGTTGGGCAGCTCAAGGCACTGAAGTCTTCTCCCTCATCTCTGCCCTCTTGAGCACCCCTTTTCCTTGCCCCACACTTCCTTCTCCAACAAAGCTTCCGGAACACTCCAGTCCTCAGTGACTGAGCCTTTCTCTGAGCTATCACAATGCCTGCCACATAGTAGGTGCTCTTTAAACCTTGTGGAACCAAAGAATGAATGTGTCCCTCCACATAAATATTCGTTCCCCAAATACCAATGTCCACTCTGCCTCCCCATTTGTTGGGGTGGGGGATCCAGAGACAAATCAGACAATGCCCACCCCTCACATGATCCTCATCTTAGCATTCGCCATCTCCAGTGTGTTTGCTAACAGTTTCATCAAACACTGTGAGAACTCAAAGAGCCCTCAGAGACCTATTCCTTTCAACTGTCTCATTATACAACTGGGGAAACCAGGGTTCAGAGAAACAGCATTCTGGTACAGAGAGGGGCACTGATTAGGGGTCAGGACAGCGGGGCTCAGATGCCGGCCCTGCCAGTGACTTGCTGCCAACGTGGGTCCTCCGGCTGGGCCGCGTTCTCCCCGTGGGCAACAGGGGGCAGGAATCACCGCCCGGCAGTCAGTGCTAGCGCGGAGAGAGGGATCTCGGCGAGGCCTTTCTCCCAGGAGGAGGGAGCTTCCTTTGTGAAACCTTCATTTTCAAAACCTCCAGCCCAGGGTTCCCAAACCCCGCCTTCTCTCCCGGCTGCCGTGTGTTACCATGGAGACCGTAAGCCCCTCGCGGCTCCCTGCTGTTCGGAACCCTTCCCCCTCCTCCATCTCTCCCAGCTCTTTCTCCCGCAGCTGCAGATTCCCCAGGGCTGATAAGCTCCCGAACTTCCCGAGGACAGGAATTATCCCGGTATGAAATCGGGGAAAACGGAGACCCAGAGAAGGGGAGGGGCCTGCCCCAGGCTGCACAAGGCGCCCGTCGCCCTCACCACAACCACCCTCCTGTGTGGCGGCGCGCTCCTACCCAAGGAGGCTTATTGTTCCTTTTTTTCTTCTTTCCGCATTTTTGGTAGTTTAGCTTTTTGTTCTAAGGAATTCAGAACAGGTTCTGACCAAATGCGGAGTGACTTGAAGTTCTGTCTTTACATTAGTGACTTCAAATCTATTCTTGGATAAGTTAAGTCCTTTGTGAACTGAAATAGTGCTGGATTGTAAAACCTGCCAAAAAGCTATTGCAGAATGTGCCCGCCCTGATTATGCTGATGCAACAAAGATAATCACATCTTAGAGCATTGCAATTTTCCAGAATGCATTAAGAAAAACAGTATAGGACCATGCAGAGTTTACACAACAAACGTCTGAGAATTTGGACACATTATGTATGCCAAGTAGTTAAAAGTGTTTCTATAACTCTAAAGGACAAGGGTATCAAAACCTTGGCATATGGAAAATAGAATTTATCCTGCAAAGCTGGATTCCAGTCCCAACCTGCTCATTTGGATCATCTTCTGCACATTACTCAGCCTGAAAGTGGAATACCACCCCCTTCTGTGTGATGGCTGTGCAGATGTGAAAGTACTTTGGAAGTTGTGATAAGCTCAACACATGTTATTTATTGTTATTAAATGAAGGCTGGAGAAAGATCTCCTAAATTTTTTCCCAAGGGCCTCCTATTGTCAGATTGTTAGATTCCGAAGTTTTCTATGATTAACATGTGTGATGCTAAAGGTCTAGATTCTAGAATCCTAAACCTGATTCTAATCCCAGAACCCTGTGAGTCTGACATTCTCTGATTCCATGCAAGTGTGAAGGCAAGGTCTGAAGGCCAGGGAGGGTGAAGACCCAGGTCAGCATTCTAGGCCCCTGGGGAGGAGCAGCTGTCCCTGCTGCCTGTCTGGGCTCACCCATGGAACCATAGCCTAATTCCCATCAGACCTGTCTTCAGCTCCTACCCTTCCTCCAACCAGCTTTCCTTGGGGCTTCATCACCTGTATTATCCATATTCATCACACATAGTCTCACATTAGGCCCAATTAAATCACTTTGCCAACACTGCAGGAATCAAAACCTCCCTTAATTATTAGGCCCAACAGAGGAGGCCCCCATTTAGGATGACTCCACCTGTCACCCCCCTTATCCCATACTCCAAGCACCATCCCCCAATCCCCCCACACCCATTAGCATAGCAGCTACAGGAGCATTCCTTTCTGCAGGTTCTGGTACATGGTGTTCCTCCCCAGTGGCCTCACAGGCAGCTGCTGACTCACCCCAGGTCGCTAATGCAGCAGGTATCCACGTATTTAGATGGGGCCGCTTCACTAGCTGCAGCAGCGTGGGTACATGTGAGCTTATACGTGTGGACAACACCAGGACACTAGCCCTGGGCTGTAGGCTTCAGACCTGGCTCCCAAGCCATGACTGTTAACAGGGTTACATTGAGCTAATACCTTTTTCTCTGTCTAAAGAGAATATTCTGGCCCTGTGAGCCTCACAGGGTGTTCTGAAGCTTCTGAACCAATGTGTCAACAGTAAATTGTTAAATTGTTAAAAAATGATGTGTTGTGATGAAAGTGATATCTAAATACAATATACCACTACAACGTTCATGGCCAAACGTTCATGGTCAGCCCCATACCAGCACCACCACCTAGCTATGTGACCTCAGGCAGGTCATTTTACTTTTCTGAACCTGTTTCTGCATGCATGCATGCGTGTGTGTGGTTTTTTGAGTGCTTAGTATATGCTGGGCACTGTGTCTGGCATGTTACATGGTTTACTCTATACCAGTCAGGATTCTCAGCTGCAAACAACTGAAACCATCTCTGGCAAAACTAAGCAAAAAGGAACTTTACTGGAAGGCTGCTGGATGGCTCACTGAAATGATGAGGAGACTAGAGAGCCAGACAGAAATCAGGAGTAGCTGGGCACAGCCAAAGTCCTCCGCAGGATCTGTCTGTTTAGGACAGACTCCACTTCATGCTACGCGGCCACGTGCTACTCACCACTGCCCTGCTGGTCTCTTGTCCCCACTGCAGCCTCTTGACATAATCTCTGTCCTCACCTCTCTGCCTAACTCCCACTGGACTCAAAGCCCTGGGGGGTGGGGAGGGGATAGACTCGGCCCAGGCCAGACCCACGTGGGTCAGGGGAAGAGTTGCTGCCCCCCTCAGCTTCCATATAGCTTGGAATTCCTCCAAATAGGCAAAGTATCTGGATGCTGGACAGCCATACGTGGTCAATGTCCACCAAAGGCTTCAGCAATCTTGAGTCAGGGAATGTTGCATTTTACAGAAGAGACTGTCTCTGAAGGGTTTGCTTACTGGTCACCCAGCAGGTAAGTGGGTACATTAACACTCACCTCACAGGAATGGAAGGAACAAATGGATGTAGGTAGTCAGCAAATATTAATTCCCTTTTCCCCCTGAGTAATAGATCTTGCTGGGAATGTTTGCTCAGCCATGGGGAAGGCTTTCAAAGACTTGTTCACATTCCCTCTGACTCTGGAGCTGGCCCCTAACTTCCTGGCAATACCCACAATTGTAGTTTATACCAAGGGATTGATTCCTATGCACACAGATCATCATCACCATCATCATCATATTGCCTTTGGCTCACTGGAGCCTCACAAAACCCGAGTTAGGTATTACTTGAGTTTACCATATGAGAACACAGGGGCTCAGAGAGGTTAAGTGACTGTTTCAAGCTCACAAAGCAAGTCAGAGCCCAAATCATATCCAGGTCTCCTGTTTCCAGGGTCTGCTCTCTTACATGGCCTCTGTTTCAAAGAAGCAGGCTGAAAGCAGGACATTCAGGATTCAATATAGACACAGAATGCCATGGCAGGAAGAGGCCTCAGAGTCTTTGCATTCTTTCTCCCTTTTTACTAATGGGAAAGCTGAGGCCTAGAGAGAAGTGCCCTGCCCAACTTCACACAGCACCGTCTGTGAAGCCTCTGTACAAGAGCCAGGGTTTGAATACAGCTCTCTTGCCTCTCAGTTTAGTGAGAATTGCCCACACGGCTAAGGAAGCTCGTTTGAAACTTGATGTAACTAAGATGGACAAAAGGGGGAGTACATGGCCCACCCAGCTGTTGGGATGAGGGCCTGGCTTAGGTGTGGGCCCAGAAGGAAGGACATAGCAGCAGGATGGCTGAGAAGTAGGAGGGTTTGAACCTCCAGAAAATCCTGTTCTCTCATAATCAGGAAATATCTCCAAACGTTAAGAGCCAATTATCTCATCCTGGTTGGAACGGACTGATACAGACTTAAATTTGTGGGTTATTAGAATAGTTGGGAGGAGGGATCTGAAGGCAATTAGATTAGACCTGGACAGATCAAACTCATGTGGCCCAAAGAACTGGACAGTCTGTGATCATTAGTACCTTCATCTGAGGCCCACACCCAGACACTGGGAATTTCCATCTGCCTTGGCCCTTGAGGCAGCGTTCCTACCACACAGGGGGCCCCTCCTCCCCTCCTGACTCCTTCCAGAGTCAGCTCAGATTGCATTCCTCTAGGAAAATTTTTTGATTCTTATGCTGGGTTGGGACCTACCCTGGTCTCCCACAGCCCCTACAGCTTTCCTATGTATGTCACATCCGTGACCATACTGGGTTGTCACTGTCTATGCGCCTGTCTCCTCCATTACAGACTGTTAACTCCAGCGTATGGAAGTCTGCTGCAGAGAGGCCTCAGCAAATGTTAGCTAACTGAGGGAGTGGATGGAGAAAAAGGGAAGAGAACACCCAGGAACACAGTCCTTACCTCAGTTCCTCCTCTATTCCCACTCTAAACTCCAAGCTAAGAGACATCAGTCTCTGTCCCATCCTAATTCCTGGATTTAGTTTCTGGATCCAGTTTCTTTGATAATGAAGCCTCAACTCTCTCCCAACTAACTCTGACCTGGCTTCCCCTGCTCCTGACCAGCTACGAGGACCCTGAGTTGCCTTCAGTCTAATGTCCCCAGAAAGTGAACTCTAATCCTGAGAGCCCCATCTGTAGGTAGCTTTCTGGTCAGCAGCTTTGCCAAGCTACCCTAGAAGAAAGGACATACAGGAGCCACAGACTGGCATGCCCTCTGGGCAGGCCCCGACATAGACATTGAGGACACAGAATTGAACAAGGTAGTCTACTGGGGTCTTGAATATGCAAGGTATTTGAGACATATCTCAAAGGAAAGTGGACAAATGCAGAAAGGAAAAGGCATCTCAGTGTGAAGTTGACAAAAACCCATGAGCCAGCCAGGTGCCCATAAATGAGAAGCTCTAGCAGCCAACTCGGTCTTTACTGGGCTGTTATAGGGCACTAAGCTAGGGTATATGGGAGTTAGAGTCTGAATCAGAGGCCCAACATTGAGGTAAAACTAAGCAAGGAAGATGCCAGAACATGTAGAAGGAGGTGTTTTAGGGAACCGGTTCCATCAACATTCCTGAACGTACTAATATTCTAACACACTCATGTTCCAGCACACTGCATTCTGTCACCTCGCCATTTCATTATGGGTGACATTCCACCCCTGCAACATTCCTCTCTGCCATTCCAATGTTCTGCCCCACCAACATTCCTCCATACCACCACTCCAACATTCTCAAATACCAGCACAATAGGAACTTCCAACCTTCCAACTTCCTTCTACTAAAAGCACTTATTTGTTTCTTGGTTCACTTATACCAATGGCTCTTAATATTTGGGAGAACACAAACTCTTTTAAGAAATTATTAAAATCTCTGTCTCCTTCTTGCCCAGGAAAAAAAAACATATATGTACATAAATTTTGCATATCATTTCAGATTTCCAGTGACCCTCAGCAGGGTCCATGAACTCTAAGGTAAGAACTTTAATTTTACCCTGCCTTAATCCAGAAAGACATTTAAAATAAAACAAGATCTAAGTTTAAGATGGGATAAGATAGAAAAAAAAAAAAACATGGTAGGGACAAAGTGGAGCCTGGAATGATGCAAAAAGTGCAGAACATAGTGACCTACACACTAAATTTGTATCCCACATATTTAGCTCTAAGACTTCCAGCAGCCAAGGTAAAAAGGGAAACCTGTTCACTTGCACAGTTCACAGTGTTCGTAAGATAAAAACAAACCACTTACTCTTTAGGGGACATACAACTATTCTTGGTATAAAGACCAGACAAGAATTTCTCCTGAGATCCTCATAAAGAATGATGTAATGGACCACGGCCTCAACAGGGCTCCCTCACAATAGACTCAGAGATGTGTTCTGTAGTACAGTGACCAATTCGTGTCAATTGGCCTGACACTTTCTCAGTTGGGTTTTTTTTTTTAAGATTTATTTATTTTAGGGCACCTGGATGGCTCAGTCGGTTAAGCGTCTGCCTTTAGCTCAGGTCATGACCCCGGGGTCCTGGGATTGAGCCCTGCATCGGGCTCCCTGATCAGCCAGGAGCCTGCTTCTACCTCTTCCTCTGCCCCTCTCCCTGCTTGTGCTTTCTTGTGCTCTCTCTCTCAAATAAGTAATCTTAAAAAAATTTTTTTAAACCCCAAAACCAAAAGATTTATTTACTTTATTTTTTTTAAAGATTTTATTTATTTATTTGACACAGAGAGAGAGAGAGAGAGAGGCAGACAGAGGGAGAGGGAGAAGCAGGCTCCCCGCTGAGCAGGGAACCCAATGTGGGGCTCAATCCTAGAACCGGGATCATGACCTGAGCTGAAGGCAGACGCTTCACCAACTGAGCCACCCAGGTGCCCCAAGATTTATTTACTTTAGAAAGAGAGAGTGAGTGTGTGTGTGTGTAAGAGAGCAGGGGGAAGGGCAGAGGGAGAGGGAGAGAGAGAATCTCAAGCAGACTCCCTGCTGAGCGTGGAGCCCCAAATGGGGTTCAATCCCAGGACCCCGAGAGCATGACCTGAGCCGAAATCAAGAGTTGATGCTCAACCAACTGAGCCACCCAGGCCCCCCAACATTTTCTCAGTTTTAACACTGAAAGTCTTGTGTCCCATGAGTCCCTTTGGTCCCAGACAAACTGAGATGGTTGACCACCTTATTTGTTATAGTTCAGTCAAAGCTTACCTAGGGTAAGATTCTAAGGTATCATGTATAATGAAAATATCCTTGGAAGTCCTTTCAATCATTCAACAAGTAAAGTACAGAACCATCACTCAATAGCACAGCCAATTTTTCCTCTAGTAATACAACAGACTGCTGTTTCTTTGATGGTATATCTGAAGAGACTGGCTTGCCTTAAATACTAGAATCATACTCAGTGTGGCAAAATGTGCACAAACTAAGGATTTTATGAGGCATGGAGGAACTGATACCAATGGAAGGAACAGCAGATTTACCTTTCCCATAACACACCATTCTGGGGAATATGCTAAATGAGTGAAATAATACTTAATATATTATTGGTCTTTCTCCTCCCATCTGTCTCTTTTTATTCACAGCAAGTAAAATTGAATTTCTGTAAGTTAAAAAAAAAAAAACAGGACCTATCTCATAGGGTTGTTGTGAGAATTAAGAGTTAATATTTATAAAGTACTTGAAAGAATACCTGGTACAGAGTGTTTGCTCTCATTGTTGTTAAATATGGATATGCTGGTGGGGCACCTGGGTGGCTCAGTCATTAAGCGTCTGCCTTCGGCTCAGGTCATGATCCCAGGGTCCTGGGATGGAGCCCTGCATCGGGCTCCCTGCTCGGCGGGAAGCCTGCTTCTCCCTCTCCTTCTCCCCCTGCTTGTGTTCCCTCTCGCGCTGTGTCTCTGTCAAATAAATAAATAAATCTTAAAAAAAAAATATGGATATGCTGGCACTCCACTGTATGTCCTACAGCAATCCTGGGTATTAAGTTGATGGCAATTTGGGAAAGATACTCTGTGGCAGGGATGAGAATTAGGACCCCAGCCCTTGGTAGTTCCAACTTCATGGAGGGTATAACACTTCCTAAACTTCTAGAGTTGTTAAGGGACTGCCTGCCTTCAGACAGTTCTCCCCAGCTACTGGGGAGAGGTCTTAGGTGTGAGTGGCCAGAAGACATCCTGGTGAGGGTTTTGCCCCTCTTAGTCCACTCCTTGACTTGGAAGATCCCCAAACACCAGCGAGAGGATAATAGCTCACCAAGCTCCCTCAGAGTCCAGATCACACACCCCTCCCATGCGGTCTGTGCTGGTCTTGGCGGGGAGCCCAGGCTAGCTGGGGTCTGTTCAGAGGCCTGGCATGAGGACTGAGCTGTCTGCCACACAGACCAATGAACTACCAAATGGGAAAACAGTTTGTACACTGTGAAGTGCTGTTCAGGTAAGAGACCAGGATTAGTATATAGTGGTGCTGAGTTCAGAGTCCAGAGAGATGCTGAGACTGGAGCTTGGGCAGTGACCACAGGATGAAAGGAGGGAGCAAACAGGTAATTATTTCAGAAGGCCTGGAGTGAGACACACTTAATACTTAATTATGCCAAGGTCAACAAAAGGCAAGAAATCCCAAGCAGCTGGGTTCCTGAATCCTTCTCCAGGCAGAGCGCACATTTCCCTGAGAATCTCAGAGAGGAAAGAAATAATAATTACTTGATTAGTTTACCAAAAATTCACCAGATGCCTACTCTGGTCTATGCACTGTGCATAATGGACATGATGTCTGACCTAACTCCTAAGGTGGGATCTCCTTGAAACTTCCTTGACTGTTGGCCACATTCCAACTCCATCACTTACCAACTCTGTGATCAGCAAGTCACTTACCTCTTCTAAGCCTCAGTTTAAATATCTATTAAATGAAAATAATGCTAAATAATACCCACATCATAGGATTGTCCTGATGATTAAACAAAACAATAACTAACAAACATATACAGTGCTTAGCATGTCTGACACTAAGTGTTTTTCGTATGTAAACTCATTCAATAAAAATAACCCCAAGAGGTAGGTACCATTCTCACCTTTTCCAGTTGATGAAAAGGAAGCACACAGAGGTCAAGTAATTTGCCCTAGATCATAGAGTTAATCAGTGGTGGAGCCAGGACTGAACCCAGGCAGTATGGTTCCAGAGCCTGTGTTCTTGACCACTCTACCAGCCTTCATTTCTTTTTTTCTTTTTTTCAATAAGCTCTATGCCCAGTGTGGGGCTTGAACTCATGACTCCAAGATCAAGAGTCACATGCTCTACTGACTGAGCCAGCCAAGAGCCACTATCCTTCATGTTTTCAATGAAGTGCTTAGCATAATTCCTTGCACGCAGTAAGCACCCAGCTGATATTAACTGCCATTATTATGACTATATTTTTAACAGCTTTACTGAGGTATATTTTACACATTATGATTATGTTTTGACTATTAGGAAACACTTTCTCACACTGAGCTGAAATATGCCTCAGATCATCCCCCTCCTCTGTGGGTTCCAGTTCTACCCCCAGAATCTCCTGAAAGCCCGTCTTCTCCCTTGCCCCATTCCAGTCTGTTACAGATTTTCAGTCACAGGCCAGACCTGCAATCTGGCCTCTTTCCTGTCTGGTGGTGACTCAGCCTTGGTCCATAGGGATTGACAAGCCTCTGACACATCCCAGGATCACTGTAGGTCAGGGACAGCGGCCTCCTACCTCAGAGCATAGAACCTACATCAAGAAACCACATAACCTGTAGGCCCAGTGAAATGAAAATGAAAATGCAAGGTTCCTTGTTAAGAAATTATTAAGAATTTTAAGGCTGTAACAGCGGAGCACTAAACCAAGCGTGGAGCTCTATAAAAATGAATGAAACCAGCCTGAGTAGCATCCTGTCTCTCTGGCTCTTCACCACCCACCCCACCTTCAGTCCATCCAGCCACGCTCCTGAGAGGCTGAGCCTGGAAAGCTCCTGGCATACCTGAGGAACACAGGAAACATTTGGCACCAGAAGAGTTAAAGCCCACTTGGAAAATCTTTAAAAAAAAAAAAAAAAAAATGAGACGCCTGGATGGCTCAGTCTCTTAAGCGGCTGCCTTCAGCACGGGTCATGATCCCAGGGTCCTGGGATCAAGTCCCACATCGGGCTCCCTGCTCAGCAGGGAGCCTGCTTCTCCCTCTCTCTCCCTCTGCTTGTGCTCTGTCAAATAAATAAAATCTTTAAAAAAAAAAAAGCCCACTTGGGCTCTGGAGTCCATCAATTAGCCTAAGTCTACCTTGAACCTCTCTGGCTGTAAGAGTTAGTCTGCCCACTTCCCCCCTGGCTCCCTTTGTTGGAGGCAGCCCTATGGGTTTAGTGGATGGTAATACAAATACCAGATTAGGATCTGGGGACCTATCATTGCCTTGCTGGGCAACTGGAGGAATTTCATGTCCTCTCCGATCTCAGTTTTCCTGTCTATTAAAGTGAAATGGTTGAATTCAATATCAAATTAAATATTCTTTCACTGAGCACTGCCCAGGCATGTTCACATCATAGTGATCCTATCATTAAATTGAGCACTTATTATTCACCAGACACCATTACATTACCAGACACATTATACCATTGTACATTCCTTGGTTTGATCCTCATGACAATCTAATGAGATATTTTTCAGAACTCTAGAATTTAAACTTGACAGGAGTAGTGATGTTTGTCTTTTTTTTTCATGATGTATCCCCAACTGCTAGAATAATGCCTGGCATATAGTAGGTGTTCAAAAGCCATTTGTGGAACAAATGAATGAGGAAAAAGTCCAGAGAGGCAGTGATGTGATTTGTCCAGGGTGTTAGTTAGAAAATCCACAGCCAGGATTCTAATCCACACCTACCTGGCTCCAAAGTCTATGCTTATGCTTTTCCACCCGCCATATGGGTGTGATTCTCATTTTATAGATGAGGAAACAGACTCAAGCAAATGGAGCTCCTCTCCATCATCTCTACTGCCTCTCTGATCTTGTGGTTCTAAGCGCCTGGGCCCCACCCTGCTGGAGTAATATCACTTTGAAAGCTAATGCAGTTTGTCACTTCTGCCGAAGATTCTTCTCAGGCCTCAAGAATAATATTCTTCTCTTTTCACAAAAGCAGGGTCACTGGCATAGGCAGCTCAGGTTCGAATCCTGCTCTGCTACATATTGTTGTGATCTTGGGCAATTTCTCCATATCTCTGAGCCCCCAATTTCCTCATCTGTAAAATGGGTTCCATACTTCCTAGACATCTCTGGATGTCTCCTCCTCCAGAAGGTGCTCTGCACACAGTAGGCCCTTAGTGAATGTAGCTGTAATTACTCTAGCCCAGAGCAGCTTCACGGTCAAAGTCTGCTGCCACTGATGACTGCTGGGGCCACCTAGGAACTGATTGGAGGCCACGGGCTCAGCGAGAGTAGGGCCAGCTGCTATTCTTGGAGCTGATGGAATTCAGCTGGTTTCAAGTTCCCTCAGAAAGCCCTGGCCCAGGCAGCTTGGCTGGTTATGTGAGCACTGAGATCTGACCTCAGCATGTTCTCCTGGGCTCTCTACATGGCCCAGACTGGAGAGAACCTTGGGGCACAGAGCACGCTGCAGGGAGACCACGTCCTCCTAAAGCTGACATCGGCCTTTTAACTCTTGTTCATCAGCATCTCTTTGGTGCCCAGAAGAACCCTGGATGCTGTTTTGGGATCTCCCAGAGATTGTAGAAAGTTTTCAACCTCTGGAAGACAGGCAGCCTCAGGAAGTGGGAAAAGGGGTCAGGAGACACGCAGGACTCGTTTAATCCCAGCTGTACTCCTCTCTGGGTCTGTGTCTTTTTACATGTCACTTTGTCTATCTGAGCCTCAGTTTCTTTGCCTGAGAGCTCCTCAGAGGGCTGCTGAGAGGATTAGAACATCTGGCACATAGTAGACGTGAGCTCCTAAATGACAGAGAACTTGTTACATTCAACTCATTCTCAGTGTTTGTTGAATGGGTAATGAATTATGGAGGGCACTGAATGGAAATGCCTTATTGGGTTCCCATCTTTCACCAGACTCATCCCTGACCACAATCCTCATGTAGAATCAGTTTCCCCTGCATCAGCCCTGACAGGTGGGCATCTCCTATTGGCTTGCATATCCTTGTGATAGGAAACTCACCTCTTCCTAAGGCTTCCATCCATCGTTTCTAGTTCTGAGGTCTGTCTCCTTGCAGCTTCCATCCATCGGGCCTAGGTTTGCTCTCTGGAGCTATACAGAACAAGCCTGGCTCCGCTTCCAGAAGACAGTCCTCCAGTGATTTATTACACAATTACAATGTGCCAGGCATTAAACTAGGCATCTCCCTTACTTTATCTCATTTAACCCTTCAACCTTCACATTAGTCCTGAAAAGTAAACATTATCTCTACTTCAGTGATAAGGAAAATGAGGCTCAGAGGTAGCAGAACACATTTGTATGTGGCAGAGAAATGATTTAAATACAGATCCTTCTCCAAAATGCTACCTTTTCAATGTTCAATTGATCCACTGGAAGACAGAATTTGTGCCCCAGAGTCCCTTCCCTTTCCTTTAGTAAAGATTTTTTATGTACCTTACCTGTACCAGATCCTGAACTAGGCACTGGGAAGAGAGATGAGTCAGACATAACCCATACCCTTGAGGCACTTACAGCCTGTCCCAAACCTACTGAAAAAAGCCAAGAAGTACAAGCATGGTCAGAGCACCACAGACCCTGGGGATCAAGGAGGGTTTCCCGGAGAAGGTGACATTTGGGCTGAGTATTGAAGGACTATTAGGAATTGGCTAGGCTTGTGTCAAGGAGGGTAAGAAAGCAGATGCTTTGGTGGAACTGCTGTATAAAAAGCTGAAGCTGTGGAGCCCAGTCTGCAGAGGATCGTGGTGCCAAACCAAGGAGCTACGACTACAAACCACGTGAGTGGATCATCTGCTTTAGTATGTGTAAGAATCTCCTGGGGTTTGCTTATTTAAAATCCAGATTTTTGGGGCGCCTGGGTGGCTCAGTCAATTGAGTGTCTGACTCTTGATTTCCGCTTAGGTCGTGATCTTGGGGTTGTGGGATGGATCCCCGTTTTGGGCTCCGCACTCAGCAAGGAGTCTGCTTGGGATTCTCCCTCCCTCTGCCTCTCCCGCTTGTGCTCTCTCTAAAATATTTAAATAATTTTTAAAAAAGATTTTATTTATTTGACAGAGAGAGACACAGTGAGAGAGGGAACACAAGCAGGGGGAGTGGGAGAGGGAGAAGCAGGCTTACCGCTGAGCAGGGAGCTCCACATTTGGCCCCCTGCTCAGTGGGGAGTCTGCTTCTCCCTCTCTCTCTTCCTTTCCCTCTGTGTGCTTGCTTTCTCTCTAATAAATTAATAACTAAATCCTTAAAAATAAAATAAAATAAAGACACTGTCCTGAACACAGCCCGAAAAAGTACTGATCCATCATGTGTCAGCTCCAGCTTAGACAGGACCTTTTCTTGATGAGCAGCTTCAAAAACAGTACACCCCTGTGGCTTACAGTTCCTAGATATGAAGATGAGCTTGGACCCGATTTGTCTTGGGGTGGTTGGAGGCTGCTAAGGTGCCACACTGCGCTGTTCATCTCAGCAAGCAGCCACTGATGGTCTAGCATGTGCCCAGCCTCATTCTGGGCACTGAGGATAGAGATGAAGCCAATCAAGTCCCTATTCTCCAGGAACTCACAGTCTTGTGGAAAGTGGAGGCCTCAATACACAAATGATAATAGTGTGATCAGCGCTGTGATGGATGAAATTCAGGGCAGAGAAAGTCTCTAACCAGCCTAGGTGATAAAGGGAATGCTTCCAGAGTGTTAAAAGATGAAGAGTATTCTACTTAAAATGTAGAAGGGGCAGGGGCCCTCGCTCTCTGGCCCCAGTGTTGGGGAGAGAGTCAGGGATGGGGATCGGGACTTGGGAGGGGTGATAAATAAAAATAAAAAATGAGGGGCGCCTGGGTGGCTCAGTTGGTTAGGAGACTGCCTTCAGCTCAGGTCATGATTCCAGGGTCCTGGGATCGAGCCCTACATCGGGCTCCTTGCTCAGCAGGAATCCTGCTTCTCCCTCTCCCACTGCCCCCTGCTTGTGTTCCCTCTCTCGCTGTCTCTCTGTCAACTAAATAAATAAATAAAATCTTTAAAAAAAATAAAAAATAAAAAAATAAAAAATGAAAGGTAAAAGGGCATTCCAGAGAGAGCAACCAGCATCATAAATGGTTGGCAGTAAGAAACAGCCTGGGTGTTTTCTTTTCTTCTTTTTTTCTTTCTTTTTCTTTCTTTTCTTTCTTTCTCTCTCTTTTTTTGGCAGTGGTGCAGAGACTACAGGCAGCTCCCAAGTTAGGAAGAAGATGGAGCTAAATATGGAGGCTGGGAACATATCATGGGGGTGGAGAGACTTATACGTTAGGCAAAGAATTTTGGCCTTTCCCCTTTAGACAGTGGGGAGGCCTGATTTATAAACTGTAATACAATCACCATTCCTTAAGCCTGGGAAGGGGCACCAGCTGGGAATAGTTTCCACTCCAGGCCCAGGCAGGTGCAAGTCTTCTCAGTGACTCTCTCCCCACTGGGGCAGCGGTGGGGGAGGGAGGAGGCGGGCCCCACCCCTTCTCTGGGCCTGTCTCCAGCAGCTGTTTTATGCCCCGAATACCTCTAGAGAGCCTCACCATCAGCTCCCTGGATATTAAAAGAATGGCAGCAAAGGCAGACCGTCTTAAAAGCTAGACTCCCTCACAAGTTAACACCACCATGTGGAAAGAAAACAATTATCTAATCATAAAATATGGTCCCATAAAAATCTTTTAAAAGAAACATTAATCATTCTCTGATAAGAGCTCCTATTTAATTCTCCTAACAACCCTAGAAGGCATCGTCATCCCCATGTGATAGGTGACAAAACCAAGACCCAGAGGTCAGATAAACTTGTGCAAGGTCACTCAGCCAATAAAAGGCAAAACCCAGATCAGAATCCAGATTAAGACCTTTAGATCTAAGAACTGGAAAAAGCCTGGTACCCCCCCATCCACCAACCCTAATATAGAATTTAAAATGAGAAATCTAAACTGTAACATCAATGTCAGGAAGCCAAAAATGTTTTCACTTTTCCCCCCAACGTGATTACTTGATGCTTTTTAAAAATACAAAATAATTTTATTAATTTATATTTTCTCATTCTTTGTTAGGTGCCCTAATCACTCATGCTTAGTACGCCTTTGACTAATCCAGAGTTGCCCACATCTGTAGGATCTGAAATCTAGGCATTTGCCCTCTGCCATGTTGCCTCTCAATTTTTTTTTCTTTTTTTTTGAGAGGGAGAGAGAAAGGTGGGGAGGGGCAGAGGGAGAGAATCTTTTTTTTTTTTTTTTTTAAGATTTATTATTTTAAGAGCACCTGGGTGTCTCAGTTGGTTAAGTATCTGTCTTTGGCTCAGGTCATGATTCTGGAGTCCTGGGATTGAGCTCCATGTCCTCACTGGGCACCATGCTCAGCAGGGAGTCTACTTCTCCCTCTCCCTCTGCTCCCCACCCCCTTATGCTCCTGCACTCTCTTTCAAATAAATACATAAAATCTTTATAAATTTTTTTTAAGGGCGCCTGGGTGGCTCAGTTGGTTAAGCGATTGCCTTCGGCTCAGGTCATGATCCTGGAGTCCCTGGATCGAGTCCCGCATCGGGCTCCCTACTCGGCAGGGAGCCTGCTTCTCCCTCTGACCCTCCTGACCCCCCCCCCCACCATGCTCTCTCTCTCTCAGTCTCTCTCTCTCAAATAAATAAATAAAATCTTTAAAAAAAAATAAAAAATTTTTTTAAAAAGACTTACTTATTTTAGAACGAGAGAGCACAGGGAGAGGAAGAGGGAGAGAGAGAATCTCAAGCAGACTCCCCACTGAGCACAGAGACCGAAGTGAGGCTCAATCTCATGACCCTGAGATCATGACCTGAGCCAAAATCGAGTCAGACACTTAACCAACTGAGCCACCCAGGCGCCCCTACCTCTCAAAATGTTTTCAAGCAATTTCATAAAACTTCAACAAATTGGGGCGCCTGGGTGGCTCGGTTGGTTAAGCGACGGCCTTCGGCTCAGGTCATGATCCTGGAGTCCCGGGATGGAGTCCCACATCGGGCTCCCTGCTCAGCGGGGGGTCTGCTTCTCCCTCTGACCCTCTTCCCTCTCGTGCTCTCTGTCTCTCATTCTCTCTCAAATAAATAAATAAAATCTTTAAAAAAATAGATAAAAAAATAAAAAAAAACTTCAACAAATTAAAATGCAATTTATTTCTAATTTTTTAAAAAAATGTACCAAACAGTTCAAAAAAGTTTTTTGTCCCCATCCCCACTCACAGGCTCCAAATCAATATGAATGGCACCCCCTGTCCACCCAAGTGCCCAGGCTGGAAATTTCGGTTCTTTTTAAATCCCAAGCTGTTTCCACCATCCTCCCACCCCCACATTATTCTCCCATCCATTTTCTACACTAGGGTGATCTAATTTCCTGCTCAAAACCCTTCAGTGACTCTGCATGACCAACAGGATAAAATCCAAATCACTAGACCCTCCAGCCTTCCCCTCCCTCCCTCTCTGAAACTCTTGCTTCCCTTTCTCACAACACTGAGCACTGCACTGTGAAATTTTAGTGAGAACACTAATGAGAACACAAACCACTAGTCAATTACGAAACTTCGTCTTCATTAGACCATCCAGCCCAAGCCTGGCACAGAGAAAAAACATTAGAAATAGTTGCTAATGATGATTCAAACGCCTGCTAGTCAGAAGACACAGTAATGAGTAGCTTGCTGTGACCAGAATCTGAAAACCCGCTTTCAAGCCTTGCCTCAAAGGTTGCACAAAAGTGAGAAACTCAACCATGCTGGCTCTCATCAACCCATTCCTTCCCAGAGCAACCTGGGCATGAAACGGCCTTGGACCTTTCTGGACCTTTCCAGACGGTAAATTATTGCTCTTTACATTTTAATACCTTTTGTGAAATGTTACATTTTGAAACTGTTAATGCTTACTCCATGTTTCCAACCCCATCTCAATATATGATCCAAAGTAGGCAGGCACCTTGGGTCCCAGGCAGGAACTGGTCCATTAAAAAAATAACCCAGCACATCTGCCACCAGAAATCAAATTAACTCTTCAAAATTACAAAACCAATGATTTAACTGGAAAGATGCGATTCTTTAAAAAGTAATTAAGCAACAACACTATTGGGCCAAAGAATGCTAGTAGGCTGTAAAGGACAGTGAGGGGTAATTGTTTCCTCTGCCATGTTCCAAACTGCATTTCATGTAAACATATTGCTTTTATAAACAAAAACTTCAAACCTTGCATTAAAAAAAATTCAATGTTTACATTTTTTAAAAACTGGGTAAAATACACATAAAATTTACCATCTTAACCATTTTTTTTTTTTAAGATTTTATTTATTTGAGAGGGAGAGGGAGCAGCAGACTCCCTGCCAAGCAGATAGCCCAACGTGGGGCTCGATCCCAGGACCCCGAGATCACAACCTGAGCCAAAGGCAGACGCTTAGCCAACTGAGCCACCCAGGTGCCCCATCTTAATCATTTTTAAAGGCACAGTTCAATAAAGAACTTTCACATTTTTGTGCAAGTAATTTCCAGAACTTCTTCATCTTGCAAAATTCAAACTCTGTACCCATTAAACATAAACCCCCTTTTTCCCTTTCCCTAGCCTGTGGCAACCACCATTCTGCTTTGAGTTTAGACACCTCACATAATTGAAATCACACAGTATGTCTTTTTGTGATGTCTGTTTCACTTAGCGTGTCTTTTAGGTTCATCCATGTTGTAGCATGTGTCAGATTTTCCTTCCTTTTAAGGCTGAGTGTTATTCCATTGTATGTATACACATTTTGTTTATCCACTCACCTAGACATTTGGGTTGCTTCTTCCTTTTGGCAATTGTGAATGCTGCTATGAACATAGGTATACTCAGAAATGGAACTGCTAGATCCTACAGTCATTCTAGGTTTAATTTTTTGAGGAACTGCTATATTGTTTTCTGTAGTGGCTAAACAATTTTACATTCCCGCCAACAATGTATAGGGTAATTCTAATTTCTCCACATCCTTGCCAATGCTTGGACTGGCAGCCAATGCTTGGATAAAACAGCCACCCTGACAGGTGTGAGATAATTATCTCATGTTTTTGATTTGCATTTCCCTAATTATTAGTGATGCTGAGCATCTTTTCTTTTTTTTTTTAATTTTTTAAAAAATATTTTATTTATTTGACAGAGAGAGACACAGCGAGAGAGGGAACACAAGCAGGGGGAGTGGGAGAGGGAGAAGCAGGCTCTCCGTGGAGCAGGGAGCCCGATGTGGGGCTCGATCCCAGGACCCTGGGATCATGACCTGAGCCGAAGGCAGACGCTTAACGACTGAGCCACCCAGGCGCCCCCTGAGCATCTTTTCATATGCTTGTTGGCCTACAGAGTTTATATTAAACAAAACAAAAGCTACTTCACATTTAAAAAATAAACTCACTTTTTAAAACTTCTTGTCCGCTTCTGGGAAAGTCCCTCTCCTCTATCAACTTGAGAAGCTGGCAGGCTGTGCTTACAAACCTTCATCCACACAGCAAGCCTTCCTTCTAGGACAGCTGGAAAACTGGAAGCCCAGAAACAGTAGGTGGTGACAGATCAGACCTGTTATTGCAGGAAAATGACAAGCTCGCCCCCTAGTGACAAGTTAGAAAGATAATAAAAAGAGCAAATGTTTATTTTAAAAAAGCACAACCACCATGTAGAACATAATGTCTACCTTACCCAGAATCTGGAGAGGAACTAATAACACAAACTATTAATCGACCAAAATAGTTTATTCACAGGGACAGTTAAAAAGGTTCAGTTCCAAGGGACAAAATGTGTCACAATATCCTTGCTTACAAATCCCTAGCTGAAGTTGCCTTGGGAATAATCTGCTCCTTAAGCATGGTGAGCAATGCCAGGGGAGTGGACTGGGGATGCTAACTGTCAACTGCGAATGCCTCCACTAAAGGCAGGCTTACGTTTCATCATCTTTGGCAACCCTTACATATAACGACCTTTAATTTTATGTTGTACGTCCCTCCTAATCTCTGTGAATTTATTGAAGATCTGACTCTAAAGGCAAAAAGGAAACCCACACCAATGATTACATAAGTCAGAGGGTGGCAGTTGTGACTATTTGACTTGTTCTTAGCTCCTTAAGCCCTCTATTATGTAAATCAAGATACTTTCTGATTTTCAAGCCCTCCCAACTAAAATAATAATAATAACAACATCTGATTCCTTCAGGCATTATGGCTGCTGATTTTTCCAACTTCCTGCTCTGTCTCCCCTCCGTACCCCCCCCAATCTCTATGGCTCCCTAGTTTGCTGTTTTTCACTGAGCTATAAGACTTTGAGAACAAAAATCCCGTATGTGCGTGCCTTCACAGAACACAACAGATAAAAAGAACACTGACTGAAATAAACATTTTAGGCTACAACCCAGTAGGTGACACTCTGGGTCAATGGGTCTATGTAACCAGAGCTACTGACATTAAGTCCCAAGTCTTCCTGCCCCAGCAGGTTGACCTTTAAGGGCTACATAAGACATAGGAGGTGCCAGCCTCAAGATGTTTGTTGCTTAGGAATATGGACCACACTACCCAAATGTCAAAGGCTGGACATTTTTCTGCTGTTCTTTGTGCAGCTGCCGGGCCCGATTTTTTAGTACCTCGGCCTTCGCCTCGTCTTTATCTACGCCATCCCCCAGCCTGTACATGCGGCTGGCATTGGCACAGGCCCAGATGTGGCCCAAATCACAGGCTTTCATTGAATATTTACATGCCAGGCCCATGTCCTTGGGAAAGCCAGGGGCACCCTGCAGGAACATGGCACTGAGATTGAAGCAGCTGGAGGCATAGCTGCCTTCGCAGGCCCTTGTGTAGTAGTCTCTAGCCTTCTCCAGGTCAGGCTGGCCGTCCTCATTGACCTGTCCATCATGTGCCAGGAGACCAACGTTGTGACACGCCTCCACAGACTTCTTTCCGGGCCTCTCACACGCCATCAGAAAGCAGCTGGAGGCAGCCTTCAGGTCCTGGGTCAGTCCACCTGGGAGGAGGGAAAGGGAAGAAAAAAATAAACCCAAGCCAGGGCAGAACCTGAATGTCTCAGGCCAATGTTAGAGAATAATTCTGAATAAAGTTCATATATTTTGATCTAAGGCAGCACAAAAGGAAGGTAGCCTGGTATGATGCACAAACCTTCCAGCTTTTTTAGCCTTGGAATCTTTTGTTCAAGTGATATCTTGTGAGATAGGCCACCCCTAAAGGAGCTGAAAAGTGGGGATTATAATAATAGCTACCTCATGGGGTTACAAGAACTTGTGATCTTATCAGCACTTCGTTCAATGTTCATTAATTTAAATGTATAATGAATACATATTATTTGCCAACCACTGTGCTAGGTTCTGGACAATAAAGAGACACTGTCCCTAACCTTGTGGATTTTAAGTCTAATGAAACAATTATTTAACAACCACACAACTAAATGTATGATTTTAAGTGTGACAAACATGTGGAAGAAAAGTACAGGATGTTATGAGAATGTATGAGGACTCTGACCTAGACCTGGGGATAAGGTCAAGAAAAGCCTCCCTGAAGAAGTGACATTTGAGCTATAATATAATGGAAAAAAAGAAGGAAAAAAATACGGGTTGAGGGTTGTTTAGGCAGCAGGAATAGGATACAAAGAGAAAAGGAGCTCATACGGCTAGAACCCAGAAATCACTAGGGAAAACAGGCTGTAGAGACAGGCAGGGGTCAGATCATGCAGGATCCTGTACTTATCCTAGGAGCAATGGGAAGCTGCTAAGAGGTGATTGTAAACAAAGGTGGTGACAGTGCTTAATCCCCATGTATGATTGATGTGAAATGTTGGGGCTCAGGAGCAAACGGTCAAGAAAGAATTTTTGAGGCATCTTCAGTGCAAAAAGGGTGGTTTTATTAAAGCACAGGGACAGGACCCGTGGGCAGAAAGACCTGCACTGGGGTTGTGAGGAGTGACTGATTATATACTTTCAAGTTGGGAAGGGGTTAGGGATGGTGTAAGTCTCTAAGGAATTTGGAAGCAAGGTTTCCAAGACCTTGAGGGACTAACTGTTGTTAGAAAGTGTCATTTACTATCTAGTAAAACCTTAGTCATGAGACCCTTCATGAGACCCTTCAGATGTGTATCAATGGGCCATATGCTTGGAGATTGATCTCTAACATGCATCTTGGGGAGTGGGGTAGAGATAAAGGATTGCTAACATATATCTTGGGGGGTGGGGTAGAGATAAAGGATTGCTAACAATTCAATTACTTCAACTTAGGAAGACAGCACAGCACAGTGGTTGACAGAAGCCTGGGCCCTGTAGCCAGAAAACCTAGGCTCCAGTCCTGGCTCCATTTCTTGTTGGCTGTGTGACCTTAGGCAAGTTACTTAACTTGTACATGCTGTTTTCCTCATCTGTAAAATAAGGATAACAGTATCTACACTTCATATGTCAGAAGCTTAAATGTGTTTTTACAAAGAACCTGGCACATAATAAGTGCTCAGGAAATATTATGGGTTTTTTTAATGCCCTAAAAGTTTACATTATTTACATTCTATTTGGTATCCCTAATTAGCCCAATAGTCATTCTATTGAAAATGAATTTATTTCATCTTCATTTTTAAAGATATTTTTGCTAAAGTCAAATTCAAGCAGTTCAAGGGCTGACAGTTTTTTCTTTCAGCCCTTAAAAGATGTTGTTCTTTTTCTTCTGGCTTATGTTGCTTCCGACGAGAAGTCATGGGTTGTTCTCACCACTGTTCCTTTCAGTGTCTTTCTCAGATTGCTTTTAAGATTTTCTCTTTACCTTTAGTTTTCACCAAATTGGTAATGATGTCTCTAGGTGTAATTTTCATTGATTATTCTGCTTGAGGTCACTGAGCTTCATGGATCTGTAGATTGATACTTTTCATCAAATTTAGAAATTTTTCTGCTGTTATTTCTTCAAATATTTTCCCCCCCAGTCTCTTCTCTTTCTGGGACTCCAATACACATATGTTAGAATGATGAATACTGAACCCCACAGGTTGAGGCTCTGTTCTTTTTTTTCCTTAGCACTTTATTTTAGATAATATCTATAATCCTATTTTCAAGTTCACCAATCTTTCAAATTTACTTTCTGAAATATCTATTTTGCTGTTAAGCCTGCCCAGTAAATTTCAATTTCAAATATTATGTTTCTCAATTACAGGATTTTTAAAAAAATTGTATTTGTTTTGTTTTGAAGATTTTATTTATTTGCGAGACAGAGAATGAGAGACAGAGAGCATGAGAGGGAGGAGGATCAGAGGGAGAAGCAGACTCCCTGCTGAGCAGGGAGCCTGATGTGGGACTCGATCCCGGGACTCCAGGATCATGACCTGAGCCAAAGGCAGTCGCTTAACCAACTGACCCACCCAGGCGCCCATAAATTGTATTTGACAGAGAGTGCGCACTCACACGCATAAGCAGGGGGAATGACAGAGGGAGAGGGAGAAGCAGACTCCCCACTGAGCAGGGAGCCTGACATGGGGCTCGATCCCAACACCCTGGGATCATGACCTGAGCCAAAGGCAGACACTTAACTGACTGAGCCACCCAGGCGCCCCTCATTTATAGGATTTTATTTGGTTCTTTTTAAGTGTCAATTTCACTAATGTGATTTCCCATCTGTTCACTTATTATGCCCATCTTTTATTTAAACCCTTAAAAATATTTATTATACCTGTTTTAACAGTTTTTTAAAAAAATATTTATTTATTTATTTATTTATTTATTTATTTATTTATTTGAGAGAGAGAGAGAGTGGGCACATGCCTGTGCATACACATAGGGTGAGGAGTGGAAAGAGAGGGACAAACAGAATTCACACTGAGTGTGGAGCCTGACGCAAGGCTCAATCCCATGACCCTGAGATCACGACCTGAGCCAAAACCAAAAGTTGGCTCAACCAACTGAGCCACCCAGATGCCCCTTATTATACCTGTTTTAAAATATTTAACTGTTAATTCCAACATCTCTGTCATATCTAGGACTGCTTTTGTTGTTGTTGTTTAGCAATTTCTTACTTTATGCGAAACACTGTAAATGATACTTTGTTCAGTCTGAATTTTGTTGTATTCCTTTGAAAATTGTTGAATTTTGTTCTGGCAGGTAGCTAACTCACTGGTGAATCAAGCCAAAATGTCTTTGGGACTTGTTTTTTTTTTTTTTTTTTAAAGAGAGAGATAGCAAGAGAGGGAGAGGAGAGGGAGAAGCAGGCTCCCTGCTCAGCAGTGAGCCCCATGTGGGGCTCAATCCCAGGACTCTGAGATCATGACCCGAGCCAAAGGCAGACACTTAACCAACTGAACCACCCAGGCGCCCTTGGGAATTGTTTTTAAGTTTTGTTAGAGCAAATCTAGAATAATCTTACTACTAAGGCATGGCCTTTTTGGAGTCTTAGTTGAATGTCTGTGAAATTCGATGTCTCTCCACTCTGGCTGATTGGAATTCAAACCACTCCAATCACTGTGACACATATGGAATCTCTTCTCAGTTCACAGCTCCCCAGTAGCTTTCCACTACAAGGTCTCTCAGTCTCCCTCTATGCATGTGCAGCTTAACTTTAGGCCAAAGACAAGAGCATCCCTATATGGATTTCTGGAGCACCTCCCTCTCCATCTGCCTTGCCCCCCACCCAGCTCATGTTCGCTTTCTCTCTCTCTCAAATAAAATCTGGAAGGAAGGAAGAGAGGAAGAAAGGAAGGACCTACACAGAGAAGGTGCTTAACCAACTGAACCATCCCTAAGTTTCTCAGTTTCACCTAGTTTCTCAGTAGCCTGAAAGATATCTGAAAAGATGTTCAGAATAACCACAGTATCTTCCACAGTTAAGAGGTTTATCAGTGGTTATATTATACCACAATGAACAGGGTTTATAATCCATTCAACCGGTCCACCAGTTGTATAGTTGGTCACAGCCCATACAGCTTCCTTTTGTGTCTTTTTTTTTTTTAAGATTTTATTTATTTATTTATTTATTTAAAGATTTTATTTATTTATTTGAGAGAGAGAGAATGAGAGAGAGCACATGAGAGGGGGGGAGGGCCAGAGGGAGAAGCAGACTCCCTGCCGAGCAGGGAGCCCGATGCGGGACTCGATCCAGGGACTCCAGGATCATGACCTGAGCCGAAGGCAGTC